>NC_063341.1:40350440-40484011 GCF_021869965.1 Rhincodon typus
TCTCACACACTCACACACACATTATCTCACACACTCACACACACAATTTCTCACACACACTATCTCACACACACAATCTCATGCACTCACGCACACACAATCTCACGCACACAATCTCACACTATCTCGCAAACTCGCGTGCACACACACACACTCACGCGCGCACACACACTCACACTCACGCGCGCACACTATCTCACACACTCGCGCACACACTATCTCACACACTCGCGCACTCACACACAATCTCGCACACTCACGCACACACACATTATCTCACGCACTCACGCACACACACACTATCTCGCGCACTCACCCACACACACACACACAATCTCACTTGCACAGGTTCTCTTAGTTGTTAGGATTGATAGAATTGTTGTTTCACACAATTTGATTAGTTGATCGATATCCTCTTTTGGCAAGTTAGTAGTTATAGAGTTATACAGCACAGAAACAGACCCTTTGGCCTAGCTCATCCGTGCCATACACATATCTTAAACTGATCTAGTCCCATTTGCCTGCATTTGGCCCATATCCCTCTTAACCCTTCCTGTTCATGTACCGATCCACAAGCCTTTTAAATGTTGTAATTGTACCAGCCTCCACCACCTCCTCTGACAGTTTTATGTTTATGTTCCATCAACATATCATCCTCTGTGTGAAAAAGTTGCCCTTTAGGTCCCTTTTAAATCTTTCCCCTCTCACATTAAACCAATGCCCTTTAGTTTTGGACTCCTCTGACCTGGGGATAAGACCTTGGCTATTCACCCTATCCATGCCCCTCATGATTTTATAAACCTCTGTAAGGTCATCCCTCAACCTGTCACGCTCCATGGAAAAAAACCTCAGCCTGTTCAGCCTCTCCTAACAGCTCAAATCCTCCAAACCTCTGGGCCAGAAAGTTTGGCTTCAAACTCTACCTACCCCAGACATGTGTCATAACATATCAGAACAGGTTGATTTAAAATATCCAAAGAAATCGCTAACTGTAACACAGGTTGAAATAGACCTTAATTCTGGGCGAAAATGTGGATTCAAGCATTAATCTCTTTGTTTCTTTGGCACCATGAGACCTATATGAATGTGGTCTAGCATACCTTGATGTCGAGCCTTTGCAATTAAGACTCTGTTGACTTTGAAGATCACATTCTTTGAAAATCCTAGTTCATCTCTGAATCACCAGAATGGATGGTCTAGCTCAGGGATGCATCCAGGGTACCCATTGATGATAAGTTTATTGAGATATTAAGGCTGCCCATCATCTGACATAGCTTGGTGAATCAAAATACATGAGACTGATGTAGCAGTCTGGAATCTTTGATTTTGCAACGGACAGATTTTTCACCTTGTGCATCATGATTATATGTAGATCTTTGCCTTCTGGCAGACCACTGATTGGTGGTTCATCTGTATCGGTGGTTTAAATAAGTCAGATCTCCATTTTGTGGCTCTGTATTGGCATGGGATAGCAGACACATTGTAGATAGTTAGCTTATTATCTGTGGACTGCACTATTCTATGTCTGTATCCTGAGTATTTGTGTAAGATGCATAAAGGTCTGAAATTTGCATTAACAACAGTGTTGACTTTGGCATTCACTGCATGTTATCTATTCCTTTTGGGGTATATCTCTTGGCTAGTTGATGCTGATGCAGGACCTCCTCCTCCCGGGAATAACTGGTGGAAGCCACGATACCAGATCATGCTTACCTGCTCCAAGGTTGTAACTGATGTTAAAGTAGTCTTAATCATCTGAAGGGAAGCTCAACACTGTGGGAAGAAGGTCACTGTACTACCCTACCCCACTAGGGTAAATTCTATCATCTTCTCTCTGGTACCTCACCCTCACACTATCTCTACTACTGGGCCCACCTCCCACAAAGGCAAATATTCTACCACTTTCACTATTGCCTGCAACATCTTCCCCACTCGCTCTACCCACGTCAAACTGTGACAACACTAACCTTGTATGCCCTCTGCACTGGCTTGGGGCACCTCCCACACCTGCACCAACAGTAATAGCCAAACACTTTTATCTCCCATAATACCTATCTCTTTCTCTCACCCTATGAGGAAAACAGTTCACAATAAGGCAGAGAGAGTCAAGACTGTTGGTGTGCTGCCTGTCATTCAGCTCCTCAGCCCTTAAGATCCTAACTCTTATTGCCCCAAGGTCTTAGACTAGGCTTACAAGCAAAGGTTAATCCCCCTTGATTTGACTGAGGCCTGACTGACAACTGTGACATGCTTCCTGGCTTTGTGTCTGCACTATTTATGGGCCTTGGTATTTCTAGCTGAGGGAACAAAGCACAAAAAGGCAAGGAAAGGGAAGATAGTGCAAGGCAGAGATGCTGCGTACATCCAGGTAGACTCAGACCGAGAAAGTACTATGATTGCAAGTGAAGATACAGCCTGGTCCAGTCCTTGACTGGATATATGTCCCTGAGTGCACAATGTCCTCGCTGCAGTATTACAATGAAAACTGCCAATGCAGTATTGAAATGCAAAAATGAACTATTAGGGAATCAAAGGTGAGCCATGAGGATTCTCAGAGACTGGCACATGGATACCAATGTCTGTGGACATTGAGATGTTGGGGCCTAGTTTCCAACCTGGAGATAATTTGGAGCAAGCAGCAAGCTGATTCCACCAGGTACCCGCTCTGGTTTCCATGTCAAGTTTTCTTGATATCTAGTTTGCTTGCTGTTTGGTAAGATAAGAGGCTGAGTATTAAATAAGTGGGTTGTAGCATTAACGAGGTGTTTAACAAGTGTCAATCCCTGTCCATTAGCATCTCGCTGCTTGTGAAATGAATGAAAGATGCAGCAAGATGATCTTGATATCAAGGTAGGCCTTGCCGCAACTGTCATGTGATTCTTCCACACAGAAAAAGACTTTTCGGCCCATCGTGTTCACACCGGTCAGAAACAATCACTTAACTATTTTAACTCAATTTTCCCACACTTGGCCTATTGTCTTGTATGCATTGGTATTGAAAGTGCACATCAAAATACTTTTGAAATGTTATGAGGATTTCTGCCTCTACCAATATTACAGGTGATGAGTTCTGGGTGAAAAAAGATTTCCTCAATCTCAGCATCGCCCATGTTGCTCAGACTGCTACTAGATTGCATCCATTGTTTGATAACTACTGATGCTGGGAATTTGCAACGTTTCAGGATGCTTCATGAACTTTGGACACATTAGACCTGCTTTATACAGGTCCCACGTATCTAGAAGAGAGAATGGGAGCCTCTTAGGGTCATTGTGGGTCATGTTTTATCCTATTAGCAGCTGTTTCTTTCCCTAATATCAATTACTGGTGCACTCACTTTCAATGCTGTGTGCTGAAAATTACACTGAAGAAATTAAAAAATGTACCATCAATGCTGTAAACTCCATAATAAACAGTAATCACTCAAGTCAGAGACACTTCAATGGGTAACAACTACATCTTAATCCCCTCTGATGCAGTAATCCCGTCTCCGAGCTAAATCTGTATTTTTTTTTACTAAAGCATAAAACTGTGGCTTCCAGAATCATTATGAATTTATATCAATCATCCCCGGTGTACGGTAACCTTCCTATTATATTCACATCAGTGTTCATGCCCAGGGTTAATGTAAAACAGCATGTGCTGTAGTTAGTTAATTCCCGACAAATAACCCTTCATCAACCATGATAAATGGACCGCCAAACTTACACTTGAAAACAGATTGAACAAAGGCAACATCAAATTAGACCCACAGCCAAAGTCAGCTTGCACTGGGTGGAGGCTTTGAAGTAAATGCCTATTGTGCATCGGAGCTTTTATTTGTTTAAATGCCACTGGCTTATTCATTAATCACATTGAAACGGATGGCTGCACGGTTAAATAACAGATCATCTGTCGTACGGTTTAACGCATTATCTCCAAGGCCTGATGGCAAGAAAACTCACGATGCTCGATCCTAATAGCCAAGAGTCCCAGATCTTTCTCTAACTTGTTTGTACTCCACTTGACCTCTGCCGCTGTACAAAATGCAGGTGAACCCTGCAGAACAGTCATGACTATTTAAATAAGAATGCGCGTTTAAGTTTTTGTTTCCTGTTATATAAGTAGAGATTTAAAGATGCACACCAGTGAACCGACAAAACTATTTTCCATGCTATAGAACTAAAATAACGTTTTTAATCTTCGCCTAACCCCACTCTCACCTCTCTGTATCCTCATGATTTATTTGTTCAGAGTGCTAATTTCAATTTTAAATCTTCTGTGGAGAAGGGTCCAGAAAACCCTATTTAGTTAAATTGGGATTGAAAAGTACAGAAAACTTGCCACTCAGCAGAGTGGTCACTTACAGGATGGGCTTAGTTAATGTTTGTGGGTAAGGGCTACGAAAACCAAGATATTTCTATATATAAATTCGACACTTCACTTTCTACCTGAAGAAGAATATGAAGAAAGGTTGGAATAGATAAAGGTCATACTTAGCGAAACTTTTGTCATCCAATTCAGTGTATGTTTACTTTCAGCTGAGATTGCTTTATTAATGCTGAGATCTGCCACAGGGAACTTGTTAAATGTTAACAGTGGCTTGAGACTTTTATGACAGCAGACAGAATTGTGCACACTATACTGTAAGTTTGAATGAATTTCATACCTTTATTCTAGAAACAATTTAATCTGCACTTGCAAACCATATATATTGTGAGCACTGTTTTCTGTTCCAGTTAGAGACATTTTCTAATCAACATATTCTGAGATTTTATTACACACCACTGGAGTGGGTGGGATTTCAACCCAGACCTCTGTCCTCTGTGGTAGCAGGTAGGCCATTGAATTTGGTGGGATGGTTGTGTTTTTAATTATGATAGAGGTAGTGGGGTTTAATGCAGTGATGGGAAGGCCCATGACTTCTGCATCTCCAACAATTGAGGCCCTTAAGTGGACAATTAATGACTACTCAAGAGCTTCATCACACCACTGCTGGGATTAACTGAGTGATGGAAGGGCCTGTCACCATGCAGTGTACATGAGAAAGGTAAAACTACATGGCCTACTCACAGCCTCAGAAACCTAGATAATAGGAGCAGCAGTTGGCCATTTGACCCTTCAAGCATGTTCTGCCATTTAACATGTTCATGGCTGATCATCTTACTCAGTATCCTATTCCCAATTTTGCCCCATACATTTTGATCTCTTTAGCCCTAAGAACTATATCTAATTCCTTCTTGGAAGTATTCAATGTTTTGGCCTCGACCGATTACTGTGGGAGAGAATTCCATCGACTCACCACTCTAGGTGAAGAAATTTCTCTTCACCTCAGTCCTAAATGGCCTACCTCGTATCCTTAGATTGTGACCCATTGTTCTGGAGCCCCCAGACATCGGGAACATCCTTCCTGCATTTACCCTGTCTCACTGTGCTAGAACCTTATAGGTTTCTATGAGAAACCACCCCCCCCCACCAAATCTTCTAAACTTGGTGGTAACCGATCCAGTCTCTCTTCACACATTCGTCCTGCTATCTCAGGAATCTGTTTGGTAAACCTTCTATAGTCAGAATAACTGCCCACAGTACTCCTCGTGTGGTTTCACCAAGACACTGTACAATTCCAGCAAGACACCCCTGTTCCTGTACTCACATCCTCTCACTATGAAAGCTGACATACCATTTTCTTCATACTTCTTCACCACCTGCTGCATTATTGTTTACTTTCAGTGACAGATGTACAAGGACACACAGGTGTCGTTACATCTCCCCCTTTCCCAATCTAATTGCCATTCAGATAATAATCTGCCTTCCTGTTTTTGCTACCAAAATGGACAATTTCACATTTATCCATGTTATACTTCATCTGCCATGCACTTGCTCACTTACTCAACTTAACCACTTCACAATTCACCCGCCCATCCTGCTTCACATCGTGTGCAAGATTGGAAGCATTACATTTAGTTCCTTTATCTAAATCATGTATACATATTGTGAATAACTGGGGTTCAAGCACTGATCCCTGCAGTGCCTCACTAGTGACTGGCTAGTACTCAGAAAATGACCTGTTTATTCCTACTTTTTGATTTCTGTCTGCCAGCCAGTTCTCTATACATGTCAGTACACTACCCCAATCCCATGCGCTTTAATTTACATTAAAATTTCTTGGGTGAGATCTGAGTCTCCCATGTTCGGGGTCCTTGTTCAATGGCACTCAGTGCCTGGTCGGTGACCCAGTGTCAGAGAGAGAGTGCATGTTCCACTAAGAACTACCAGGTTCCCTTGCTGTTGACTCCCCACAGAACCCTCTTACCATCCTGCAAAACCCCTTTTGTCATTCACTTTACCTGTAGCCTTGGTAGTTCCTCAATCCTGGAAATCCAGCGGATGTTATTCTGGCAGCAGCCACTGTCTCTCTCACTGTTAAAAGAGCTGCCAGCCTCTGACTGGCCAGCAGCTCTCAGGAGATGGGATTTATACCCTCTTAGGTCCTTTATCCAGCATATAGCCCACTGCTGGTTACTTACTGCCATGGGACCATCTTGAAGGATGCAACACGGGTCTCTCACCAGCTGTCCGGCCACCAGGTGAGATCCCCCAGTACTTCATAAAAGCCAGTCTAAGGGATTTGAATTTTCAATGACAGCAACACCAATCATATGCATTTATTTATGTCATATAATAAAACATGAAATAGTGCTTCATATGAGAAAATTACAGTAAATAAACTTGACACACAAAGACATCAGGAGATATTAGGACAAATCTTGATTAAAACCTTGTACAAAGACGTTTTTAAGAAGTATCTTAAAGGAGAAAAGAGAATTAGAAAGGCAGAGAAACTTAAGAATTCCAGAGATTAAGGTAAATGTAGGTGAAGGCTCCAATGGTAAATGATTATATTTAGAGACACTCAAGAGGCTAGCAATGATCATGCATGGAAATCTCATGGTGTTGCAGGAAAGGAGGAGATTACAGAGATAGAGAGAGGTGAGACCGTGTAGAGACTTGAAAACGAGGATGAGAATTTAAAATCAAGACATGGTTTAACTGGGAGCCAAAGCAGGTAATGATTCTACCATTCCATTGGCCAAGCAGCTTTGGAGATAAGTAGTCCCTTCATGATGTTAGTTAACATTTGTCTAAATCAGGCTGTAAATCATTTTGAAGATCACCTACTTCCTAAACAGAATGTTGCCAATTTAAAGGGGAAAATGATGACTATTATTTGTACAATGAGGTAATATTTTCTCAGTACATCAATTGTGACAACTTTGTTCTGGGTGTGATGTTGGGAGTGATTAAATGCGAGGGGGAGCAATCAGGCACCAAGTTGACAGTTTAACTGTGACTTGACGCTTTCTATACAATATTTCACAACAGCCTAAACCTTTTGAACTGTACATTCTTTTCTCCTCCATAAACATTCCATTGTTAATAGTGTTTTACCAGCTTGTCATTTAGGAATTATGTGGATGCATAAGTAGGTGGAAGAAAGGTCATGTCCAAAGCCCATATTTTTCCATTTAATAAGTTTTTCTAAAAATATTATTAAGTCTTTAAATAAAAATACTTGATTGTAATTAATGTTCCATAGGCATTGCAGTGGGTTTCAACTTAGTTCAAAAAACAGTAGTGTCTATGATGTTGGATTATTGCCACAGAAATACTGATTTCAACAAACTAAAGTGACAAATACAACATAACAGAAACCCTAGATGATGTGTCATTATTTATAGTACAACCAGAGAAGTTTACAATTCCAATCCTAAATTACATCAGATGCTGTAGATTGCAGACGCAAAGCCAATCACCATGTTCAATTGTTTGGCATACATTTCAATACCATTAAAATAAAAATGTAAAACATTCGCGTGATATTGGTTTAAAATTAATAGATAATTCTTTGTAGTAGTAAATTGTATTTGCAGGGAAGCATATCAAGGAATCTGAGCTAAGGCAAGTAAATGGAGAGGAGGGACAGATCAACACAAGCTAATTGAATAGCAGAGCATGTTTGAAACTCCTATTCCTGTTCCTTTGTTCAACTTAACACTCAGGATCACAGTCTCCTTTGAAGAGTTTGGTTTGGCTAATAATATTATATGTTCTCATCAACAGCTGCTTAATAAGGACACATAATTGACTAAGTTTCTTGACTAAATATCTGCAATCTCTAAAGCTACAGTTCACAGAATCAAAAACTTACACAAAGCACATTCAGACCATTGTCCCTGTGTTAAATTTTGTCAAAGCTATTTAATTAATTATTATTACTAGAAAAAGATAGATGGCTGCAGATTGCAAAGGAGCAACAAGCAAAACTGAATTGATGGCCATAAATCGCACCAAAAAGAAACACAAAAAAGCTTCAGCACAGAAGTAGGCCATTCTACCTATCATGCTTGTCTCAGCTTTTTGCCAGAGCAATCCAAAAGTAACTCTACTGCCCTGTGCTCTCCTTACAGCCTTATATAAGTCTCTCTATCAAACCTTTCCTTAAAAAATGCAACAATCTGTTTCAGCTTCTTCTATGAGAATGCAATACACCCTCTAATAAACTTCCAAGCAAAGAAGTTTCCTCAAACATCTCTGTCCATTTTGTTGGTGACAACATTGAATGAATATTTGGCGGTGACTCCTTATGTTTTTACTGATTCAAATGTGCCAGAAAGTTGCAGCCTGCAAACATAGGAAACAGTAATAGAATATTATATTTTTAATGACATTGATGAATAATGACTAATTACTGCCTCAGTCTGTAAAAAAGTGAATACATTCAAAAAATTATTTTGTAAATTAAAAATCATTCATTATATATAAAGAGATTAACGTAATGTACTGATGTTAGTACTTCAAATGTTCTTAAATTTGTATTTGATAGTGATATTCTACATGCAAGATAGATGGCCTTAATTAAAATTTTAAAAGCTAAATCTCCCATACCCAGTTATTTTCTTCCAATATAAATATATTTCCTCGTTTCTATTCCTGAGACTATTCATGTGACTGTCTCTTCATTTGCACCACCACCTGCCACCCACTTTTGATCCAACTGCATATCAGAGTGTAAATTCTCCCTTATCTTTCTATTCCAAGTTAATGTCTTCTAAGAAGATACCTACTTATTCTTCACTGTACTCCCACTTGAATTCCTGACTACTAAATGACCACTCTTGACCTTCTTGCTAGCAGTATTGTTAATTGTGTCTAGTCACAGAAGCCCAAATATCCCACTTTCAAATCACCAATTAACTTCTCATAAAACCAAATACTCTACCATTTATCTTCACCAACCACAATCTTGATGTTGAGATTGGTCTTCCCAGACTACTTCTGTGATTCTGCTGCACACCTTGTCAGGGTCCATGACTCAGACCTCTGTATGATTTAACCTTGTGTGTTTTGTATTATTACACAGATCTCAGAAAGGCACTATATCTTTAAGATAGTTAGATGACATCAAGACCCAAGACACTCTAGCAAAAGAGATCTCTGACATCCAGAAACTAAACAATTCATCTTTTGAATTATTACAAATTCCTTGTTGAGAATATTGTCCACACATGGATTCCTGAATAATGTCATCTCCAATATGCGCCTCTAATCTTTTTTAGTTCCATAGAATTACAAATTCAATAAAGTAGCCTCAAGTCAATGGTTAAGTACCCAAGAAGCTGAGTGAAGGTTACGTACCATTAAAAACCTCCTGGGATAGAATGAAGATGTTCTTTTAACTTTATAGTCAACTCCCACTCAACACCATTACAGAACAGTTTTGCCCCAAGCTTGTTTTTGATGGGCCACAAATTGCAAACCCAACATCTCTCCTTTTCCTAAAAACTGATGTTGAATGTCATCCTGCAGGATCATAGCCAAACATGACTGAAAAAAGAACATTACAGAGCAGCTTCAACCAGAGACATGGGACTCACAACCTGACCACACTGGAAAGCAGTGAAAAGATACAAGGTTGCAAAAACCAAGTTCACACTTTGCCCAAGTGAGAAATGGCACCATCTGAAGAAGCAGGAATGCCGTGATGTCACTATCAAATGGGCTACATACCATAATCCTCAAGATGTAACAATAACAATACAATCATTAGCGACACACAAAAGGAATAAATACACTCAGAATGAATATAGAATACATAGCCCTACAAATCTTCAAAAGAAACTTCAGACACATTGAGATTTGGAGAAACCACTCAGAAGATTCTCTTTGTAAAGAACAGAATTTGGAAAAACATACAGAAGATGTGTAAATAATGAATGGGGATAAAGACTTGATGGAAGATGTGAAGTAAAGGGTTATTTTTACCAATATTCAATTAATAGCTACTAAACTCATGCATCAGGAGCTGCATCATGATGACGTCCAGTCAGATGGGACTGAAACCTGGTGGAAGAAGGCACAATGTGAAGCCTTGCCACACCCCTGCCTATGTATATTGTTATCGGCAATAGATGTTAACAGTTTACAGTAGATTTTTGTTCAGCCCCTGTATGTAGTGAACTCCGAGAATCTCCTATCAATTGGCCAACAAAGGGTTCTCAGAATTGCGGATGTTTCAGTGAGATCAACTCTCCTTCTTACCTCCAGGGATTACGGACTCATTTTACTGATTCTCCTTATAGGGCGATTCTTTCATCACAGTAATGAATGTATTTCCATCTCCTTAATATGACTGATTTCTGCACCTACACCAGATCCACCAGCATTGATATGCTGGATAAAAATTTTGCCATCCCTAGACTCAATTCACCTAATGTTTTTCTTGCAGAGATGATCCCCATAAATTCTAATTTCTCTGAAATTTGGGCACCTGTCCTGCACAAAATGTTAGTCAACTATCACTCCTGCACTTGCTAATTTATGTTGCTTCCTTGTTCCACATGCAGGGAATTTTGTATCATTATTCCTACCTTCAAACATTCTTATGCCTTGCACTATTATATTTCTATAACCTTGCACTCCTCTCAAAAAGAAATGTACATTATCACAACCTTTAGACCCCTGAATTTTGCTCATTCAGCTCTGTCTTCACTGTTGATGGAAGTGTCTCCAGTAACCTTGACCTTTCTGGAAATACATCCCTGAACTCCATTATCTCTCTACATCTTTTTGTTGCTTTTTAAAAATATTCCTGCAATATTTAAAAATATTCTTAAAATTCCTTCTTTCAACCAAGTCTACATTCATCTTTCTTTAGTTTAGTATCCATTGCTTTATTTAACTTTATGCTTACTCTTCCACTTCCATGCCACAGTAAAGTGTTGTGAGGATGTTTCCACAATAAAGGGGTAATATAAATGCAGATTTTTCTGCAGTGTTACATGTTTAGCTTTCTATATTCTCTGCAGCCAGTTTATGTTAAAACATTTAGACCAATGCATGAAAATTGATGAAAACAGCAATTTTCAGACAAAGATGACAAATTCAGTTATGTTTGGTATTGATTTTGAGGGCTAAACTCTGAGCATCCAATTCCAATTTTAGAGATACATTTCAACTCAACAAAAGGAGAGTTAACACATCCTTTACTTCATGAATGAAGAAAATAATTAACTATTCATCTTCATTGTCTCAGGTATCTGAGGCTTACTCTCCTGATTATTTGGTGTACCAAATGGACCCAAAGAAGCCCAAAGTATGGTTAGAACACTTAATTAGTTAATAGCTTCCATATCACAACTGTCAAATTTACTGGCCAACTGCATCATTTCGTTCTTACAGGAATGAAAGCGATGATGTTTTTGCTCTTGAAGATTGCAGATGTATCTCTAATTATGGAGAACTTGTTTGCCATGTTACTAATTATTTTCTTTGACGACAAGGAATGGAAATGTGAACTAGATGACAACAATGTAAAGGAGCAAAATGCAAAATAATCTGAACATTTGCGAAACTCCAAACTACATCTGTCATTATCCCCTGCAGAGTTTAACAATACAATCGGATTATGTTGGTGATCGATACAAGTTGGAGAGGCTCTCTACGGATATCGTTAAGAGTGCAGCATTATATTTCCTTCCTCCGTTTTTTTGTGCCCAGTTTGCTAAATTGCTCCCTTTCTCATCATTTCCAAACCTGATTTCGCGCAGACTGTTCCATGGGAACGTAGGACTAGAATGCAACTGTTTTCATAGAAAACGTGGTGCATTGGTGTAATATGTGTCATTGTTTTTCAAGTCACAAGTCTGAGTAATTTCATTGATCAATATGTTTTGAATCCGGTTTGCTCTGGGAAGTCGGACCGGTTGATCTCAATAAGCCTTTGAATTTAACTGAGCATTCAGAATTGCAGGAGAAGACGCTTACACTTATGTTTTTCACCTTTTATGGTCGCAAAACTCAATAGATTTGAAACACAGAGACTTTTTTTTCCGCTGTAGATCCAGTGTAATTTTGCAATGAATGAGCTCTCATGTGAAGAAGGGGGTCAGTGGTTGGGTGGTTGCAATAATAGCATTGATTACCTGGTCCTCGACTTAAACAAAGAGCTTCAGCATTCAGGGGCTCAACGAGCTTGCACGGTCTAAAACAGTGTATTTATTTGAACGTTCCTCAGTCCAATGTAAAGCACATGACAAGGTTTGGCGTGAGGAGTCTACATAAAAGGAGGGGCTGTTAGTGAAATAATCGCCCTTTGCTCGAGGTCAAGGGCTTACATTTATAAGTGCGTGAGAACAAAGCTGTTGATATTATGCATGTGCTTTAAAACGCACCCAACCCTAAGCTTGATACACCTTGGTAAAACGTCAACTAAAATTGCAGCATTCAGCATGTAAACAAACAGGGTGTGGCTATGCAGAGCCGGACTCATGTATTTGTAGACATCATAGGAGCAGCTGCTTGGCCTGCTGTGTTTATCCAGCCCTGCACCTTGTTGTCTCGGATTCTCCAGCATCTGCAGTTCCTACTATCTCATGTATCTGTAGAAGTGATTTCAATTAAACCTCTCTCATCTGGGAGAGCGACGCCTATTCTGAGGACTGGCAATTTGATCACAACAACGATGTCCCCATTTTTGTCATTTAGAAACAGCCCTAAGAGCTTGGCTGTGATATTTGCTGCCTTATGCTTCAAGCTTGAAAAGGAAGGAGGCAGCAGTGGCAAATTCACCAGATCACGATCAGGGCCAACGTACCACGCTTCTGAAATTTATATGAAATCTGGAGACCTCCTTCCGGATTATGCGGTTGGGAAGCAGGAAACGTTCAAAGACACTCGATGGGTCACATCTTGAATTATTCTCAAAACTTATGCCACACAAGGAAGCGGTTCACCCGATATTGTCTTACGAGAAACAGCCGCATTTTTGATGAGATTTTTCCAGATGTGACTTTCTCCCTCACCTTTAGCTGTATTAAAATACAGGGTTTTTTTTACCTTGTGTGGAAAAATCTCGAGAAACTCAAAGAGAAGAATAGAGGCCTCGACTGTCAACAAAAACAACCCCTTTACCATAGCCTGTCTGTTTTAATCAAGCAAAAAATCTAAGTGTCAATTATCATTGCTTGTCGAACTCAGCAGAGAAGTTACAGGTGGAGAGATCTGCAGGCGCAAAACCAAGAAACCCTCCTTTGGAATCGCTGTATATTAAACTGAATATTTACTGCAGTACAGTGACCTGCCCTCTTTAAACAATAGACCGAACACTATTTTGTTTTCTCAAATGATTCACTCGGCGATTAAATTAAGTCTTTTTTCCAGGTTAATATTTGGACGATTAAAAAATGTTCATTTCGAGCCTAAGGGTAGATAGGCATAACGGTGATTTCCGCTCTCCTACCTGTATAAAACCAGGTAAAAGATGTATCGTACATATATTAGCAAACTAGCATCGCTATCCAGTGTTGGCTGTTGATCGCTAATTGTACAGTGGTAATGACCTTTCCTCTGATACAGGAGGCACCTGATCTAGAAATGTGTATCACAACTCAACAGAACAGAGAACAGTACAGAAACAGGCCTTTCAGCCTACCAAGCCTGCACCAACACATCATGCCTTTCTAAACTAAAAATCTTTTTCCCTCTATGCGGTCCATATCCCTCTTTTCCTTGCCTATTCATATTTCTGTCAAGATGCCTCTTGAATGTTGCTATTGTATCTGCTTCTACTGCCTCCTCTGGTGGAGCATACCAGGCACCTACAACTCTGTTAAAAAAAAACTTGCCTCTCACGTCACCTTTAAACTTTCCTCCTTTTGCCTTAAAGCTATGTCTCCCTATTAAATGACATTTCTACCATGGAAAAAAGACTCCAACTATTCATTCTATCAACACTGTCATAATTTTGTATCAGATTTTGCAATCAGATTGCCCTGCTGCCTCTGAGGTTCAAGTGAAAACAAACCAAGTTTGTCCAGTCTCTCCTCATAGCTAATACCCTCCAAACCAGGTAATATCCTAGTACCATTTCTCTCTATCCTCTCCGAAGCCTCAAATCCTTCTGGCAACCAGAACTCTACACAAAATTTCAAATGTAACCTAACTAATTTGCTATAAATGCAAAATGACTTGCCAAATTTTACACCCTATGCCCTGACTGATGAAGGAAAGCATAACAAATGCTTTCTTGACCACTTTATCCACTGTGTTGCCATTTTCAGGGAACTGTGGACCTGGATGCCCACATCCCTCTGTATGTTAATAATTTTAAAGGCTTTGTCATTCACTGTATACTTCTCTCCCGCATTAGGCCTTCCAAAATCCATCAACAGTACTTATCTGGATTAAATTCCATCTGCCATTTCTCCATCCAAGTCTCTAGCCTATCTATATCATGCTATATTCCCTTGTAATCCTCCTCACTATGCTCAGCTCCATCAATTTTTGTGTGGTCCACAAACTTACTAATTCCAGCACAGATTCCTGTGGAACACCACTGGTCACAGCTCTCCAGTCAGAAAAACACCCTTCCATCACTACTCTCTGTCTTCTAAGACCAAGACCATTCTGTGTCCATCTTACCAGCTCACCACAGATCCTATGTGATTCACCTTTTGTATTGGCCTGCCATGACAGACCTTGTCAAATGCCTGCTAAAGTATATATAGCCAACACCTACCACCCTGCCCTCATTAAACAGCCTTTTCACTTCCCCTAAAAACTGAATCTATTCTGAGACAAGACATCCCCACACAAAGTCATGCTGTCTATCACTTATATATTCATAGAGTCATTGAGGTACACAGCATGGAAACAGGCCTTTCAGCCCAACTTGCCCATGCTGCCCAGCTTTCACAATTTAAACTAGTCCCATTTGCCTGCGTTTGGTCCATATCCCTCCATACCTATCCCATCCATGTACCTGTCTAAATGTTTCTTAAGTGACAAAATTGTATTTGCTTCTACCATTATCTCTGGCAGCCCATTCTAGACACTAACCACTCTCTATTTGAAAAAGAATTACCCCTCTAGATTCTTTTATGTTTCTCCTCTTTCATCTTAAATCTATGCCCTCTAATAAGTCCATAATTTTCCAAATGTGAGTAAATCCTGTTCCTAAGAATCAATAATTTTTCCCTACCCTTGACATAAGGCTCACAAACCTGTAATTTCCCAGATTATCCCTGTTGCCCTTCTTAAACAAAGGAACAATGATGGCTATCCTCTAGTCCTCTGGGACATCCCCTATGAAAAAAGAGGAATCAAAGATTTCGTACAAGGCCATAGCAATTTCTTCCCTCAACTTCCTCAGTATTCTGGGACAGATTCCATCAGGATCTGGGAACTTGCCTACCTTAATGCTTTTCAATACAAACAACACCTCCTTTTAGTAGTTTCACTTGAAGACTAATCTTATCCTTATCCATAAATAACTTCAAAACTTATGGAATTATGGTCATTGTTCCAGAAATACTCCCCCACTGAAATGTTGATCACCTGGCTGGGCTCATTCCGCAATACCAAGTGTAGTATGGACCCTTTCCTATTTGGACTATTTATATATTGCTTCAAGAAAGCCTTCTGGATACACCTAAAAAAAAAATTTCCCACATCCAACGGAGTCCCAGTTAGTACAGGAGAAGTTAAAATCATCCACCACAACAGGTTGATTAGAAAACTTGAAAAAAATATTCCTGAGGCATATGGTGGGGCTCTTGTGGCACAGTGGTAGTATCCCTACCTCTGAGCCAGGAGGCCTCATTCAAGTATCACCTGCTCCAGAGGCATTTAATAACATCTCTGAACAGGCTATTTAGAAAATATCTACCCTGAAGAACTCCAGCAATCGTGTCTTGGGGCTAAAATGATTAGCCACAATCACAAGCATGTCTTTATATGTTAAGTATGATGCCAATGAATTCAGAGCTGGCTCTCTGAATCCCATTGATTTTAAGTTTTATTGGAGATACTTGTTGCCACACTTAATCAAATGCTGACTTGAAGTCAAGAGCAGATAGTTGCACCTCACTTGCTCAATTTGTCAATTTAACAGCACAAAATCTTTTCATTTCTATCTTTCTATAAAGTGTTCTTTGGTGTATGTAACAGTTGCAATCCAGTGGTTTTTTGATACAGCTGAAAATGGGTTTATCAGTCTTCCCCCTATGAAGTAAGTCTGCTGTGAATCACAGAAAGTTATTTCTGTGGTCAAGAGAATGAAATATCAAGTGCTGTGTTATTGACAGCCATTCTGGTTTAAAATCTTTGGTTTGTAGGCAACGGAAGTACAACTAGACTGAAGACCACTCTTAACCAACAGCTATATATGGAAATCCCAAAAAAAATGCAGGCAAAAATAATATTGACTGTTTTATATTTGAGAGGTACTAAAAATGCCAGGGTAAATGATATTGACTGCTGACTGTTTTCACAATTGAAGATGATAGTTGAAATGGATAACTAACCTCTGTCCTATTTGCCTTTTGTTTCTAGAGTCATTGCAAAGCAAGCCAATTATATGCTGAGGAGGAAAAAAAAATAAATGTTTGGATTGTTCTGTGTGTGGTAATAGAACTGATTGTGCTATGTTGCTATTGGCAGTAATTCAGAAATCATGGAATTTGCCATTACTCTGCATTCTGTTTGTAATATTTCATCAAATAATAGATAAATAAAATGCCAGCTGTGGCCATTACTTGAGATGTATTGTGTCTGAATAACTGACTGCTGTTTTTCTTGACCAGAGGGTGCAAAACATTTGAAGCAGATTTAATACCTCCCACTGTGTTAGAAAATATTTGTTCATAAATGTGTTGCATTTTTGCCAATCTGAACATCCTGTATGTCAATCTATCGGACATCATATCTGATGCATTTAGGTTTAATCAATGTATGATGTTGAAAAACCAAAGCAGTGTGTTTTATTAAATTAATTAGTACCAGGCAATCCATTTTCCACATCCATATATGTTAAGCAATTTTGTTCCAAACAGAGAACCTGCATAGAAGAACACTTGAACCAGATACAATGCTAATTCATAACATTTTTGTCAAGCGATTGCCATTGAGTTGTGAACTTTAAGTTGTCCATCAATTAATTGACTTATTGAGACAGTCTGCCCACCCTGTATCCTTACTCCTAACATTACCATGCTTTTGTTAAGTTGAAAATTGGAAGTTTCAAGGATGTAGCTGTTTGAACCATTTCATAGTTTTCCTGTGGTAGTTGGATGTTTAGTGTCTGGAACTTTTTTGATTTCATCCGCTCCTTCAAAAGCATTGTGTGCTCCACTGACCCTTTACCAAACTGGTTGATTATTATTTGGAATGCAAACAAAACATCAGTGCCTAGTTTCATGACTGCGTGATTATTTATTTTGTGAAAAAAGCCTGTCTGATGGATAAAGAATCTTATAAACTGGCTTCCTGGCAGTCACATGACTATCATACAACTATAAAAATTAAAAGCAGAAGTAGACCATTTAGTCCTTGAAGCTATAAAGCATGAGCATTTTTTTTTTGTGCAGAACCTCTAGAAAAAACTCTGAGAGAAATTAGAGAGAGGGTTCACTTCGAAAGAAACAGAAGGAAGATATTCAGAAATCAAGCTAAAACTGCAGAAACAGTTCAGACAATTTGCAAGTGTGAGAACTGCAGACCTAGTGAGGATCAGGAAAGCTCTGCCTATCTGTGTCTCTGCCACATACTGACACTGGCTCAACTAGCAGAGTCAAAAGCTGGCTATTTGGAGACAGGAACCATCGCAGCTGTCAAATTTGACATTAAGTTTCAACCAGTTCATTTCCAGAAAGGGAAGCTTTTAATAGTAATAGGTCAACAATGATCTTAGAAACAGAACTTATTTTTGTCTTTTTCATTATATATATCATCCATATCTACTTTGTCTATTACATATGTATTTTTAGCCAATAATTTTAACACTAGTGTTACTTGATGGTAGATTTGAATTCAATAAAAATCTGGAATTAAGAGTCTAGCAATGACCATAAAACATTGCTGATTTTTGTAAAACTTATCTGGTTCAATAATGTCCTTTAGGGTAGGAAATCTATATCCTTACCTGGTTTGGCCTACATATGACTCCAGACCTACAGCAATATGGTTGACTCCTCAATGCCCTCTGGGCAATTAGGGATTGAAAATAAAACATTGGTCTTCACCAGTGATGCCCACATCCTGTGAATGAATAAACGAGAAAAAGCCACAGGAGTAGTTTTGCAATAAACTGACCTTTTGTTTTAAGCATAAAGCTGTGTAAATTTAAATTGAAACACAAACTAAAAAATGGTTATGAGCAAGTTAAATATATTTGCAGTTTAAAGGCCACTAAGGGCATGCTGGGTGACATCATATAAACAAACTTAAAATAAACATGTCTTTTTTTCTGGATGTCCTCTCTCTTAAAATTAATGAATTAGGCAATGAACGTCACTGTTACAAAAATCCATGGGATATCTATGCAAAGAAGAATAATGAAATTCACAAATATATGCAGAGATTTTAAAAGCCAGTGTTAAAGATTTATAAATAAGATCATTGTGGTTGCTGTAAAATAAATTACATGCATGTAGAAAACTAATTAGAACTGAGTAGTGTTTTTGATGTGGCTTCTTTCACTTCCAGAATGTAAAAGATTGCTACCATCCTATTTGATTTTATCGGCTCTGTGTATAACTGATTGGCTGGGTCTCTGCTCTTGGATCTTTTGATACATTAAATAATGGAAGATAAGGTTCAAAATATATCTTATGACGTGAACGATAATCAAAACATTTGGGCAAATAGTGTTTTGATACGTGCACATAAGTTTAAATTCTTGATTTCAATTTTGACTTTTTTGACTACTTTACTATACATACTATTTTCATAATTTATGATTTATAAATTAAGTTTGCTCTATCGTAAAATTATTTATAAGTGATATGTGAACATTCACAAATGAAACTTGTAAGCAAAATTCTGTCCAAAGGATACATTTAATATATCGCCACCTGAGATGAAGAGAAGATTTGAAAGTTGAGAGTTGAAGTGGATATTGAAGAAGACCATAACCCCACTTGAAAGTTATGAGGGGACCCCACATAGAAAGTTGACAATGAAGTACCGATTATTAAAAGTTCATAAAAAATAGCAAATTTAATTATCTCCCTTAAATTGATCATGGTCAATTTTGGAAGCCCAGTCACGATTTAAAGAAAGGCAGTAGTGTAGTGATTATGTCACTGTACAAGTAATCCAAAGTCCCAGATTAATGTTGTGGAGATATGGCAGATGGCAAAATTTGAATTCAATAAAGAACAATCTTTAATGAAAAAAAAGCTAGTGCCAACCATGTAACCATTTTTGATTGCCATTAAAAACCCATCTGCTTCACTGATGCCTTTTATTGAAGAAAATTTGCTGTCTTTACTCGGTCTGGCGATAGCAGTGTTGTTGACTGTTAACTGCACTCTGAAATGGCATACCAAGCTACTTCACTCTTTCAAAAGTCTACAAATTTGAAAGAAAGAATTATAACTGGATAGGCCACCCAACATTTCCTAGGCATTGGAAATTACCTTAACTTTTCTCCTTGCTAACATCTAGGGCTTGTGCTGAACATAGGAGAGCTTTCCCACAGACTAGTCAAACAACAGCCTGACATTGTCATATACATGGAATCATACTTTATAGACAATCTCCCAGATATCACCATCCCTGGGCATATCCACTGGCAGGACCTCTCAGACACTTGACCTCTGCCGTCTAGAAGGACAAAGGCAACAAATGCAATGGGAACAGCATCAGCTGCATGTTTCCCATGACACACACTATCCAGATTCAGAAACATAATCATCCCTTTACTGTCACTGGGTCAAAATAAAGAACTCACTTCCTAACTGCACTGAGGGCATACCTACACCCTAAGGTCTTCAGTGGCTCAAAAAGCAGCTCCCCAGCACCTTCTCCAGGGAACTTAGGGTTGGACAATAAATTTTGGCCTAGTCAGCAACACTGACGTTCCACAGATGAATTTAAAAAAGTTTCAGTTGGCATCATATATAAACCATGGTTGTCCACCCCTCTCACTATCACACATAATATCTTTCCTCACGCACTCTCATCCATGAACAACTCCCCAAATTATTAACGCTCTATGGCCTCTGCAATGCCTTCTTATTCACTCAGGACACCTTTCCCTGAACTCCATAAATAGTATCAGTTTGCCAGCCACTTTCGTTTTGCTCAGTCCCTCCCTTTGTGTTATTCCTGGAGAAACAGACCACAATAGATCAGAGAGATCCAGGACAGGTGATAGGGTGCCAAACAATTGACTCCTCACACCCTAAGAGGACAGGATCCTGGCCCTCGCCCCAGCGAGCACCATGACTGCTGATCTGGTGCTGTCAAAACTTCCATGGCAACTATGTAAGAATCGTTTTTCATTGTTGCTCTCCCATCACTGCCACCATGAATATATTCTTAACATACCTGAACATCTACCCCTTTTTTGTGATGCTTTCCTTGTGATGCTGTCTTTTGTCTCTTGCAGGTTGCTGTGGCATCTGTATGACTGCTATGGTCAAAAAGGCAGTCCATTAGACATCTTATCCTCCACCTCTGAGGAAGAAGTCATGATCCCCCAGAAGAATCACTGGCAAGACTGCCCTCTGTACCCTCCATCAGCTCAGATACTGACACCTCAGCAGGTATGTTGCCTAGATTTGAGTTGGGAGAAGCTGCTAGTGAGCTTGTCTCTACCATGTCTTTGCAGCTATTTGAGGCTGGCACTTGCAGGACTGACAGAGACAAGGCATCTGCTCAGCCCTGAGCAGGACAGATCCCCATGGTGTCAGCCATTCAGACCTTCATCGAAACGTGGAAGCTGGCACAGGAGCAACAGGCAGATTTGTCGGAGGCACTGGGCAAACTGACTCTAAAGGTCGAGGATTCTACTGTTGCTGTTTTTACCATGCTGCCTCTGGCACGTGGGCATCTGGCTGTCTTCATGGACAGGTTGGCATCTGTCATAGACAGCAAGGTTCAGCACACTCAGTGTCTGCTGGATATACACACAGACCTGCATCCCATCTCTCTAGCTTTTGATGCTCAGCATCTCCAGGCTATACACCATGGCAGTCCAGATATGTTTAATTAGGTTAACCCCAGATATGGAGGGTTTGTCTTATAAGTAGATGTTGAGTAAGTTGGGCCTGTACTCTTTGGAATTTAGAAGAATGGGAGGCAACCCTGTTGAAATATAAGATTATCTGTGGGGTTGACAGAGTAGATCTAGAGAGGTTGTCTCCCCTTGTGGGAGAGTCTGGGACAAGAGTGCATAATCTCAGAATAAGGGTTCACCAAGTGATGACAGAAATGAGGAGGAAATTCTTCTCTCAGAATGTAGTGAATGTGTAGAGGCTGGTTTGTTAAGTGCATTCAAGGCTGAGATAGAAAAGTAATATATAATCAATTAGTGAACTAAGGGGTATGGTGATAAGGCAGGAAAGTGGAGTTAAGGATATTTAGATCAGCCATTGGCGGAGTAGACTCACTTGGCCAAATGATTTACTTCTGCTCCATGTCTTATGACATATGGATAAGCTTTTTCTTCAGGGGGTAGAATTGCTGGAGTATAAAGCTAGTGGACAGCTATACAGCTTAAATGGAAAAAGGAGAGCTCCTCTAGAGACAGTGAAGACTGACATAAAACTTATTACTTTCCTCACCCACAACTTGTAGCTTAATATTTAAAAGCCATAGATAAAATAAATCTACTGTTCATTTTTGAATTGAGTAAACATAATATGACAGATCATGTAACCATTTACAATTAATTCAACATATAAATATTCCACTTTTTTTCTGTCTCTCTCACACAGTTATATATGTCTCAAAGATCTAAAAGACATGTCATTGTTTAATTTGAACTCAGCTGGAGAGATAAAATACATTATTTGTTATTATAGCTTAATGAACGTCATGGCCAGAAGAATCCAAACAGACTCCTGAACAAACCACGCTAGAATACTTTTTACTATACACATACTCACCCTGCAGCATGCTGGGAATTTCTGAAACACATGACTTTCTAAAACTGACAAATTGATAGTGCCGGGAAGAATATCAACTCAAAGCCTCAACTTTTTAAGAGTTTGAAGTCTCAAGTAATGTTAGTGAAATGCAAATTTAACCTTGCTATTATATATATAATATAATCTTTATTAGGTCATAACTTTTAAATAAATGCTTGTAATACAGAACTTAACATTTCTAAAAAGAGACTAAAAGTTGACATTTTTTCATCTTGCCCTTGGAAAGAGGAAGCAAGAAACAGGCTTGCAAAAAAGACACCATTTTATACAGCATGAGAAGAGAGTGCTGATTGGTTGGGCTAGCATTGGTATGGAGATGCAGCAAGAACAGTTAACTGTCAATTTAAATTCTCATTCTCGGCAAATAGATGCTGATTGGTCAGAGTGTTGCTATAGAGATGCAGGAGAGTTTGGCTATCTCCAAGACCCCTTTTTTCGAAAAAGGTAACAAAGTCCTTTTGCCTACATAAACAGGGTTCTGAATATTTATGTATATAGTTTTTAGCATGTGATGCCCTGCAGGCCCAGCTGTTAATCTTAGACTGGTTTCCAATGCAACTCTTGACAGCATCCAGATTATTTAATAAATTAAGTCCAATAGCAGAATCTCATCTAATGATGATTATACTTTTGAGGCTTGCAAGCAGGGCTGGTTGAAAACTGTTTGATATGGTCTGCCAGTCATTGGAATGTACATTCTACATACCTGGCATCACACTGGCACTGAAACTTATATGTCATATTACTGTTTTATGTGGTAGGTGAACATCTTTTTGGCTCGAGAGAAACATCCTGTAGGTGGAAAAAATACTCATAGATTTACTGTGTACTAGCAGCATGTGACACCTACCTTTACCTGTTGTTCAAATATTTGAGATACTTTTCAACTCCAGGATAATCTGAGATAGACTGGGTACTGCTCAAGCCTAAGAATAGTGGAAGTAAGCACTTTGTGTTTTTATGATATACAATGAGTGATGATTTGATCAGGGAAGAACAATTTTGATCTGCCCTGTCTCAGCACCAAGTTTACAGGGTGACCAGATGGCTAGGACCAATCACAAGGTTAATCTTGTTGCACATGGGAGTGTAGGAATCCCAACACGTACTGACCAGTCAATGTAGACTTTTGGTGGATAGAAGTTAACCCATTGTCAGACTTCTCAACTAGTATATTGAGGAAGAGAAGCTCATTTGATTGCTTCATTTTAATGGTAAATTTGAGCTCAAGATCATCTTTATTAAGTTGTGTAAAGAAATTCTTTGCAGCTAATTTTTGAAATATTGCAATCATGTCATCTGCATAATGAAAATTTCCAAGGCTTAGGAAATTAGTAGTCTTGCTATTGATGATGTCCTTCTCACAGTGACCAACAAGATGTTAGCAAGAGATTGACTTAAAGGGAATTCCATGGCAACACCATCTATTTGGACATACATTGTGTCATTGAAATTGAACACAACTCACAAATTTTAGTTATACTTATAATTTTGTGCTAATGATAGATAAAAAATTTTAAAATATGTTTTGATTGTAACGACAATTGATTATCCCTTTTTTGTTAATGCTAGATTTTCCTATACTTGCTGAATTTATCCATCTTTTTGTATTCAAATTTGAGCTATTTAAATTAATTTATTCCTCTCATATTTAATACAGAATTTTTTCTTATCTAAGGCAATCAAAGGGTATGGAGAGAAAGCAGGTGTGGGATACTGAAATTGCACGATCAGCCATGATCATATTGAATAGTGGTGCAGGCTTGAAGGGCCGAATGACTTACTCCTGTACCTATTTTCAATGTTTCTATTTAATTAATGAAAATTTGCACAGTCATGTGATACCAAAGTATGGTACAAAAACTGTATCATAACAGGAAAATTCAGCTATTATATTGTTTTATAGTATTAGTAATTGATGTTCTGTGGCCTTCTAGTAATGGTTCAAGGGATATAATCATGTATTAATACATTGAGTTAGGACAACCAGCTTTTAGTGGCTGAACAATTTAACTCCATTTTTTTTACACGATATTCATTTTACCAATATTTCTTGGAATTCAGTTATGCATTTTTGTTCCAGTTTCAACCTTGCCAAGCCTGAAGAACTGGCCAATTAAAGTCCCCTATGTAGCTGACCTGCCAATGTCCAGCTGTGTGCTGCAAGTCATATTGGTTCAGAAACCCTGTGGTTTTTCAGACTGCTTCCCTAAGTCAGGAATTAGACTCAACTGGCTGTGCAAATCAGAAGCCTACTGCCTATTTCAGGTTCCATTTTAACAATATTTGGCAGCTGATTCAATTTTCTCAGGTGCACTGCAGCCAAACCAATATCACTGGTTGCCAGGAGGCCTGAGTTCAAGTCCCACCTGCTCCAGACATGCATCATAACATGTCTGAACAGACTGATATAGAAATATCTCCAGCCAAGCTAATGGTCTTTCAAGGAAGCCACTTGTGTGGAGTCCAGAAGAAAGACAAGTCGGAGATAGCAACAACTCCAGATGCTGGAGTCAGAGTCAATACAGTATGGAGCTGGAGGAACACAGCAGATTAGGCAGCATCAGCGAAGCAGGAAAGTCAACGTTTTGGGTTGGGACTCTTTTTCAGAACTGGGAAGGGGGAAAGGGAGCTGGGAAATAAATAGAGGGAGGAGGGGTGGGGCTAAGGGAAGGTAGCTGATAGGTGGATGCAGGTAGGCAGTAGTGGAGATTGGTCAGTGGGAAGGATGAGACGGATAGGTGGGAAAGAAGAGGGACACATCTGCACATCTGCCAATGTGGTATACTGCATCCGCTGTACCCGGTGTGGCTTCCTCTACATCGGGGAAACCAAGCGGAGACTCGGGGACCGCTTTGCAGAACACCTACGCTCGGTTCGCAATAAACAACTGCACCTCCCAGTCGCGAACCATTTCAACTCCCCCTCCCATTCCTCAGACGACATGTCCATCCTGGGCCTCCTGCAGTGCCACAACGATGCCACCCGAAGGCTGCAGGAACAGCAACTCATATTCCGCTTGGGAACCCTGCAGCCCAATGGTATCAATGTGGATTTCACAAGTTTCAAAATCTCCCCTCCCCCTACCGCATCCCAAAACCAGTCCAGCTCGTCCCTGCCTCCCTAACCTGTTCTTCCTCCCACCTATCCCCTCCTCCCACCTCAAGCTGCACCTCCATCTCCTACCGACCAACCTCATCCCGCCCCCTTGACCTGTCCGTCCTCCCTGGACTGAACTATCCCCTTCCTAACTCCCTACCTACACTCACCTTTACTGGCTCCATCCCCGCCTCTTCGACCTGTTTGTTTCCTCTCCACCTATCCTCTCCTCTATCCCTCTTCTATCCGCCTCCCACTCTCTCCCTATTTATTTCAAAACCCCCTTCCCCTCCCCCTTTTCTGATGAAGGGTCTAGGCCCGAAACGTCAGCCTCTCTGCTCCTATGATGCTGCTTGGCCTGCTGTGTTCATCCAGCCCTGAACCTTGTTGTCAAGAAGAGGGACAGGTTGTTTCAGGTCAAGGAGGTGAGAGGGAGGAGGGGTGGGGCTGGAGGAGGGGAGGTAGGATGGGGATAGGTGGATGCAGGTAGGGGATAGTAGGCATTGGTCAGTGAGAAGGATGGGGTGGATATCTGACAGGTGTTCACCTGTACATCCTCTAACCTGGTCTACTGTATCTGCTGCTCCTGATGTGGCCTCTTCTACATTGGTGAGACCAAGCGCAGACTTGGCAACTGTTTCGTGGAGCATCTGTACAGCACTCTGTACGCGATAATCGACAACATCATCTGGTCGCCAACCATTTTAACTCCCCCTCCCACTCCCTGGATGACATGTCCATCCAGTGTCACAGTGACGCCACACGCAAACTGGAGGAGCAGCACCTCATATTCCGCCTTGGGAGCCTGCAGCCCGATGGTCTAAACATAGAATTCACCAGTTTTAAAATCTCCCCAGCTCCAGCCTCATCCCATGTTCAACCATCCCTGTCATCCCCGCATCCTTGACCTGATACAACCCGCCCATCTTCTTCCCAAACTATCCGCCCCACTGACCAATCCCTCCTCCCCACTACCTGCATCCACTATCACCATCCTACCTACCTTCCCCCAGCCCCATCCCTCCTCTCTTTATTTATTATTCTCCCAGCTCCCTTTCCCCTCCCCAAGTCTGAAGATGTATCCTGACCCGAAATGTCGACTTTCCTACTCCTAAGATGGAATGTATTATTTACCCAAATGTTTGCACAAAAAAGTGACAGAAAGAGGAGAATTTGTCCCTTAGGCTCCACATTAAAAGGACAGACAGCTTAAAGCTAATTCGGATCTACTCCTCACCCATGCTGTTGCTGCAGTGTGGACATTCTCACCAGCCCATATTTGTGAGATTGTTTCTCTGGTGAACCAATTCTGCAAGACTGACTTGCTTATTAGCTTAGCACGATGATTATCATTTGATGCTGGGCATATGGCTGAAATCAATTGTGAATATCTTGACCAAGATATTTGGCTGTGATCAGCACTGACCAGTATTGCTGAAACTAAAGAGAATATATTAAGCTAAAGTGAAATAAAGCTGGCATGAAAATAAAAATAAAGAAAGACTTGTAATGATACACAGCACTTTCACAACCATAGGATACAGCCAATAAAGTGTAGTCACTTGTAAAGCAGGAAACATGGCAGCCAATTTGTGCACAGAAAATTCTCACAAACAGCACTGTTGTAATGATGATGATAATAATAATAATAATAATAATAGTAATCAGCTTTCATGATACTGGATAAAGGACATACAAAGGACATCACACCAGTGGTAACTGAAAATGATTGAAATATTGAACAAGTGAGACAACATCTGTAAAGCAAAATAGAATTAACAAGATTGATAGCACGTGATCAGAACAGTTCTGATTTTTGTGGGGACAGAGGGGGCCCAAATGTGACAACCAACCTTTTCATCCAGTTGCACATCCATGGTTCAAAAAAACCATTGCTCATGTAACTGTGTAACTCTAAGGCAAGAGTGATAACTACTGAGGCAGAGCTGATACAGATAAAACTGAAAAATTGATTTAATCATTTTTTTAAAAAATGTGTTTCATACAATTTTCTTGTTTCAACATAAAAATGCATTTCGTTTTTTTTTTATTCATACCCTTTCTCAATTTTGACAATTTTTACATCAGTTTGGAAATGGAACTAAAAGTTCTTCATGAATAACAAAACTGTAAGTCAATCATTAAAATTATCATCGTAACATATTCATTATATTTGACTAAGACCAAATGTTATAAATAACATTTTCAGGCTTTTATTCAAAAATTCGATTGTATCACAAATGTCTGGATTTTAAATTTGACTGCAAAGCAAATCGACAACAATGTTGATGTATAACTGCTCATATGACTCCACAAAAGAGTTTTAGTTGTATTTGGAGCCAACGAGAAGCATTGTCATGATTTACATGGACAGTCACTAATCAGGAGGAACCAAAGCATTTCCAAATAAAACAGTCAACAAGGCCCAACTGAGAGATTCAAATTCAGATGTAGTTGATTGATTCTTGGAAAGGCAAAATGAAATATCGCCTGAGCAAGAATAAAACTTTTCCACTGAGGAAAGGTAAATACGTTGGCTTAGACCTTTTGTGGAGTCTGATGGTGATGGTGGAAGCTGTCAGCATGCAAATAACATATTCAATTCAAGCTCAACAGGATCCCGTAACAAGCCATGCAACATGCTCAGTTGAGTAATTGGAGAGGGTAATCTGCCTCTTTTAATAGTCCAACAGAAATTGTTCACTCCATTATGCTGCTGGAATCTTACTGTTACCTGTTTCCTGTTGGGTGGCACATTGGCTCAGTGGTTATCACTGCTGCCTCGCAGCACCAGGGACCAGGGTTCAATTCCAGCCTCAGGCAACTGTCTGTGTGAAGTTTACACAGTCTTCATTTACTGCATGGGTTTTGCTCCAGGTGCTCTGGTTTCTTCCCACAGTCTAAAGATGTGCAGGTCAGGTGGTTTGGCTATGCTAAATTGTCAATAGTTTACGGGGGTGGATTAGCCATGGTAGTATGTGAGGTTATAGGGTGTGGGTTTGGATGCTTTCTGGGTACAGTATGGACTCAATGGATCAAATGGCCTATCCCCATGCTGTTTGGATTTTATGTTTGATCTGAGACAGGGAGTCTTGTGTCCATAAAATGTCCACGATTATTCTTAGTTAATTTCTAGCAGGAAATTTGCTAGCAATTAGAAGATAATCAATCATTCCAGGATTGGATAATTCTGTTTTGCGTTACCTTTAGGTTTTTTGGCAGCATGCAAAATGATACATCTGAAATCTTTGGAATTCTATGCCCCAGAGGATTTTGTATGCTTGATCATTGAATATTTTTAATGCTGGGATAAAAAGAATTTCTGCTCTTTCATGGAATGAAAGGGGAGCAGCAATCAGGAAAGTGGAGTTGAAGCAGAAGATCAGTCATGATCATATTGAATAGTGGTTCAGGCTCCAAGGGCTGTCTGGTCTCATGCTGCACCTATTTCTTAAGCTTGTATCCCAGACTTGGTGCACCCTTTAACTGTTTGCAACTATTTATTGATGAACAAAATCTCACTTCTTTCATAAATATCATTCTCTACCCAATTGACCAATGGGAATGCAGTGTTCAAGTTATGATTTTGAAAAGTCTGCTACCTAAATCCTGTCCTCCATGACATCAAGTTTGCTCATCTCCACTAGCCTGCACAGAATCATTGCAATTTACAGCACAGATGGAGGCCATTTGGCTCAATGTCTCTATGCTGCCATCTGGTAGGCATCCAATCTAATCCTACTTCCCAGCTCTTGGTCTGAAGGCTGGTAGGACCCAGCACTTCAAGTGCATTTCCAAATACATTTGAAATATTATGAAGATTTGTGTTTTTAGATTACACTTTCAAGCAGTGAGTGTCAGATCTCCATCACACTCCAGCTGAAAAAGAATCCCTTTAAATTCCCTCTAAATCTCTGAGCTCTCATCTACTGAAGTCAGCCCCTGAGAATGGACCACTCAATAGAGGGAATATAGTTGTCCTTTGTACACTATCAAACCCACTGCTATTGGGTCTCCCCTCAGTCTCCTCTGTTCCAAGGGAAACAACTCTATCCAATCTTTAGTCCAAACTAAAATTCACTATTTCTCTCAATATCATTGGTTATCTCCTCTGCAGCCTCGCTAGTGCAATCACAATTTCAATAGGTTCAGGCTCATAAAGTGTTAGACTAAAATCCTAATTTTTGTCTTTAAATCCTCTTGTCATGACCCTCCCCATCCTCTATAAATTTCATTCACCAGTGAGCCCATTTCTGAAACTGGTTGATTTTGACCTCTTGCATGTAAATTGCTACTTGACAGCAATAGCAAGAAGTCCAATGGAACAAGAGGCAGGCACTAAGAGCCTGAAGTGAAATGCACTGACAGTAAACCACAAGACCAAACCAGTAGTACAAATTCAGAACTGAGAAAAAATACTTGAAGTAAAGCTCAGCGTTGGTGGGCATCGATTAGACATGGACTTTGAGGTGTACCCAAACATTAAGCCATGAAACAGGACAGCCTGCATGGAAGTTGAAGAAAGACTAGGAGAAGCTCCATAGTGAGAAACCAATCACTCAGAATAAGTAAAATATTCCAGAAATAATAGTACTTAACGGAGATGGATAAAAAAAAACACTCAGAAAGTACACTAATGGCAAGCACGCAAAGGTGCCTGCTATGGTACATGCCATGAAGGAACTCCAAACCTGCCCATTTTGCAGACAGTTGCAAGTATAAAGAGAAGGATTTGCAATAGAAAGCAGCAGTGGCACAGAAAATTAAACATAAACATAGCAATCTGTAGGAGTCCCAGTAGTCGAAAACATAAGATAACAAGATGAACTTTTCCTGTAGGATGTGACATGTCCACACGAAGATTCCTTATTGGTACAGATATGCTGGATGAATCTTGGTACATGGACATTAAGGAAAACACAGAGACACTACTTTTAAATTGGACACCAGAGGGAACACATTGATCCTTTTACATGTTATAACCATAGTTGAAGCCAGGAATCTTCAGACCATTCTCCAGTAAACTTTGGCACTCGAGAAGTACAAGAATTGAAGTAACAGCGTATATGTATGCTACACTTTTCTACAATGGAAAATGAATTACAGTAATCTTGGATATTATTCCCAGTCATTACAACTCTTTACTGAGGGTAACTCTTTATATAGATTAGACATTCTTCAATTAGAAAACATCAAAGACACTTTAGTCCTAACATAGTAAGAGGGCTGGAGCAGATCCTTCCTTTCTCACAATACGAAAACCGGAAATATTAAAAAATAGGCACTAAATAAGGCAGTTTCCAGGAACCAGACTACTGATTGCATGGAGGCACTAAAGAGCTTCACGAAGATGCCTTCACAAAGTTTAAAGTTAAAATTATTAATTACTTTTAACAGCTCAGAATTGGCACAGTTTAACTACCTCAGTGAGATGACTGAACTATAAAATCTGATTGTCCAGTCAAACAGTGTAATCAAGCCTTGATAGCTTAAAATGAGAAACTTGCAGAAAATTTACAAAATGTGTTGCACTCAGACAACTGGTATTGACAACAAATGACACAGCAGAAAAATATTTTGAAAAAGTTTCCTCCTTAAAGAAATGTTCAGAACTCTAAGGTCAAATTGAACTGCTCGCTGAATAAAGCTTTCTGCTACAGTTAATGGTTGATGACCAAGGCTTTCAAAAGACACACTGGAGAAAGAACAATAATTTATGGTCCCTTATTAAAGTCACAGAACATGGGTGGAAGAAAATTTTGGTTTCACATAGCTTCGCCAAGTATCATGCAAGGGTCTCCTATTGGTCCTGTTGTGGCCATTTATTCTGTTCTTGGTGGTGCACAGTTCCACTTTCTTATGGAGACCCTGAGATATTGTTGCCTGTATCTCAGCAGCCTCACATCACCACAAGTGCTGGTGATACAACTATGTACAGAAAAAGTCCTGTCCTTGAACTTAAAGACTGTGTCTTTTAAATTTTGTATTTTAAAATACCTAGGAACTGAAATGAGAAAGAACTGTTTTAAACTGATTGTTTGAAACAGTGGCCAAGATTTTGAAAGGCAAATGACCTGATACCCATGGAAGGCATGGTAAATAACTGAACAGCAGTAATTTAAGTTCAAATTGCAGCTGATCTAGAGCTGATGATGTACTGATGTGGCTTAATAAAAACCAAAACAGGAACAAAAACATAAGTTGCTGGAAAAGCTTGTTCTGAGGAAGGGTTACCGGACCCGAAATGTTAACTCTGATTTTTTTCTTCGTGTCTGTGAATTAGCTTTTCCTTGATTAGTCTTCATTCTGCAAAGACAAGTCATTTACTGAAGCTGTCATTTCACTCCACCACTTATGTTAGCCCTCTAAGGAAATGAAAAAAGAGCACATATATCCTACATATCCTCTAAAACAACCAAGAACGATGGTGGATATTAATTTCTTAAACACAAGAGGTTCATGGGAGGGTGGGAGCGAGAAAAAATGGAGTAATAGTGTTAAATGATCTCAGTAAAAATGAATTCTTTAAAATAACTTAGGTAGAGTGGAGGTAATTTTACTTGTAGTCTAAGTATAGCTTTTGACCATGTATAAAAGTATTATGGACCAGACCAAATCCCCTGCAAAACTCAAGGAGATAGCCTAGATCCTAACTTTTATCCTATTTAAAGGCAAGCATAAGGTGCTGTGTTCCAGATGTAATTTGAACTCAGCTTTAAGCAAAATGCACTTTATTCTTGCACTACAGTTAAAATACAAACAAAAGAAAGAATTGGTGTAATTTTCACTCTATTGGAAAATTTAACAGAATATTAGATTATTTAACCACTAAACGGCAGCTGTTCCAATATAGTAACACCCTTAACGAAGGCATAGTCAGTAAAACAGATTGTCTCACATGCCGTGTTTGTCCAGTTCAGGAGGAAAGAACACCAAGAGAAACTTATGGAAAGAAAAAGAAGCCAAGCTTTTAGCTGTAGCACAGATGTAACAGCTTCCACAACCAGCTTCAAAGCTGCAACAACTATTGAATACGAAACTAAAACCCTGGTTCTGTGGGAGCCTGACTCCACCTGTTCATGCTGCTTCTATTGTTCCAACCTAAAAAACAACTTCCAGGTGTCACAAGCTACCTACTTTATGGGCTTGGAACAGACCACTCATTGCTTCTGTCTCAACATCTCTTAACACAAAAAAAGGTCAAAATGCATCTCTTAAAGACATAGTATCGTTGCAAAGTGAGATGGCATGGTGGTAGTAGAATATATGGAACTTCACCCTGGTTCTGTGAGATTCCAAATCAGATAACCTCTCTTACTATGTTTTGTATCAGTCCTAAATGTCACCCATTATCCTAAGTCTGTGGGCCATGCTCGAGATTCCCTAGGCAAGGGATCTAATGGGGCATATCACATCAGTAGGACTGGGAACCCATGGGCACTCTACTCCATATTTACAAGAGGAGGAGTTGGAATATCTGGATGAAAATTTCAACATAGACTTCATGGTGACTAAGTTTGTTTATTTCCTTTGAAAGCAGTTTTGGTAACTCATGGAAAAGGAATCAATAACTTTATTGCCTCGTTTTCTGGTGGTTGCTTATTGTTGCTCATCAATACATTGAGCAGCCAACCAAGTGAATGGAGATACTTCTTGTTCATTTTTGTTTTGTACTTTTTATCTGTATACTTAAGCTAGTAGTCATTTCTCTCAATTACAATTTTTTTTGCTTTACATTGTGAAGTGTTCAGGTAAGTGCCTTACTTAAGAAATGACAGCATTGAAATCTAGCATGCCATAGGCATACACTAAGTGCAATTTTTCATTATATAAATTTACAATGATATTTGGGTTAAATTGAATAACTCATTTGGGTAGGCGCTAATATGATAGTGCTGCCTCTGATAGCAGGTCATTTTAAGGAATATAATGACGCCCATTATCACAGCAATGAACTAACCATGCTTAACTTTTAGGATCTTTTCATTGTGCAATGATTCTTTTGTTGCATTGCACTGACCTTTCGTTTCCTGACCTTTGATGTCAATGGGTTTGCAGCTTGCCTATGTATTCATATTGGAACCCCTCTGCACTTAAATGAGGGGAAAACCTCACTTACCAGTAGGTGCTGTATAAACGCACCTTAAGATCTTAGCAGGTAGGTTGTGTGAACAAGACCATGCTGTTAGAATCCCACACCTTCACATTTAAAATTTGTGTTTCCATTCAGCCCAGCACAATGAGATCACAATCTTATTTTCTTTATCTTCAGCTGAAATGGTTGCATGGAAAGTAAGGGGCAGTTGCAAATCAGTGAATATTTTCTTTAATACATGACATCTGTTTCTTTATATTTTTCCAAATCACTTTTGACTCCAGATTAACCCTATATCCCTTCCCTGCAGGATTGTATAAGTTTATTTAGAATTTTTGATTTGTTTAGTAATTCATTTGAGGCCATTCCTGTGTTGTTTGACCTTATTACTTTTAGATATGTAACGTGTTCAACATTGTAACTTTCGAAGTCTTCACATCTCTTGAAAAAGACCAGTTATGGTTTTGGTCAGTATTCTTTCAAATGTTCTCCCACATGTTCTCCCACCAGCTGAAAAGTTACAAGTTACATTCTTGATCTGTGCAGCAGTTCCTAAAGTGCAGCTGTCTGAGTAACACTTCCACTGGAAATGTCTAATTGCTGTTTGGAACCGCACAACCTCCTATTTACTGTCTAACTCTTTTTCAGGTATTTCAGTTATGCATTGTTTGATGCATTTCCGTGAATATTGAATTTAAAAAATACAATGTTAGGGATAGAAAATGTATAGCTTCTCTGGAAATAAACTGTGACTAGCAGTTCAAATGTTCCAAATAGGAGCAGCCAAAATGTTGGAATAAGAGGAGCCTTTAATCTTGATAAATGCTCAAAAAATGGCAAGCAGAAAACTCAGCTCAATAAATTGAACCATTAACTTCTACTTCTTATGCATTTTAACATTTAAATTCCAGTTGCAATTGTTTTAACTGGTCTGCCTGATTAGGAGTGAGACTGTTGAAAATAACTTGCAACTTTTCAATGTCGCATCAAAGTAGCGTAAGTAAACTGATATTAATAGATAAAAAAAAGCTAGAAAAAGAGAATTCTTATTTAGTCTTTAAAACAATGAAATTAGCTATATTATTGAATGACTGACAAGATTTACCATTTATTAATGCTACATCCCAAAAATGTGAAAAACTTGCCAGAATGTCAGGCATTTAAAATCGACTCTCTACCTGTTAATATTTCATAATAAGTTAATTGTATTAATTCAATGTTATTACATTTGAGTTTGAATTAGTTACTAGAACAAAGAACAGGATAGAACAGGAACAGGCCCTTTAGTCCACCAAGCCTGCACTGACACATGATGCCTTTCTAAACTAAAAATCTTCTGCCTTGATGTCCTTATCCCTCTATTCCCTGCCTATTCATCTATCTGTGAAGATATTTCTTAAATGTTGCTGTTGTATCTGTCTCCACCACCTCCTCTGGCAGCACATTCCAGACACTTACCACCCTTTGTGTAAAAGACCTGCCCCTCATATCTCCTTTAAACTTACCCACTTTAACCTTAAACCAACGTCCCCTAGTGATTAACATTTCTATCCTGGGAAAAAAGACTCCGACTATCCATTCTATCTGTGTCTCTCATAATTTTGTAAACTTCTATAAGGTCGTCACTCTCATCCTTCGATATTCAAGTGAAAACAAAACAAGTTTGTCCAATCTGTCCTCATAGCTAAAACCCTCCGAACCAGGCAACATCCTGGTAAACCATTTCTGTACCTTCTCCATTGACTCCATATCCTTCTGGAGGTCTAGTGACCAGAACTGTACACAATATTCCAAATGTGACCCAACTAAAGTTCTATACAGCTGCAATATGACTTGCCAATTTTTATATTCTATGCCCTGACCACTGAAGGCAAGCATGCATATGCCTTCTTAACTACCTTATTCACTTGCGTTGCCACTTTCAGGGAACTGTGGACCTGTACGCTTAGATCCCTCAATATGTTGATGTTACTAAGGGTTCTGTCATTTACTGTATGCTTTCCTCCTGCACTAGATCTTCCAAAATGTAGCAGCTTGCATTTATCTGGATTAAACTAAATCCACCAAGTCTCCAGCCTACCTGTATCCTGTTGTATCTTCTGGCAATCCTCCTCAGTATCTGCAGCTCTCCTACTTTTTGCGTGGTTCATAAATTTACTAATTAAGCTACCTACATTCTCTTCCAAATCATCTATTCACATATAATAAACAACAGGGTCCTAACACTGATCCCTGCCGAACACTACTGGTCATATAACTCCAAGCAGAGATATACCCTTCCACCACTACTCTTTGTCTTCTATGACTAAGCCATTTCTGTGTCCATCTTACCGGCCCACCATGGATCCCATGCAACTTTACATTTTGTATCAGCCTCCACGACGGATCTTGTCAAAAACCTTGATAAAATCCATATAGACAGCATTTACTGCTCTACCCTCATCAATAATCTTTGTCACTTCCTCAAAAATCTCAATCAAGTTTGTGAGACATGACCGTCACCATGCAAAGCCATGCTGCCTATCGCTAATAAGTCCATATTTTTCCAAATGTGAGTAAATCCTATCCCTAAGAATCTTTTCTAACAATTTCCCTACCACTGACATAAGGCTCACTAGCATGTAATTTATTGGATTATCTGTTGCCCTTCTTAAACAAAGGAACATGTTGGCTATTCTCCACTGCTCTGGGACCTCTCCTGTGACTAAAGAGGATACAAGGATTTCACATAAGGCCCCAGCAATTTCCTCAACTGCCTCCCTCAGTATTTTGGGATAGATCATTGGGTGCTGGGGACTTGCCTACCTTAATGCTTTTCAAAACAACCAACACCTCCTATATTATATTGACATATCCCAGAATATCAATATAGTGCCTTCCCCTCCTCACCAATACTCCCCATTTATCATGTCCTTTTCCTTTGTGAATACTGATGCAAAGCCTCATGCACCTCCTCTGTCTCCACACATAAATTCCCTTGGTCCTTATGTGGACTTATCTTTTCCCTAGCTGTCTTCTTGCTCCTTATATACGAATAAAACACCTTGGGATTTTCCTTAATCCAAAGATATTTCAGGGACCCTCTTACCCCTCGTAATTCTTTGTTTGAGTTCTTTCCTACTATCTCTATATCTTTTCAGGGCTCAGTCTGCCTTCATTTTCTTACATCTGACGTGTGCCTCATTTTTCGTTTTGACTAAGCTCTCAATTTCTCTTGTCATCTAAGGTTCCCTAATTTTGCCATCCTTATCCTTTCTTTTCATAAAAACATGCTGGTCCTGAACTCTAATCAACTGGCCTTAAAGATTCCCACATACCAGATGTAGGTTTACTTTCAAACAGCTGCCCCCAGTCAACATTCCCCAGTTCCTGCCTAATATTGTGGTTATTAGCTTTTCCCCACTTGAGTACTTGTACCTGAGGACTACTCTTATTCTTATCCATAAATAACTTAAAACTTACAGAATTATGGTCACTGTTCTTGAAATGTTCCCCCACTGGAACTTTGATCACCTGGCCAATCTCATTCCCCAACACAAGATCATGTATGATCCCTTCCCTAGTTGTACTATTTTTATATCATTTCAAAATTTCTGGACACATCTAACAAATTCTCCCCCATCCAAGCCCCTGGCACTAAGTGAGTCCCAGTCAATATGAGGCAATATGAGGGAAATTAAAATCTCCCACCATGACAACCCTGTTGTTTTTACATTTTTTTGTTATCTGTCCACATACTGTTCCTCTATTGCCTGCTGGACATTGGGAGGCCTGTAATACAATCCCATCAAAGTGATGGCATCTTTCCATTTCCTGAGCTGTACCCATATGGCCTTGCTGGATGAGCCCTCCAAGATGTCACCCCTCAGCTGATGAAGCGGGCTGAGAATTGGCAAATTGACTTTAATATAGAGAAGTGTGAGGTGTTGCATTTTGGAAAGTCAAATCAAGGTAGGACCTTCATGGTGAATGGTAGGGCCTTAAGGAGTGTAGTGGAACAGAGGGACCTTGGAGTGCAGGTGCACGGATCTCTGAAAGTGGAGTCACAGGTAGACAAGACAGTGAAGAAGGCATTTGGCACACTGGCCTTCATTAGTCAGGGCATTGAGTACAGAAGTTGGGAAGTTATGTTGCAGTTGTACTGGATGTTGCTGAGGCCGAACTTGAGGTATTCAGTTTTGGTCACCTTGCGATAGGAAGGATGTTATTAAACTGCAAAGAGTGCAGAAGAAGGACTCAAGGGACTGAGTTATAGGGAGAGGTTGGACAAGCTAGGACTTTTTTCTTTAGAGTATAGAAGACTGAGGGAGGATTTTATAGAAGTGCAAAAGATCATGAGAGGCATGGATAGGGTGAATGCACTCAGTCTTTTTCCCAGGATTGGGGAATCGATGACTAGAGGGCATCAGGTTAAGGTGAGAGGGGAAAGAATACATGGGAACCTGAGGGGCAACATTTTTACACATAGGGTGATATGCACACCGAATGAGCTGCCAGCAGAAGTGGTTGAGGCAGGTACATTAACATCATTTAAAAGGCATTTGGATGAATACGTGGAAGGAAAGGTTTGGAAGGATATGGGCCAAGTGCAGGGAAATGGGTTTAGCGTGGATAGACATTTTAGTCGGCATGGATCTGTTTGGGCCAAAGGGTCTGTCTCCGTGCTGTAGAACTCTATGACCCTATGACTCTGTAATAGCTGCAACATCACTGTTATATATATTAATCCAAGCTTTAAGTTCATCTTCCTTACCTGTCACACTGCTTGCATGAAAACAAATATACTTCAGACCTCCTGACCTGCCATGTTCTGTAATCTCTTCCTGTCTGTTCTTCCTCCTAATCTTACTGGTCTTAGTCTCTGACTCCTCCTCAGTTATTTAACTTGCTGACCTACTGTTCTGGTTTCTGCCCCCTGCCACACTAGTTTAAACCCACCTGAGTGGCACTAGCAAATCTCCCTGCCAGGATATCGGTGCCCCTCCACTTTAAGTGCAACCTGTCCTTCTTGTACAGATCCCACCTGCCTGGAAGACATCCCAATGATCCACATGCCTAAAGCCATCCCTCCTACACCAGCTCTTTAGTCACATATTTAACTGTACTATCTTACTATTCCGAGCCTCAATGGCAAGTGGCACAGGAAGGAATCCCAAGGTTACAACCCTTGAAGTCCCGCTTTTCAACTTCCTGCCTAACTCACTGAAATTCCTCTGTAGGACCTCATCTCTCTTTCTGCCGATATTGTTGGTACCAATGTGGATCACAACATCTGGCTGATCACCCTTCCCCTTTAGAGTATGGCTCTTCAAACTAAGTGGCTCTTAAAATTATTTCCTCCATTTTTATGATTATAATCTATTTAAACTCACTAAGTCCTGTTCACCCAATATCCCCGTGAGTACTGATCCATCGACCATGATCCATAACTGCCTTGATTTTAACTCTCTCCTCCATGTTTACAAATTTGTCCATGGTCCCACCCCTACATAACTGTGTAAACATCCTCATAGAACTCATAGAATCCCTACAGTGTGGGAACAGGCCCTTCAGCCCAACAAGTCCACAACAAGTCCTCAGATCATCCCACCCAGACCCATCGCCCTATACTCCACCTAATCTACACACCCCTGGACACTACGGGACAATTTAATACGGCCAATTCACCTAGCCTGCACATCTTTCGACTGTGGGAGGAAACCGGAGCACCCGGAGGAAACCCACGCAAACATGGGGAGAAAGTGCAAACCTCCTCACAGACAGTCGCCCGAGGCTGGAATCAAACCCAGGTCGCTGGCGCTGTGAGGCAGCAGTGATAACTACTGAGCTACTGTGCCGCATTACAATCCTCTGCATTACAATCCTCCATTTTTGGCCCTTTGCATATCCCAGTTTTCTTTGTTCCAGTTTTGGCCGCCATGCCTTCAATTGTCAAGACTGTGCATCTGGACACTCCACCCAAACTCTGCCTCTCTCTTTCCTTCATGTCCTTTAAGGAATTTGAAAACATAGTCTTCTGACCAGCAGTTGGTTACCTGACCTAATGACTCTTTATATGAATGGGTGTCAAATTATATTTGATAATCACTCCTGTGAAGTGCCTTGAGGCATTTTCTAACATGAAGAATGCCAAATATATGCAAAGCTTTGATATTATTAAGATAAACTGTTTATATAAAATCAAGGATAACTTTGCAACAATTTTGGATTTGTTTCAGATTGTTTCCAATTCCAAAAGTAAACTGATTTTGTATCAGTCTAAACTACAAGTTTCTGAATATAATGATAGATGCAATATTATTTTAATACATATGTCCCTTCTTTACAAAACAGATCCTGGAAGAATGGGTGCAAAACATACTAATCACTGAGAACCTTGCCAGTAGGGAGCCAGGCTCCAAAAGCATGGCCCCTTTCTCAAGTGACTTCAACTACCTTGCAAAGATGCACATTGTGGGCACTCAGTTCACGGTCACAGTTCCAACCCTTAATTCCTACTATCTTGGAGTGAGAGGCTGAGTCCATATGGCCTTTGACAGCAATAGGGCACTCTGGGTGATGTAGTGTTCTGCATTCTGTAATCTCCTCGCTCTTGTATTCCATGCCTCTATGAATAAAGCCCATGTTACTGTATGCTTTATTAACTGCTCCCCACCCACCTGTCTTGCCACCTTCAGCAATCTATACACATTTACACCAAGGTCCCTCTGCTCCTGCACCCCCTCAAACATTGTACATCCTGATTTATATGGGCAGGATCTGAAATTTGGATTGCTGTCCTCTGAGTTACAAACCTCACTTGTATAGAGAGAAATGGCCCATCATTGCAGTTGACCTACTTAGTGCTAATTTACTGGAATGGCATGTCATTTTGATGCTGCTGCCTAGATATTGCACCGAGCCAGGTTCAAAGAAGTGAAGCTGGTTGCATAATATGAATGACCAAATTGAACGTAATTGTCTACGAAGCCAAGGTTTTGAAGTATATCATATTGAAATCTGAACTTTTAAGAGGATTTAATAGGCACACAAAGGATGGGAAGGTGGGAGTGTGGTTAAGGGGCCCAAAAATTAGAAGAAACATGAGGGCCAATGATTTCTGTCAGTGGTACAGGTGATGCCTCTGCAATGTTTGCTTCACAAACACATTCAAATTTCAGACAGATCATTAGAAGCAATTCTAATCCTCTATATATAGTTACAGGTAAGCTTGAGCCTTTTTGTACATTTTATAACTGTCTATACCTTCCATACAAGCCTTTTTTAAATAAAGAATGCATGATTAGTGCAGGAAATAAGCTAGCAACTGCAATGATTTATGCAAAATGTATTAAAGCTGAGCACAGACTCTGTCAAATGAGAAGGCTTGCAATGCTAGGGGCTTTGACTTTATGGCCACATTTTCATACCAAAGATGCAGTGGTAGGAGACGCTATAGCTTTGTGCAGCAGTGTGCAAGTGGGGTAAGATTCTGGATATCTGCAGTTTTGCCAGACTTGTCTTAAAAGTGCAAATGGGTATTGGTGATGGGATAGGAGCTCATGAAAGATCAACAATGGTGTCTGCCGCACTGTCGACTGACCCCAACTTGTGACGGGGGCGTGCTATGAATGAAGAGGAATATTGCAGGTTGCTGCAGGGCATTTGGGGAATTTCAGATGTGATTGTTGGGGCACAGGGTGTTATTTCTTGAAGGTAAGGGGTTAGAAATTGTTCAGATTTTCAGATTAGTTCAGTTTAGGAGGAACAGTGGAATCAGAAGAAGCAGTCAAAATTACAGGATCAGTCAGACCAAGTACATAATTAGGGAAAACAATTCCAGATACAATTGAATACAGATGGGTGTAAACCACTGCACAAAGAAAGGTAAAATAGATAATGTATAGTGCAGTCTCATTATTTATTCATTTACAGGGTACAAGCATCACTGGCATTTATGCCCTTGAATCCCAAATTGGTGTTGAAAAGGTGGTGGCTATTGTGGTTTAAGTGTGTGGTACATTCCACAGTACAGTCAGAAAGGAAGTTTCAGGATTTTGACCAGTGACAGTGAACGAATGCTGATGGAGTTCCAAGTCAGGATGGTGAGTGCCTTTGAGGGGAACTTGTAGATGTAGAGATCACACGTTTGAAAGGTACATCTCAGGAGCCTTGCTGAGTTGCTGAAGTACCTCTTGTAGATGGTACATGCTGCTGCAACTGTGGTGGAAAGAGAAAATGTTCAGAGTGGTGGATAGGGTGCCAATTAAGCAGGCTGTTTTGTCCTGGAAGCTGAAGATGTGATTAAATTAAAATAATGTTAGAAATGTGGGCATTGGAAGGCTTGACATTCAACATGTTCAATCAATGCAGAGCAGCAACCAACAAAGTCAACTGAATATTGAAGTATTGATCCAAACAGTAGCACACACGTCGTAGCAAATTGAACCAAAATTCTACAATAGCTTAGCATCTATGCAGAGTCAAACTGTACAGTGGTTTGGCCATGCGTAGAGTACTGTGCATACTAAACATTGCTTTAGTGAAGGGAGGCATTCAAGCATTGTGGGTAGTGAAAATCAGCAGCTACTAGAACCTGTGGTGTAAGGAAATATTGGAAACACTGGGGTTTTACATTTTATAGCTTGAACTTTTTGCCAAAGGCCAATTTAAGACTGATATCATGAAGTACTTATCCTCACAAAGAATAATCAATATGTGGAATGACCAGCCTGATGGAATGGTGTGGGAAAGCAGTTGGAAATATTCAAGAATTATTATGGCTGGGTGACCTAAGATGGTCTTGCTCATTTATATTATCTCTAGGTACTGTAATGAACACTGGCACAAGCTAAATATAAGGTAGTGTGTCTTGTATTGGGATTTTTATTTGCATTGAGAAATCAATAACTGGGTTATTTCATATAAAGTAATTCAGATCATTTAACTTAGCTAAGTGACCCAGTGTCCGTTATTTCTAACCAAGTAGCACATTATGTATAAATCTAGTTCAATACAACCACATATAGAGCCTACAAGGTGAACAACTATTTGCTATTGGCTCCTGTCAGAATGTAAAACAACAATAATCCTGAAAAGGATTACACTCTGTTTAGTATTCACATTCCTGTTAAAATTGATGGACACCAGTTGAGAATTATCCAATTGATCTTTGTCACACTTCATTTTGTGTTTGTTTGCTCTTTGATCTGTCTGTCAGAATGATTTGAAAGATTTTTAAAAATGTAAATCAAAGATGTACAATTATATTCCTTTGTATTATAAATATTCTTGCTATTCTGTCCAATATCAGATGGGGTGTTGTCAGATATCTGTGTAACTTTTCTTACTTGGAGGGGTTACTGCAACATTACTTCTACTTTTCTCTCTTAGAAAACTAAAAATCCCACTATAATGACTATTAATCTATGAGCCATTGCTTCATTACTGTGCAATAGTTAGTAGCATTTTCTGAAGCATGATCTGCTTTATAAATTCCATAGTCTGCCTTTAGCTAAAAGCATGCTTCAGCTTTATCTTTATTCACCGAATGTGCAAGCAATTCATTGTCTCAATGTAGGATGAAACAAAAAAGAAATCAAAAGCTGCAACAATTAAATCAAACCTACATATAATACATTCAGTGTGAAGCAGACTCCCTCAGTCACTGGGAGTTCTGGAATTTAGTCTGTACTCTACAGCTTAAACTCTTCAGTGTTCCCTTTTAGAATGATTTCCAGATGTTTGTTACTAAAATTAAACACAAACATCAGAATGATATTACTTTCTCAATCAGAATGACAGCAAAAATGTGGGGAGACTGATGGGTCTTCTTCCAACTTGATCCTTTATGGGTTATCTGATTCCTTTACAGTTTATTTTACATCTTGCCCTGCAGATGTTGCTGCGGGTGACTGAATTTAATGGTTTTGAAAAGATTATATCAGCTTTCCGCTGTATTGTGTTACTGTATTTGTTAGATTCTCTGTTATACTGCTTTAAAGGATCATTTTTTATCAGACATTACTGGTGGAATGCATAAAAGGAGAAGGAAAGAGTAAGCTTGGCTTATAGAATTAGACACAGATTCTTCATAATCTTAAAGAAAACAAAAGCAGCTACCAAAATATATTTTTGATGGCTGCTCAGAAAATTGCTCAGATCAGAACAGTTTTATTACAACCTAAGGTCCTCTAAACATATGTGCAACATATGTATAGTAATGAATTATTGGAAAGTGCATGAAGATGTACAGTAGCATCTTACAATTGCCACCTTGACAGATGGTGTGGTGAATTATATAATGTTTTAACTATTGCTTTTTCTTTGGGGTGTGATGCAAACTTAATAAATGTGAACGTAGTTCCATTGTTTCTTTAATGGTATGAAATTAAAGTGATTAGGGCCAACAAAAAATGGCCATTAGATATTACCAGAGTTACGCCAGTTTTCATGGTTAGAACTGACTTGAATTTGGGTGGTACAGCTAGAAAACCGTAATCCTCGTCTACAAAACCATTTAGCATACTGGGAATGGGAGACAATCCTGGAAGAGGGATGAGAATCAAATGGGTCAGATTGATTTTTTTGAGTAAATATATTTTATATTTTATAGTAAGTAGTTTCCTTCTCTTCCAAGAATTATTGTAATTTCTCTACTTTGAAATGCTTTTGAAGCAGTCTGAAATAGTTCCGTCAAAAATTTCTGGTCCCTCAATCAAGAACCAACAGATGGATATTTCAAGGACCAATAATGTAGCAGTGGCCCAGATGTCCAGAGAACTGAGATAGTAAGGTGTCCATTCACATTTTCAGCACACTACCATCCCAATATCGTCAGAAACCCTGAATAAATGTCAGTCTTGTAAAACTAGCTTCATGTCATATTCTGGTCAATGTAAATGAGTGCAAAATGTAACTTTCAAATCCACAAATTATGAAATGGTATTAAACATGTAATCTGATACTAGGTGCAGTATATGACATCCTAGCAAGAGTAAAGGAAGAACGTGCATTTATATAGCACCTTGCAGGCCTCAATTTCTCCCAAAGAAGTACACACTCAATGAACAAGGTGGCCATCTATGCCATAAAATGACTGATTCTAAGCTGTCTCTAAGTGGAACAAAAACAAAGTTGCTGGAAAAGCTCAGCAGATCTGGCAGCATCTGTGAAGGCAGAAACAAAGTTAACGTTTCTGGTCTGGGGACCCTTCCTCAGAACTTTGTTTTTGTTCCTGATTCACAGCATCCGCAGTTCTTTCGGTCTCTAAATGGAGTCATCCTGTTGTAGAAAAATGTAGCAGTCAGCCTTATGCAAACAACAATAAGATAAATAAATAGATCTTTTGTTTTTGGTATCATAGGTTGAAACTAGGAGAAAGCACCACTCGTATTTTAAGGGATTCTTTTATATCCACCTTTAAATTAAATTTTCATCTAAGGGGCAGCAGGTCCAACAATGCAGCCATTCCATCAGAATTAAGTGCCAACCTCGATTGTATAAAGTAGAGTTTGAACCCATGACTTTCTGGCATAGAAGTATGTTTAGTACAACTTAGCCAGTGTGGATATCCATATTTTTAAAAGCTTGCTGAGATAGTTTGTTGGCTAGCTTGGGTTCTCTGCATACTTATTATAGAATCTTGCTAATCTAATGACAGATGTGAAGCTCCTATCCACGCTCCAATAACATTACAAATTTGGTTCCCAGAAACAGAGCTCTGTATATGCATCGGAGCTTGTGTGTGGAGAGCTCCTTGGTCATGAACCTCAGTGTGAGCAGCAGGGAAGGGCAGCTGTGAGCTATGAGAATTTAGCAGATCCAAATCACATTAAACTGATACCAGCTTATGATTCAACTACTTGAATATTCAAAACCAACTCCTAGAGAGCTGAATCGTATTGTGGAATAAACATAACTCTGGGATCTAAGACGCCAAATAGCTGCCGGTGTGAAACGGGCTGTCTCAATTTAATTCCAAGAGAGCAAGCCCCCTCCTCCACTCTGACTCCCACTACACTGCCCCTCCCAAATCCCCTAACTCCCCCATGGCTGGCAGAAAACTTCCTTTGATTTGCTCTGGTTATTATTAAATTGGAAATTTTACTAAAGGTCACAGGTTTGGTCATAAAGGGAGTAGAAAAAATGTCACATTAGTGCAGTCAGGAAAATGGCTGCATGAAATAACAACAAATAAAATGAATCCTTCTGAATGTGATAGCCAAGTTATTTTTCCCATAACCCACAATTTCAAGAGGTCGCCATTTTGTTTATGCTATATCAATATTTTGTACAGGAATAAAGTACGATCTTTTTGGAATTAAAACATCAATAAATGAGCCAAACAAAATACCTTAGTACTTAAAGCATTTGATGAATTTTTTGCAAAGCTGAGCTCCAACTGCCAGGAATGGATGTTGGAGCTATTGGTGGGGTTGGGGTATGTAGTCAAGTCAATGATTCCTCTCGTATATTAGAGTCGATCTTTCTCTGCCCTTTCTCTGTAGCTGTAACACTATCTTCTGCATTCTGTTCTATTTCCCTGATTAATAGAACAGTAAGGTGTGATTTCTCTGGCTAGCATACAAAACAATATTTTTCACTGTATCTCAGTACATGAGACAATAGTAAATCAAATAAAATCAAATCAGGTACAGCAGTGGAGAAGTTCATACAAATCAAACTGCTGGATGTAGTAACACCATAATTAAAGCACTGCTTATAAAGGTAAAACATACTGAAGCTCTAAAGAAAAAGGTAATATGAAAGATTGTTGGACAATAATGCAGGCTGGCCTGCCCATTCAGTAATGCCTCCCTTCATTTTCTCTTGCAACCTGCTTGGGTGAGGTCTATTTTCCCCTAGGATTTGAGCAGGAGACTGGTCTGGCTGATGAAACAAGCTGAACAGAGATTGCCGAGGAGCTCATCATTTCTGGGGGCATCATCAGCACCAATGTGTGTATAGTGCCCTGTGCCTGGGGGAAAGCCTACTGCCTGGTTTGCAGCACTGGCCTGGTGATGGGAAATGAGATAAAGCAGTGTAATTTGTCACAAATTGCAATGCTACCAGGCTTGATATATCTTTTGGTTTGAGAATTGAGAGATCTCACACAGGTCCCTATTAGAATTGTGGAAGTGCACAAAAATGTAGTGCAGCTTTCACTTTGACAGATGTCTCCTTGGGGTAGGATAGCCATTCAACCCTTCAAATTGTATGTCCCACTCCAGCAAATGGCATAGTTCTGTGACAGTGTCCCAGGCGCTCTCAGTCTGCAGCAGCAATATGCCTCACTTATCTGGAGGAAATGACATCAACGTCATTAGACTGCGGGCTTCCTCAACCTCATCCACATCCTGAGGGATCCCTCAGCTATGACTTTTTCATGTTCAGCAGCTGGTAGAGATTGGTGCTGACTTGCCGGTGCTCCTCCTTAACATGTTCCTCCTCAGTATCCCTCCTCCTTCATTGCACTTGACAACAGTGATGACAATCCCTGCTGTGGCTGGATCCATTAGCTGTGGTTCTAATGAGCCTTTGTGGAGAATAACAGAAACAGAACAGGTCCTGAGCATTACTAACAATCAGTGCTCAATCACACATAGTCTGTATAGACCTTCATAGTGAGAGACATGGAGGACTCCAACTAGGTGGGCCGTGGATTGCCTCTACATGGGCCTCTGACACTGTTTTGATCTAAGCACCACATGACCTAACACAAATATAGTGGGAGATTGTAAGTGCAGTAAGCTTTCTGAAACCTTGGAGATAGAAAGACCTGCAGATGCTGGAGTCAGAGACAGTACAGTATGGAGCTGGAGGAGCACAGCAGGCCAGGCAGCATCAGAGGAACAGGAAAGTTGATGTTTCAGGTTGGGACACTCCTTCAGAACAAGGGTCTTTCTGAAGAAGGGTCCCGACCTGAAACATCAACTTTCTTGTTCCTCTGATGCTACCTGGCCTGATGTGTTTCTCCAGCTCCACACTGACTTATTACAGAAACCTTCTTCTTCCCAGTATGCTGCCTCCAATCCTCACACTGATTCCCCAATTTCCCTACAAGAGTGATGATAACACACCATGATTTTCAATGAGCAGACCTCCAGCACTGACCATGGCCAATCCTGACTACTGACATGGAACTACAGTCAACTGATGTGTGACCGGATGCCTGACAGATCTCTGTGCAGTTACGCAACTATCTTACTATTAATCCTCATTCTGAACATGCAAGACTGACTGTGGACCATTCCCTGGACTGTAATAATATAGAACCCTTGAATCTGGCAGTCCCAAGTGACCGACTGACCACATCCATGGCCCTGGACTGAGATCAGATGTTCCTGTTGACTGAAAGTGCTAACACCCCTGACTGATGACAGTTATCCTTAAGTTAATTGAGGACAATTCCCCTTAGGCTTTGAAACATGGCTATTTATGTTTTTGCCATATAAGTTGCTGGCACATACAGTAGGTGTGACATTGATGTAGCATGCTGCTGTATAGAAATATGTCCACCCTTTTGACTGAACCCTGCTGACAAGCATGACAAGCTGTCTGGCTTTGTGTCTGTACTAAACAGCAAGGCTTATCCAAGTACTTTTTAAAGATTTTCCACATCAACTACCCTCCAAGGCAGTGCACCACTCTCTGGATGAAAATGTTTCTCCTTAAATCCCCTCTAAACCTCTTGACATTCACTTTAAAATTATGTCCCCTTCTCACTGATCCAACTAAGAAGAACACCTGCTTTCTATCAACTCTGTCAGTGCCCTTCATAATCTTATATACCTCAGTCACATTCCCCTTCAGCCATCTCTCTAAAGAAAGCAGCCTGTCTTCACAGCTAAACTGTCCCATTCCTGGCAAAATCCTGGTGAATCTCCTCAGCACCACTGCCAGTGCAAGAACATCCTTCCTATAGTGCAGTGACCAGTACTGTAGGCAGTACTCTAACTGTGGTCTAACTAAAGTCCTGCACAGCTCCAATGTAACCTTCCTGCTCTTATAATCTATGCCACGACTGATAAAGGTAAGTATCTCAGAGATGGTAGGAACTGCCGATGCTGGAGAATCTGAGATAACAAGGTGTAGAGCTGGATGAACACAGCAGGCCAGGCAGCATCAGAGGAGCAGGAAAGCTGACGTTTCGGGTCTGGACCCTTCTTCAGCAAAAGGGTCTGAAGAAGGGTCTAGACCTGAAACGTCAGCTTTCCTGCTCTTCTGAAGCTGCCTGGCCTGCTGTGTTCATCCAGCTCTACACCTTGTTATCTAAGCATCTCATATGCTTTCTTAACCACACTATTACACATTACTGCCACCTCGGGGGTCTGTGCACAAGCACCCATGATCTCTCTGTTCCTCTGAGCTTCCTGGTGTCCTGCCATTCATTAAGCACCCCATTGTCTTTTTATTTCTTACAAAGTACATCACTGATCTGCCCACCTGACCAATTTGTCTATATACATCTGTATTATAAGATCTTTCTCACTGTCAATCACTCGGCCAATCTTTGTGTTATCCACCAACATAATTATTATTCCTCCCACATTTTCTTCCAAATCATTTATATATATCACAAACAATATGGGACCCAGCACTGATCCCTCTGCTACACCATTGGACACTGACCTCCAGTCAGCTAAACAGTCTTCTACTCCCACCCTCTGTCTCATACCACTAAGCCAGTTTTGGATCCAACTTGCCATGTTACCTTGGATCCCATGTGTTTTTACATTCATTTTCAGTGTCCCATGTGGGACCTTGACAAAGGCTTTGCTGAAATCCATTTAAACTACATCAATTGCGCTTCCCTCTTCTCCACAGCTCGTCAACTCCTTGAAAAACTCAATTAAATTTGTTCAGCATGACCTCTTTCTGACAAAGCCATGCTTACTATCACTGATCAAACCTTACTTTTTTTTTATTCATTCATAGGATGAGGGCATCGCTGGCTAGGCAGCATTTATTGCCCATCCCTAATTGCCCAGTGGGCAGTTGAGAGTCAACCACATTGCTGTGGGTCTGGAGTCACATGTAGGCCAGACCAGGTAAGGATGGCAGTTTCCTTCCCTGAAGGGCATTAGCCACCTCTCCAAGTGAAGAGTAATTATCCCCTTCAGAATTTTCTTCAATAGTTTGCGGATAACTGATGCGGGACTCACTGGTCTGCCATTCCCTGGCTTATCCCTACCACCTTTCTTGAAAGTAGAACCGCATTAGCTGCGCTCAAGTCCTCTAGCATGTCCTGTGGTTAAAAAGGAATTAAAAATTTGGGTCAGAGCATCTATAGTCTCTCCCATCATCTCACACAGCAATCTGGCACACAGCTCATCGGACTTGAGGATTTGTCCTCTTTTTATCCGAACAAAACCACCAATATTTCTTTACTCCCGATGTCAAATTGTTCAAGAACCTTGCAGTCCCTCTTCCTGAATTTTGTATATACGTCTGCCTTCTACCAAGTGAAGACTGATGTGAAATATTCATTCAACATCCAAACAATGTCCTCTTGGTTCCATGCACAGATTGCCCCCTTAGACCCTAATGGGCCCTATTCTTTTTCTAGTTATCCTTATACTGATAGAATATCTTGGAATTCTCTCTAATCTTGCCTGCCAGTATTTTTTCATGCCATTTGTTTGCTCTTATAAATGTTTTCTTAAATTTGCGCTGCACTTTCTTTACTAGGACTTCCATTGATTTGCTCCCTTTGAGTCTGTTAAAAGCCTCTCTTTTCCTCTTTATTCAGTCTTGGGGTTTTCTGCACTTATTACTCCTACATGTCACTCAACATGTTGGATTACTGTCCCTAGTTCCTTGTTTGAACACGCCTACCCCCACCATCCCCATTGCTTTGCCAGAGATTTACCCAGAAGTAACTGTCTCCAGTCTGTTTTGGCGAGATGCTGCCTTATTTTAAGAAAATCTGCCTTTCCTCAAACCAAAACCCTATTTGCAAACCCTGGTTTTCCTTGCCCAAAACAAACTTAAGACATACTGTGCTGTAATCGCTATCAGTAAAATGCTCTCCCACTGCCACCTCAAACACCTGTCTAGCTTCTTTCCCCAGAATTAGGTCCAGCATTGTACTGTCCCTTGTTGGACCTTCTATATGTTGATATTAAAAGCTCTCCTTTCCCCAGAATTAGGTACAGCGCTGCACTGCCCCTTGTTGGACCTTTTATATGTTGATATTAAAAGCTCTCCTGAATACATTTCAAGAAATTTGTCCCCTCTAATCCCTTTACACTACAAGTATCCAAATTGATGTTAGGAAAGTTGACATCTCTAATATAATTACGCTATCATCGTTTATTCTCACCTCACAGCATGACAGCATCACTGGCTAGGTCAGCATTTATTGTCCATCCCTAATTGCCTCAGGGACAGCTGAGGGCAAACCACATTGCTGTGGGTCTGGAGTCACATGGCAGTTTCCTGCCCTAAAGGGCATCAACAAACCAGATGGGTTTTTTGTCCAACAATCAACAATGGCTTTGGGTCATATTATTCTAGATTTTTATTGAATTCAAATTCCAGCAGCTGCAATGGCAAAATTCGAACCTAGGTCCTCAGAACATTTACTGAATCTCTGGATTAACAGTCCAGCGATAGTACCAATAGGCTATCGCCTCCCCAATAATGCACCTCCTCTCTTACATCCTCCCCTGTCCTGCGTAAAGATCGTATGTCCCAGAATGTTGAGTTCCCAATCCCTCCCTTCCCTCAACCACATCTCTGTGATGGCAACAACATCGCAATTCCAGATGTCAATTCATGACCTTAATTCATCTGTTTTACCTACAACACACCTAGCATTAATGTAGAGATCATCAAACCTCACCTTACTCCTGTGAAACTCAACATGGCTGAATTCCCTCTCATTTGGTTCCTTTACTAAATCATGCATGTCCCTATTTGCCTAACATTCTGTTGTTCCCTCCCCCTGCTGAACTAGTTTAAATTCCTCTAAACAGCACTAGAAAAGCCACCCACAAGGATGTTGGACCCATTCTGCTTCAGGTGTAATTCCTCCCATTTGTACAGGTCCCACCTTCCCCAGAAATGGTCCCAGTGATGCAGGAATCGAAAACCCTCCATCCTGCAGCAAGACTTGAGCCACACGTTCATCCACCCTATTCACCTACTTCTGTACTCGCTAGCATGTGACATCAGGAATAATCCAAAGATTACAGCCTTTGAGGTCTTGATCTTTGGTCCACAACCGAACTCCCTGAATTGCTAATGCACAGTAGTGATGATGCAGCAATACCTAATTGCATTTCTTTGTACTTGGATTGAAGAACATGTTCACAAAAACAGACCAAGTCTCACTTCTCAATGTACAGAAGTTGAGAAATTGGAGTAAAATAGTTTGGCAATTGCAAGCAACTAAATGCTGCACTGATCTGAGATGTTGCCAGTTAAGACATAGTCGGGAAGGAATAACTTGTACTGGACATGATTGCATTGAGAAGAGATCTGGATGCTAACCAAAGTGATTTGTAAGCATCCTGGAGTGGAACATTTGAAGAGATCAATACCACAAGTTCATGTTATCATTTCTAACACTCATGACCTAGAATTACAAAATAGTTACGCTCTTATCAGCTGTGAAATAGAAAAATATTGCATTATCCATTATTGTTAACCTTTATCCTAATGAGAATCAAAATAAAATAAATGGACAACAGATTGATTTCATTAAGAAATACTTGGCATTCTCCTGTACTTCCTTGCCCTGCATTTTTGGCAGACACCAACAGTGGGAAGCTATGTTTACAAGTAATAATTGGATAACACATGGAGAATTTTATTACTTCAGGCAGTGTTGTTATAAGGGTCTTGTAAAAGAGAAAATGAGATGACATCTTTTAGGAGGACACTTTTATTAGGGAGAGCATAAACTGAAAAGAATACAGTTTCAGTATTTAGACTGTCTTTAATGATCAGTACCATTAGGCTTTTCATCTCACTGACCCCGAACATATTGCAATTCTGTCACTGGCAACAGGGAATCACTATTGACCAAGAGTTAAAGGGTCCACATTCCTTCAGGTTTTAAAAACTGCATAGTCTGGTTAGAGCTATTAAAATAACCTATATATTGTGCTTGGAATAAAGGAGCATCAATATAATAAAAGAAAAAAGAATAATTGATCCATCCATGTTCACATTGTGGCTGGTATCCATTTGCGCAAATTATTTTCTCAGATTTTGTGAGGCCTAGTGGGAAAATTACCTGTTCCCTGGCCCCTGCTTACATTGCTTTTCTGACTGGCTGATTGGAGCAACCAGCCATCTGTTTTTATTTTACTGATCTTTTCTTGTTTAACTCCTATGGGGAGCTTTCATAGGAAGACTTCTGGGGGAAACCTCATGTCCCACGATTTTATATTATCACATCAATTCAGCAGCCATTGAGGTAACTGAGCTAAGTCTTCCCTTATAAATTTAAATAAGAATAACAGATAGGACTGAATCACAAATTTGGAACATATTAAAAGTTTCTATTTAACTCATTATTATGAGATGTGCTGAAAGGTTTGGTTCTAATTCGCAACTTTTATTTCATTATTAGGATACTGTGTCTTGTGGGGGAATTAATAACTAGGGGCCATTATTTAAAAATCAGAGCTCACTCATTTGAAACAGAGATTTGGCTAAATTTTTTTCTCTCAAAGGATTGTGAGTATTTGGAATACTCTTTCTGAAAAAAATGACGGAGCAGAGTCCCTGAATATTTTAAAGGCAGAGGTCAATAGTTTCTTGTGGCAGTGAAATCACCAGTTACTTTGTATCCATATTGTCATTCTTGCACTACTGCTTAACTAGGAAGTGGCTGAAATAGTGGAGTGGAAACTGGGCACTCATGGCATATACTGTTTACTTTGTAACATGACAAGACAACGTCTTTGTTAACAAGTCCTAAGTTTAAATCAGCAGGAAGTAAACTTGCACAGGAAGAGAGCCTTCAGTCCTTGACTTTGCTATAATTTCACATTATGCTGCCCCTAATTATGTTAGATGGAGGGTCTGCTGGTCCAGAATAGATGGATTCCACGCTCAGTGAATAACAAGCAGCTAATCAATCATATAGACACCAGGGATTTAATTTTTAGTCTCTACTGGGTTGCGGATTAGAGAAAAACAGGAACTAAAAACAGTGCTATGAGCTTCTGTGTCAGTTCCCTGGCTCCATTCAACCCATGGGCCACTTTAGTGGAGATAAAATTGGGGTGGGGTAGAGATGTAGCGGAGTTTCATGTCCCTACATACTGGGAAGCAAATCCATGAAATTAAGGGCCTGTTAAGACTTGTTAACAGAGTGACTGGGATTTTCCAGTGACCCTCCATATTCCCACAGGTGTTGGGACCAGTTTAACTACCCAGAGGTGGGTTCCTGGCAGTGGTTTGGTGCAGTGTGATAGTGGAGGGACATTGCTGAAGGCTTGCAGGGAAAGTCCTGCTATTGGTTCCACTTGTTATTTCAAGTTAGGGAAAAGGACTGATGCATTTTGCTTGAGAGGAATTTAAAGAGATTCTGCCTTGGAGTGGTTGAGAGGCATGGTACTCTTTACAGATCAGAAACAATTGAATGATGGCTGTTTGGAAAGGAGAGATCTTCATACATACCCAATAACTCCTATCAGGATTTCTTGAAATCCTATTGAAACACATACAGTGAGGCATTCACTTGGATTAATGTGGATTACTTATTTGTCATGCTGAAATCCAGACTGGAAAATGTCTGAAAGCACATGCAAAATCCACTGGCTTGTGAATCTAAGTTAGTAAAAGCCTAATATGTTCTGTAGAGTTTTGCTCTGGAAAAAGAAATTTAATTGAGGAGGGAGAGGACGGAATGAGCGTTTAATTGTTCAAGTGCAGAGACAGGTAGAAGACATTGTCATTTTCTTGCAGTGCTGTTATATGATGAATTTACATTATTTACTCTGGTGGCTTCAATTTCTTTTCCATAAATGAGCACCCAGAACCATGGCCTAATCATATTATAGAGAGATGCAAAATAACCCTGAATGTTACAGACATGCAGGCTTTAAAGAGATGTTATCCTGAGACCATCTCTAATATTCCTCAGATTTTTCAAACAATGGCCCCTAACTATTGATTCCCACATAAGAGATAGCATCCTCTCCATATCTACCTTGACAGGCCCCTCAAGATTCCATTTGTTTCAATTAAGTCACCTTTTGTGCTTCTAAACTCCAACAGATACTAGCCTAGCTTGTTCAACCATTCCTCATAAAACGACGTCTTCATTCCGGATATTAGGTTAGTAAACCTTCTCTGACTCATAAAAACATAGGAACAAGAGCAGGCCATTTAGCCCCTCAAGCCTACTCTGCCATTTAATGAGATCATGGCTGATCTGTGGCCTAACTCCATATACCTTGATATCCGTGCTTATTAAAATTTGTCTATCTCAGATATAAATTTAACAATTGAATTAGCATCAAACACTGCTTGAGGAAGAGAGTTCCAAATCTCCACAACTCTTTAGCACATAGAAGTATTTTCTAACATCTCTCCTGAATGGTCTTCCCCTAATTTTTAGACCATGCTTCCTGGTTCTAGAATCTTCAACCAGTGGAAATAGTTTATCTTTAACTACCCTGTCTATCCTTGTTAATATACTGAAGATCTCAATTACATCATTCCTTTACCTTCTAAATTCTAGAGAATAAAGGCCTAATTTGTCTAATGTCTCCTCATAACTCCTGAAGTCCAGATATCATCCTTGTAAGACTGTGTTGAACTCCCTCCAGGGCCAAAACATCCTACCTAAAGTGTGGTGCCCACATCTGCTCTTAATACTCTAAATGGGGTCCAACTAGTGTTTTGTATTACTGCAGCATAAAGTCTGCATCCCAATACTCCAGCGCTTTAGATATAAAGGCCAGCACTCCATCAGCCTTCTTGACTATTTTCTGCACCTGTTCATGACACTTTAAACAGTTATGCACCTGAAACCCCAAATCTCACTGGGCAACCACTGCATATAACTTTGTGCCTTCTAAAAAATACCCCAATCTATCCTTTCATAGTCCAAAGTGGGAAACCTCACACTTGCTTATATTAAAATCCATCTGCCACAGCTTTGCCCATTCATCTAATCTATCAATATTCTGTTGTAATTTTATGCTGTCATCAACACTATTTACAATATTTCCCAATTTTGTGTCGTAAGCATATTTGTATATTTAACTTTTTACATCAATATTCAAGTCATTAATGAATATTGTGAATAATTGAGGTCCTAACACAAGTCCTGAGGGACACCACTCGTCACATCCTGCCAATTTGAGTACGTGTCCATTATTCCAACTCTGTTTCCTGCCACCCAGGCAATTTCCGATTGATCTCAGTAATTTGCTCTCAGTTCTGCGGCTTCTACCTTGGCTAACAGTCTCTTGTGTGGGACTTTATATCAAAAGCCTTTTGATTTACCTCCAAATGCCACCTTTGTCACCTCTTCCAAAAACTCTATTAGATTTGTCAGGTATGACCTACCCTTTGTGAATCCATGCTGACAATCCCTGATTAAATTAAAAGTTTCAACTTGATCAGTTATCTTATCCCTGATTATAGACTCCAACAATTTCCTCACCACAGATGTAAGGCTATCTGGTCTGTAATTCCCCAGTTTCCCTCTGTCACCCTTCTTAAAGAGCAGAGTGACATTGGCAAGTTTCCAATACAGAGGTATAACCCCTAAATCCAGGGAACTCTGAAAGATTATGGTTAGGCCATCAGCAATGTGCTCTCCTATAACATTTCCCACCTGTGGATGGAAATCTTTGGGTTTTCAGAATTTGTCACTCTTCAGTTCCATTAATTTCCCCATTATTGATCACTCACTTAAGCTAATTTTATTTAGACCCTGTCCTTCATCTTCCGTTAGCTTCCTTAGGACTTCCAGCAAGCTATCCTCATTTTCCTTTAGATTAGTCCAATACATTTACATCCTTCCTTAAATAAGATGATGGATACTATGGACAATATTCCAGCTGAAGCCTCACCAGTGCCCTGTAGGACTGAAACATAGCCACCCTACTTTTATGTTCAATTCCCCTAACTATACCTGCATACTAACCATTTGTGATTCATGCACAAGGACACCCTCATCCCTCTGCACCTCAAATCTTTGCAAACTATCACCCTGAAGATAGTAGGTGCCTTTTTTATTCTTCCTGCCAAAATGGACAATTTCCCCACATTATATTCCATTTGCTACATTGATCACTGGCCTTTGGTTCCGGTCTGGTTGAGGTTGTTCTTCAACATATAGAGCATAGCATGCATTCCTACTCAGAAGTGATAAGGGCTGGTGTCTGATGACGTACATCTTTTCCGCATAGAATGGATCTCTGTATTTCAAGAATACCCTCAGCATTCTTTCACTTTGAGTGTTATTCTGCCTGCACCAGGCAGTGCTCTGTCAGAAGATTACAGTTTCATGTCTTCAAATATGGAATGTTTTCACATAAAATAGTAACTCTTTCCCTGGTGTTAAGTTTAAAGTTATTTGGATGACCATCAATCTGTATAATATCTGTTATCATTGGTTTAGATGAAGCACTCCGAGGAAACATTGATTCATGTCTTGTAAATTCCATAAATCATTATATAACGATGTATGTTCCAATGAAGGTAGGTCTCGATAGTGTGAGTTTTCTTTCAAAGATGCTTTCTTTAAGGAGTCAACCTCTTTAGCCAGTAAGCTTTATTAGTGATAACAAAGTGTAGAGCTGGATGAACACAGCAGGCCAAGCAGCATCAGAGGAGCAGGAAAGCTGACGTTTTGGGCCGAGACCCTGCTTCAGAAATGGGGGAGGGGAAGGGGGTTCTGAAATAAATAGGGAGAGAGGGGGAGGCGGATAGAAGATGGATAGAGGAGAATATAGGTGGAGAGGAGACAGACAGGGCAAAGAGGCAGGGATGGAGCCAGTAAAGGTGAGTGTAGGTGGGGAGTTAGGGAGGAGATAGGTCAGTCCAGGGAGGACGGACAGGTCAAGGGGGCAGGATTAGGTTAGTAGGTAGGAGATGAGGGTGGGGCTTGAGGTGGGAGGAGGGGATAGGTGGGAGGAATGACAGGTTAGGGAAGCAGGGACAAGCTGGACTGGTTTTGGGATGCGGTCGGGGGAGGGGAGATTTTGAAGCTTGTGAAGTCCACATTGATACCATTGGGCTGCAGGGTACCCAAGCGGAATATGAGGTGCTGTTCCTGCAACCTTCGGGTAGCATCGTTGTGGCAGTGCAGGAGACCCAGGATGGACATGTCGTCTGAGGAATGGGAGGGGGAGTTGAAATAGTTCGTGACTGGGAGGTGCAGTTGTTTAGTGCGAACTGAGCGTAGGTGTTCCACAAAGCGGTCCCCAAGCCTGCAATGGTGTGATAGAGTTGAACATTGTTTCTCCTTTCGTGTTTTTTTTTAACACCGGATCTAGAGCAGTAAGATCTGGCATCAAAGAATTTAATGACATTTGTGTTTGTCAACTGTGTGGCACAGTGGTGACTTTGGACCTTAGAAATGGGATGAAGTCTGATCAGCTTCTTAAGCTTCTCTTGGCTTTCAGTTTGCATTGTTCTGTCATGACTCACTGTGTTAGTAGGCAGAAAATCAAGCCTTACTATTCGCAGGGTCATCATAATGTGAAAAGATTTAATCAAACTATCCAAAATCCCCAATGTATATGATTAAACCAAGATTTGAAGACAACATTCATCTGTACTTAACGAGAGAATAATTTTTTATTGCAAACAGATTGTTTTTAACCAATGGCAGAAAATAAACACAAATTACTAACTGAAATGTCTATAATGTAAACTCTACCACTTTATAAAAATTCCCATACACATTAAAACAGACATACAAAGAGACAAGGTAAGGCATGGATAATGCAGGTGAGGAAGTAACAAAAAATTATTGAAGCCCATTTTCAGCACCAGTCCAGATTATAGGCAATGATGAGATGTTTTACTTCAGTTCTTTTCTGATTCCTTTCAGCTTTTGATGAGGACATGTGGTTGGGCATACACCGATTCTCAAATTTCTGTTCACCAGTCAATGTTTAACCCTTTCAATGTGTCTGAAAGTGTTTTTCCTTGATTTCTTTCAAGAATTTGTAGAGTTTTTCTTGGAATATACTTTTTTGTGTGTGTGTGTGAGAGAGAGAGGGAGAGAGAGAGAGATGCATTTTCCTTTACCAGTTGGTTATTTCTGCTGTATTACCCAAATACAAAGCTGTAGCCTCGCGGGCAAGGTAAAATGAAGAAGTTGTTACTGTACTGAGTATATCTGAACAGATGCACCTAGTTCTTGTCAAAAATCAAACAAAAGTCTATCATTAGATAAAATGCACACTCATTGGAATGAAGGGCTTAGTATCCCCAGACCTCTCACCTCCGTTGCTTCAACACGTCCACATTTTAGACACGACACACCATGCATTCTGGTAACATTTGAAATTGCAACACTTTCTTCCACAGTTCCTTGTTTTAAAGCTGCATCTTCCTTCCATTTTTACATTCTCAGTCTAAAAAAAGTAGTCTTTACATGTCTTACAAGAAATGAAGCACCATTTCAAAATTGTGTATAATCACATGCTACATGACACATAGACAACAAATGATGAGACTTAAATCCATTCATCCTTTATACCAATCAAATACAATCTGTAATATCTTTCTTCTTAAATCCTTAACTTATTCCATCGTTTTGCATTCTGGACAATGTGTCTACAAGCACATCTTCTTCACAAGCAATGTGAACAACTTTTACAGCAGTAAACTCTTCCTGAACAATCTCACATTTTGGGCTTTAAATTTTTCATTGAATATTAATGGATTATGGTCACTATAGATTATTATTTTAGTGTAACCCTGATGTACAAAGACTTTAAAATGTTGAAGAGCCAGTAGTAATTCCAAAGACTCCTTTTCTACTGAAGAGTACTTCCTCTGGTATTGGTCTAATTTCTTAGAAAAGTAACCAAACTGAACATCTTGAAATAAGACTGCACCTACTCCCAGGTCCCTGGTATTATGCATGATAAACTTCAGGGTGTCGAGCACTGTTTCATTGATCAGTCAAGCAACATTCTGCTGACCTTACCAATTTTGCCTGTTCTGTAATTAATGAGTTAAAGGTGCAGCTACTGTATTCAATTTAGGCACAAATGTCCAATAAAACCAATACATTCCTAAGAAGTGCATGATTTCTTTATTTAGTTTTAGGAATGGGAATTTGATCAGTGCCTTCACTTTTGTCATTCTTTGCATTATTTGCCTTATGCAATAAACATTTGTATGGCATCATACAATGGTTATAGCACAGAAGGAGGTCATTCAGCTCATTATGTTCATGCTGGCCCTCTCTGAAGGAGGAATTCACATAGTGACATTACCCTGTCTTTTTCATTTTGTAGCCCTTGAGTTGTTTCCTAGAAAAGTGGAAGAGCAATACTAATAAGGGATTCTTTAGTTAGGGGAACAGTGAACATTTCTACAGTTATAAATATGACTGCAGGTTGGTATGTTGCACTCTTAGCACCGGAGTCAAGGATGCCACAGAAAGCTAAAGGACATTGTTCTGGGGCAGGGTGAACAGCCAGAGACCTTGGTTCACATCAGTAGGAAGGGGGGGACAGGGAATGAAATCCTGAAGACAGATTTTAGGGGGTTAGAAACATGACTGAAAATCAGATCTCTAAAACAGTAATCTCAGGATTACCCCAAATCCATGCTGTAGTGAATGTGAAAATAAGAAAATTGAGTGATTGAACACACGAGGTTGAGGGCCAACCTGATTGAAGTTTATAAGATTGTGAATGGCATGGATAGAGTGGAAAGAATGAGGCTTTTTCCCAGGCCAGAGAGGTCAATTACTAGGGGACACAGGTTCAAGGTGCAGGGGCGGGTAATTTAAAACAGACGTGTGAGGCATGTTTTTCACACAAAGGGTGGTGAGTGCCTGGAACGCGTTGCCAGAGGAGGTGGTGGAAGCAGACACAATAGCAGCATTCAAGATGCACCTGGATGAATACATGAATAGGAAGGGACTAGAGGGATATGGATCCTGTAAGTGAAGACAGTTTTAGTATGGAAGGGCAAAATGTGTCAGCATGGGTTTGGAGGGCCAAAGGGCCTGTTCCTGTGCTGTATTGTTCTTTGTTCTTTATTCTTTGTACATGGCTAGAAAACTAATATAGGAGGGAGGACATCAAAATTCTTTGGGACTAGTTCTGGGACATGTAGGACTTGTACAAGATGAATGGGTTGCATCTTATCAGGATTGGAACTAACACCATTGCAGGGAGATTTGTTAATGTAATTGGGGAGTGTTTAATCTAGATTGGCAGGGGGTAGAAACCTAAGAGAGAGTTCAGATTCAAAGTTTACTTGTAAAACTGTTTAAGAAAGATAGAAGAGTAATTAGTAAAAATGGAAGACAGACAAAGCAATGGCAAATATCAAATAGGATCAAAATGGAGAATAATGTTAAATAGCTGAATTAAAGGCATTTTATCTGAATGTAGCATTCACTAAAATGTTGATGAATCACTTGCATAAATTGAGGTAAATGTTTATGATGTCATTGCATTACAGAGGTATAACTACAGGTTGACTGAGATTGGGAACTGAATATTCTAGCAAAGTAAAATTCTACATTTAGGAGGAATAGACAAAAGGAAAATGAGGTTAGATAGCAATCTTAATAATGGACAACGTTAGTACATTAGTCAGACAAGATCTTTTATTAATGGCTTGAGATGTAGAATCAGTTTGGATCAAGTTAAGGAACAAGAGTGAGTAAATATTGGTAGGAATTGTTTATACAACATCAAACAGTAGTGCGAATGTTGGACACATTATGAATCAGGAAATTAGAGGTACCTGTAATATTAATAGAGTATTAATGGATGACTTTAATTAATATATAGCCTCAATTAATTAAGTCAGTACCAATGCAGTGGAGGATGAATTCCTCAGGTGTTTATGAGATGGATTTCTGGATCAGTATATTGAACAGCCAGTTAAGGATTGGAAACAAACACAGAAATTGCTGGAACAACTCATGGGGTCTGGCAGAATCGGTGGAGAGAAATCAGAGTTAATATTTTGGGTCCAGTGACCTTTCTTCAGAACTGATTCAGAATCCAGTTCTAAAGAAGGGTCACTGGATTCGAAGTGTTAACTCTGACCTCTCTCCACAAATGCTGCCAGGCCCCATGAGTTTTTCCAGCAATTTGTGCTCTGATTTTCGCAGTTCTTTTGGTTTTTAACTAAGGATTGGGTTATTTTGAATTTATTGCTGTGTGAGAAAGGGCTAATTAATAACTTTCCTGTTAAAGGGCCTTGGGGAGACAGTGACCACAATATGATAGAATGTGACACAGTTAATTCTGAAACCAGCTTGAATCTAAGTAATGGAAATTATGAGGGTATGAGAGTCAAGTTGGATAAGGTGGATTGGAAGATATGCTAAAATATTTGATGGTAGACAGACATTGGCTAATATTTAAAGAAATACTTCAAGGTCTACAAAACATAAGTATTCTGTAATGAACAAGTAATGCAGAATAATGTGACTAATTAGCGAACAGACATTGAGGAAATCAGGTTTGCATTCTGTAGAGTTTCAAAGAAGCAGAAGTGAACTCATTGAACCTTACAAAATACTTGCAGGGCATTTCAGGGTGGATATAGATAGGATATTTCCCCTGCTTGAGCACTCTGGAACCAGGACATAGTCTCAGGACAATTGACAGATTTAAGACCATGTTGAGGAGGAATTTCTTCATTCCAAGGGTAGTGGTCTTTGGAGTTCTTTATCCCTGAGAGCCATGGAAGCTCAATTACTGAGCAGGTTCAAGACATAAATTTATAGGTTTCAGGAGACAAATACTAATAAGGGATGTGGAGATATTGCACGAAAGTGGCATTGACAAAATGCTCAATCATGACTTAAAAAATTGGGGCTGGTTCAATTGGCTGAATGGTCTACACCTGCAGATTTTTGTTGTTGACAGCAAAGAAGAAATGATTGATGTGAACTGGAGGTGTGCCTGTATGGAATGCTTGTGCCATTCTTTTCATGATACCAAACCACCCCGCCTACCCCAACCCCATCAAGCTCTCCCCTCACCCCCATTCCCACCCTTATACACTTTTTCACTGGCATGCCTCAGGGAAACAGCAGCAACAGAAACATAACAGGCAAAATACTGTGGAAGCTGGAAATCTGAAATATAAATGGAAAATACTGGAAATGGTCAGGCAGCATTTATGTAGAGGGAAACAGATGTTTCAGGTCTGTGACCCTTTGTCAGAACTGGAAAATGTTACAGATGTAACAGGTCTTAAATAAGTTCAGGGCAGAAGGAGGGGGCAGGGAGAAGACAAGAACAAAAGAGAGGTCTGTGTTGGGTGGATTTGTATTTACATAATGCTGTTATGGTGGAAGAAATATCAAGATGCTCCACAGAGGCGTGGGAAAAACATCAAATCATGGTTTGTATGCACTGCATATGCACTGTACTAGTGCATGAATGTAATTGGCTGGCTAAGACATTGTACTTCCATCTGAAAAGGACTGGAATCAATGATGACACCTTTACATTTATGTGCCAGAGTGAATAGCACTGACAAACAATCAGATCAGTAATTTAACACATAGCATGAAACAAAGCAGAAACTGGAATGTCAAACTAGAGTTCTGATTATTTTCCCCCAACCTCTTCGATTTAGTGTGGTTTTACAATTGGTAGTAATCCTCTTGTACTTCACATAAATGACTATTTTCACAATGAAACTAGACCACTAGGCTGTTTATCATGGAAGGCATCACTCAGGCAAGCTCCTACACTTGTCTAGGGTCTGCAGTTGCACATCTATAAACCAGGGACATGGATTAACAGACACAAATGGAGAGTACGAGATAATTTTATCAGTGTTTCGCCCAAAGACACTGATGCCAAATATGGACCCCTCACTGCCATCTCAGTTGAGGTCAGTTAGGTGATCTATGTAACTTAGTTCTTTAGTGTAAGAATGGGCTTACTAACTGGATCATTGATCTAAACTTAAATAACCAGAGGTTTATGCTGTCTCCTGGGTAAGATGCTGCATTTTGTCAGAGTTTTCACTTTTATAAAAAAGCGGTTGGAAACATTCAGCAGGTCTGGCAGCAACTGTAGAGGGAGAAACAGGGTTAATACTTAGGGTCTGCAACCTTTAATCCGAACTGAGAAAAGCTAGAGATGCAATAGTTCTAGTGCAAGTGAATACAGGAAGGAGAGAAAGAAAAACAAGGCAAGATCTGTGATAGAATGGAGGCAGAACACATTAAAGGGCATAAAGTTTTACATGAACCCAAACAGAGTACTAATGAGACAAGTTATTAAGCAAAAGATGTATGTAAAGAAGGCAGGATAGCAGCCACCCAAAGGCAAAGTAAGGGACTTTAAAAAAGACACAAGACATTGAATGAAACCAACAAATTAACTTTTAAATTAACTCCTAAGCTTTGACTGACCTGAGATCAATCATTTTGTGCATTCAAAAGAGAGAAAGAAACATTCAGTCTCTCTTTTCCTGTGATAACACAAGAGCAGAATCTTCTGTTGCTGGAGACTGTGAGCTTGGAGTTGGGAAGGGCCTTTAATTAGGGTGGATAATGTCATACTTGGGAAGTCCTGCTGACTTCCTCCTTGCACTGGGATGAAGTTCTGAGCTAGAAAACCCCACGGTTCACTTTCTTAGGCAGGCTTGTGGTCTTGCAGGATGCACAATAGCTATTCCGCAGGCAGTTTATCACCTCTTCAGGCAGGGAGGGGATGAGGGAGGTGTTGGAAGAGAGGATGACATGCCTTGATCAAAGGCAATCAGTGCCTGATTGAGAGACTGGAAATCAGGTAGAGGTATCCATTTGGAAACCATTCCACTGCTCATGCTTTTAAGTCCACTGCCCCTTCTTCCCACAATGCCTAACTTAAAGAGGTTTCCCCTGCAGCTTTGTCCAGGGGCCATTGCAATCCTGGGACTCCAGGGATGCTCTTCCACCAGCAACCATTGCCTCCACCGGGCATTACTAGGTGCAACAGCTATTGGCCTCTGATTGACCAGTAATCCTCAATAGGTGGAATTTCTGTCCCTATGGTCTTTATTCTTGAGGAACACCTACTGTTGGCCTCACCATCCAATAAGTGACACCCACACCCCCCGTACCTCATTAAGTTTATGCCCAAAAATTCTCATTGATTTTAGAGTGTCCATATGGTACCACACCAAATTCAGTTGTTCAGACAAACAAAACTAGTTTTCTGTCTTCCCCTTTCAGTTAAACAGATCATCCTCTGAGCGTCAAATACTTGTTATTTAGAAATAACAGAACATGTAAATTTATAACATAAATGGACAGCAAAGTTGCTTTAATGAAGGAAGGTGATTTAAACAACTACAGTTGGATTTTCCTGGAGGATAATTCATAGTAAATGAAGGATAGCTAATGTGAGCAGATGTATAATGCAAATGACACTTAATCATGTTTGTATTAATTGCATGTACAGATGATTTTTTTGAATTACTGTGGCAATGTCTAGCAAAAGAAATCTGTTTTTAATAAATGTGGAACATTATAGTCCTAGCTTGTGATTAGTGAAACATCCTGTATTGTGATCATATTCTTTTTGTTACTGATGGACTTCAAAGTTTATAGAAACATCTTGTGATCAGTTATATGTGCCTTTAAAGCTTTGAAACTCCAACAAATGCTAACCTCCATGTGGGTGAGCGTGTGCAGCCTTGGGCACTTTTTTTTTTAACGGACATCCTTTGCCTTCCAGAAGATCTGATACTTTGATTTCTACCACATGTGTGGTATGATAAACTGTGGGAGGGATTTTTGTTATACTGCACAGATGCATGATAACATGCATGTGGTAACATAGTGACCACATTCTTTTTTATCTTTTTTTTTCACCTCTTCTCGTGAGCTTCACTGCTGGCTATGATTTTACTTGAATAAATGTATGCTTGGCTGTGAATATAAATTAAATTATACCATAAGATGAAGTTGTACCATAAAGTGGTTGATTTCTAAGGAAGAAGATTCAAGCAGAGTAAAGTCTGTGATAGAATTATGTGCAATTGAAAATAGTACCTTGTGACCTGTTTAACAGCTCTGTGTGTGTTGGGAAAACATGATCTATACGTGGAACTGAACACGATCAGTTTATTGTACAAAATGGTATAACTGAAATATTCAATCGCTAACCTAGTTGATAGTGGGCTTGCTTCTGATTACTACTGTACTGTGCTGTGCATGATGGGGGTTGCTGGGCTAATTCTTGAATCATAATGATACAGCACAAAAGAAGGCTATTCAGCCCATTGTGCCTGTGCTGACTCTTTGAAAGTGGATTAATCTCAGGCTTGGGCATTTTCCCCATAACACTGCAATTATTTCCTTTCAACTATGAATCCAATTCCCTCTGAATGTTGTATCAGAGATAGTAGGAACTGCAGATGCTGGAGAATCTGAGATAACAAGGTGTAGAGCTAGATGAACACAGCAGGCCAAGCAGCATCATAGGAGCAGGACTCTGATGAAGGGTCTAGGCCCGGAACGTCAGCCTTCCTGCTCCTATGATGCTGCTTGGCCTGCTGTGTTCATCCAGCTCTACACCTTGTTATCCCTTTGAATGTTACTAGTCAATCTGCTTCCACACCATTTTGGCTGCTGCATTCCAGATCATTACAACTTGCTGTGTAAAACAATACCTGTTCATTTCATTTTTGTTCTACTGCCAATTACTAAGTTCTTATTAAAGGTCACATATGAAGAATGGCCAGAATTATACCCCAGCATAAAAGCAAATTCTCATGAGTAAAGCAAAATTTTCAGGACGGACAGATTAAACTATTCAACTAATGGTTACATTAACACCTTTTCATTTTGTTTATCCAGGAAATGCTAATGCTAACCTCACAAAAATCTTTGTACTTCAATCACCAAGTTAAGGTGCCCTGAAACAACCAGCTCACCAAAATTACACATCACATATTGCTACATCAATGTGCTATCATCTTACAGGATCTAAATCTATAGACTGTAGTGTTTGAGGTGGTGGTATGGGTTTGATTTTTAAAATTTTAGTAAAAATCAACCTTACTTATGGATTGGATTAGAGCATTCAGAAACTCACAATGCAGCACACTCCCGTTTCCGCTAATGTCTGGGTCTCACCCATTTGGTAGCATCCTGAAACAGGTGACCAAATTCCTGGTGGACCCAAGTAGAATCTTTATTGTCTTATGCAATTCTCAGCTCAATGATGAACACGACCTTGTGGTAATTTATAGATTTGAATGAATAAACCACGTGTGGTGTATTCTCCACTCATTGGTACTCAGCGAGTAGCAGCAAACTGTCTAACCAGCAAGCCATTTGTAGAAGCTTCTGTGAAATCGCTGAAGCTAAGTTCAAGTAATTAACAATCTGTTTATCTAACTCTGACTTTATCACTTCTTCCCTTCACCATAGGGTTGTCAACTCTCCAGATTATCCTGTAGTACCAACAGTAAAAGATTAATCTCTTATAGGGACTGTTGTGAACAGTCAACAATTTCACACTTAACACTTTTTTCGCTTATAAAAGTACTAAAAGTGGATAAGTGGGTTTTTTTGACTCGGCAGCGAAACTAAACTGGAAAATCTGATAACACTTCCAGAATTTGTCCAGCCAGAATTCACAACTCCACTCCATTCTTGATGGTTGTAACTTCTGCCATACAAACTTTCTGCAAACTCCTCAGTGAAACCTCAGCCCATCTACTCCCCTAGACTCCTTTAAGGCCTTTTTGATAAAGCTTTTGTCATCCTTCTTCTTAACTTTATCTCAGCTTTGATTTTTTTTTTCTGATTATAGGTCTGTGAATAGCCTTGGCACCATTTTTTTTATATTAAAGGCACCTTGTAAGTTATTGATTTGTGAGGGGCCTAGAGGAACATAAATACACATCAAGCGCTTCAAGTATCATCTCAACTGATGCCGGTCCCACTACACCCAACAGCACCCCCATTCCTGTGATCAATTGCAACCCTTGCCTCTTTACTAAATATTTCTCCATGAAGGATCCACCAGATTCCTTACCTCCATGATGGGTGACTTGTCTGATCACACTCCAAAAGCACAAGGGTCACGTTGATGAGGAAAATCCTCCAGGTTTCTCGCTGGTGACATCTGCTGGACAGTGGGCACAGAAACTGAAAATTAGCCACGATATCACAATTACACAAAAAAACTCACATATAACTGGGCTGTAACTTAGTTCTGTTGCAACATATACAGCACTGGCAATCAAATTCTGTTTTATGTAAGCAAGTACCAGAAACAACAAACAGAAATGATCACAGTACTATTACAGCAGAGCAATGAAAATAACAGGCATGAAAAGCATGTACTGAAGTAAATGTTTAAAGAAGATTTACTGCCAGACAGAGATAGAAACAATTGTGGTTTTTAATTTCTGTTTTGACACGGTACAAGGCCCAAAATTTCTAGTTTTCCAGCTTTCTTGCAATTCCAAAGTAGTTTTATTAAAGGAAGGAAGATTAGACTTTGTGGTGTAACTTAGACACACCAGACATACTTATTACCAATACATGCTAAATTCCATCAGAACTGGCTGTTGACAGAAAATGTACCAAAGTACATTTTGCAAATGACAGGATAATGAGGGCTGAAGCTGCCGACTGTGAAATTCTGCCAGTTATCCCAGAATTGCATCTGTAGAGAACTTGTAGGTAAGTTTGGTGATTTACCTCCATAATGTGATGAACCAATAGATGATTATCACTTTGGCATTGAGGGTAAAAATTGAAATTATGAGGTATTTTGCTCATCAACAGGGTCCAAAGTCAAATTCCACAGTGTGGCATTCCACGCTGAAATGGTATGGCAAGTACAACAAATACCTTATTACTGTAGGCAACCGGTGAAAACCATTGGCAGCTGCCTAATTCAAATAAAAGTATAATTTAAGTGTTGATAAGAATCCTTCACAGGGTACTTTTGCAAAATTTATGTCCATACATCTAAAGTGACATCTTGTTCCTTATCCTGAGGAGAGATTGTGGAATAGTAATAAAGTCACTCAGCATGGAAGCCAAGTGGGTTCATGTTCCAGGCTGATAGCTGGTGAGATTTCATTTCAAATAATGAATCTGGCATTCAACACCGTAGAACATAGAACATAGAACATTACAGCGCAGTACAGGCCCTTCGGCCCTCGATGTTGCGCCAACCTGTGAAACCAATCTGAAGCCCATCTAACCTAAACTATTCCATTATCATCCATATGTTTATCCAATGACCATTTAAATGCCCTTAAAGTTGGTGAGTCTACTACTGTTGCAGGCAGGGCATTCCACGCCCTTACTACTCTCTGAGTAAAGAACCTACCTCTGACATCTGTCCTATATCTATCACCCCTCAATTTAAAGCTATGTCCCCTCGTGCTAGCCATCACCATCTGAGGAAAAAGGCTCTCACTGTTCATCCTTTCTAATCCTCCGATCATCTTGTATGTCTCTATTAAGTCACCTCTTAACCTTCTTCTCTCTAACGAAAACAGCCTCAAGTCCCTCAGCCTTTCCTCATAAGACCTTTCCTCCATACCAAGCAACATCCTGGTAAATCTCCTCTACACCCTTTCCAATGCTTCCACATCCTTCCTAAAAGCTTCCCCTGCTGGTAAATTGGATATGTTTAACATGCACAAGACTGGCACTTTCAATTTTAGTTAAAATCTCGTGGGAAATGGCAAAAGGAGTGAAGGCAGAAGTGGCTCACAGCTTTGGTTACAATGTCAAGAATGAAACACTCTTGAAAAAGACCAGCCAATGTTTTAATGGAAAAAAAGATGGTAAATAGAATTCAATGAATTTTAAACTCAATAGTCTCCAAAACCTGAATCAGAGATAGTAGGAACTGCAGATGCTGGAGAATCCGAGACAACAAGGTGCAGGGCTGGATGAAGACAGCAGGCCAAGCAGCATCATAGGAGCAGAGAGGCTGACGTTTCGGGCCTAGACCCTTCATCAGAAAAGGGGGAGGGGAAGGGGGTTTTGAAATAAATAGGGAGAGAGTGGGAGGCGGATAGAAGAGGGATAGAGGAGAGGATAGGTGGAGAGGAAACAAACAGGTCGAAGAGGCGGGGATGGAGCCAGTAAAGGTGAGTGTAGGTAGGGAGTTAGGAAGGGGATAGTTCAGTCCAGGGAGGACGGACAGGTCAAGGGGGCGGGATGAGGTTGGTCGGTAGGAGATGGAGGTGCAGCTTGAGGTGGGAGGAGGGGATAGGTGGGAGGAAGAACAGGTTAGGGAGGCAGGGACGAGCTGGACTGGTTTTGGGATGCGGTAGGGGGAGGGGAGATTTTGAAACTTGTGAAATCCACATTGATACCATTGGGCTGCAGGGTTCCCAAGCGGAATATGAGTTGCTGTTCCTGCAGCCTTCGGGTGGCATCGTTGTGGCACTGCAGGAGGCCCAGGATGGACATGTCGTCTGAGGAATGGGAGGGGGAGTTGAAATGGTTCGCGACTGGGAGGTGCAGTTGTTTATTGCGAACCGAGCGTAGGTGTTCTGCAAAGCGGTCCCCGAGTCTCCGCTTGGTTTCCCCGATGTAGAGGAAGCCACACCGGGTACAGCGGTCTCCAAAACCCGTTTGTCAGGATAGTGGCCATTCACTAATGTATTGGGATGGAAACATTCAACTGTATATCCAGCTAGTGATAACATTTGTGGCTGTGGTACATATCAGCAGAGCCATGTTTGTATGCAGTTAATGGCACCCTGCCCCTTAGGTGAGTCTTCTACCCTGACCAAGCCACATGTACTCCCACCTGCTTCTCTTTGTTCAGAGAAAGTACAACAAACTCCCATCTTCTAGCATAAAGAGCATCTGTCACCTTTCTGATGCAGCAGTTGATGGTAATCTGGAAAATATTATATGCACCTCTTCCAGACTGGAAAAATCCCAATGCCAAGACTTTCACAGCTGGAATTGCCTTCACACCTATTGGCAGTGCTGTCCTTGTCTTGCTCTGAGGTTGCAAGACTGATTCCAAGAGGAGGTAGAGTTCTGTAAATACTTCATTCATAAATCACAAATGGTAGAATGCAGCTCCTGGATTGGGCGAACGTAACAGTTGGCCTTTCTGAAGAACCTATATGGCTTTAGTCACCTGCTGTGAGCCCTTCACTCCATCCTCTTCCTCCTGAGCAGCTTGTCCTCTTCTTTTCTGCCTTTGCTCCAAATCGCCCTGATGCTGGATTACAATAGGGATTACAACAAATGCAGAACCCATAATTGGGAGCAGCTTTTGTCTACTTGTCAGACCTTTTCCAGTTCAGTGCCATGACCTGCAGATTTCATAAACTTTACCCAACTCCTCAAAAGACCAACACTTGCATTCACTTAAATTAGATCAACATAAGTCAATGAACAACTCATCTATATCTGGTTACTGATTAGATACGGTGCTTTTCATGCTGCCAGGTACAAGTTCAAAACTCTGAGGTTAAGAGAGAGTGTTTGCTAGGGTGGAGAGGTTGAACCTGACATGCTGGCAGCAAAGCAGCACTACATTACAAATGACATAATGATCTGTCTATTCTGCCAATGCATGTTACTACTGCCTTAACCTGAATAATATTCAGAATGCACATACTGGGAAAAAAACAAAAGTTCTGAGGGAGGGTCACTCGACTTGAAATGTTAACCTTGACTTCTCTCCACAGATGCTGCCAGACTTCCTGAGCTTTTCGAGCAATTTCTGTTTTTGTTGCACAAATATTAAAGCATTTGACAAGGTCCCTCATGGTAAGCTAGTCCAGAAGACTAGGTTACATGGGATCCATGTTGTGTTGATAATTTGGACACTCATAGAAGACACAGCATAGTTGTGGAGGATTGGTTTTCTGACTGGAGGTCTGTGACCAGTGGTGTTCTTCAAGGATCAGTGCTGGGGCCTCTGTTATTTGTATTATGTATATAAATATATATAATACATACATAAAAAATATAGGTGGTCTGATTAGTAAGTTTGCAGATGACTCAAAAATTGGTGGAGTTGCAGATAGTGTGGAAGGTTGTCAAAGGATGCTGCAGGATAGAGAAATGTTGGAAAGTTGGGCAGAGAAAATGACGAATAGAGTTTAACTTGGACAAGTGTGAAGTGATGCATTTTGAGAGGTCAAATGCAAGAGGAAGGTACACAGTAAATGTCAGGACTCTTAGGAGCATCAATAAACAGAGGGATCTTAGGATGCAAGTCCACAATTCCTTGAAAGTGGTAACACAAGTGGATAAGGTGGTAAAGAAGGCATAAGGCATGCTTACCTTTATTAGTCAGGGATAAAAGTCGACAAGTTATGTTACAGCTTTATAAAACTTCAGTTAGGCAACATTTGCAGTATTTTGTTCAGTTCAGGTCCCAACGCTATAGGCAGGATGTGGAGTGGGTGCAAAAGAGAATGCTGCCTGGTTTGGAGTGTATTAGCTATAAGGAGAAGTTGGACAAATTTGGATTATTTTTGCTAGAGCATCAGAGGGTAAGGAGCATCCTGATTGAAGTATATAAAATTGAGAGATATGGGTAGGTTGGATAGTTGAAGTCATTTTCCCACAGTAGAAATGTCAAATACTCAGAGCATAGGTTTTCGATGTGAGGGGGAAAGTTTAAAGGAAATGTATGAATTTTTTTTACACAGAGGAATGTAGCTGCCTGTAACACATTGCCAGGGGAGGTGGCAGAAGCAGATATGATAGCAACATTTAACAGGCATTTAGACAGATACATGTATAGGTAAGTTTTAGAAGGATATGGACCATGTGCAGACAGGTAGTGTTAGTTTAGAATAGCATCATGGTCAATGCAGACATGGTGGGCCAAAGGGCATTTTACTGTGCTGTACTGTTCTAAGTTCTATCTTCTATGTTTAAGTGTGTGTGCATAGAACAGGTGACATTTTGATTCCAAAACTGGACTCATACGTTCAACACTGCAGGTTCTGCTGAGACCAGATTTTCAGTAAATGATTTTAATAGCTTCCATTCTTTACGATAGCTGCTGTCAGCTCGGAGATTGGCATAGAAGGTATTCAGACAGGGTTAACTAGAACTGCATGGCTAAGGGAATTGGTGTAATGAATAACACACACAATATGTTTAACCACTTTAAATGCAAGCTTGCTTTCTAATTCTCACTAACAGTGTGAGCAGGGCCAATGCCAAGGATATTAATGTCCTACAAGGTAAAAAAAAATTAAAGTCAATTGAGAAAAAAAATGACTTCACTATTATCATACATAAGTCCCATACATACTGATTCACAATCAGTATTGTGAAGTGGTAGCCAAAGAAAATAGAGTATTTAGTTGCATTACTTGGATAAGTGAATATAAACCAAAAAGCATCTTATTGTTTTCACATAAGAACTCGATTTGACCTCACTTAGAATGTTGTGTTAAACTTTTGCTCCCCTCATAGTGTGGGTTATATTGAGGGTTTAGATAAAAAATATCAAAGACCTCAATGACAATACCAAGTTTAAGACATCTCAGTAACCCTTCTAGGCTCACAAAGCTGGGGCTGCTTACTTCAGAGAAGCAATTTCATTGCAATTAATTTGAGGCATTTAAAGCAGTAAGGAGGCAATATTGTTTTTGTATATATTGATTATTTTAATCAGATAATTTCAGGAAAACTTGATATCATGCAAAACTAGAACTAGGGTAGAATTATCCAGATTAGGTAGTACAACAAAAGAACAACTTGTCAGCATGTGCAATGAATATACTCTGCATATCTTCCACATAGCACTAACAGATCCAAACTAGGACAAAAATAACAATACACAGAAGATAGATAAGGTATCAGGCTGCATACGACAATGTAACAAGGGGTACAGGAGCAGAGGGACCTGGGTGTATATATGCTCAGACTATTGAAGTAGGCAGGACAAGCAGAAAGAGCAGTTAATAAAGCATACAGTGTCCTCCACTTTATTAATAGGCCACAGAGGATAAGAGCAAGGAGGTGATATTGAACTTGCACTAAATATTTGTCAGACCTCAGCTGGAATATTACTTACAGTTGTGGGTGCCACATTATAGGAAATATGTGAATGCATTGGACTGCATACAAAAACAATTTAAAAGGATGGGTCTAGGAATAATAAATTTCAGTTATGAGGATAGATTAAAGAAGTTGGGTCTGTTCTCCTTGGAGAGAGGAAGGCCGAGAGGAGATTTGATAGAGACTTTGATAATTATAAGCCAGCTGGATACAATAGACAGGAGAAGCTGTTCCCACTTATGAAAAGGAACAAAAATGAGAGGGCAGAGACTTAAAGTGATGTGCAAATGAAGAAAGGGCAAGTGAGAAAAAAGTGCACTTAGTGAGTAGTTAGGATATGGAACACACTGCCTGGAAATACAGTTAGGGCAGATTCAACTGAGACATTGGAGAGGTCATTGGATGGTTACTTGGACAGAAATAGTGTGCAACGGCATGGCAAAAAGGCAGGAGATTGGCACTAGTTAATGATGTTCATTTTAACAGCGGGTTTAGGTACAATAGCCTCCTTCTACAATTAATAATTCTGTAATTCTGTGATATTAACCATGCTCAATTTGGTTTTGTGGATAAGTTTGTTTAGTAGAGTTCTGAAAAAGAATTTCATTTTTTCAAAATTGTCACTATAAATTGGCCTTAATTCTTACTTTTCTATTGCTTCTCCCAGGAGGTGGCAATGTTGCCTGGAATGGAATCAGTTATCTGTGGGTCAAGTTCGATGGATCTTCTGATTGCTTCCTATTCAACACTCCCACATCTTCATGTATAACTTTACTGATGGTGCTCTGTAGAGCTATCAGGTATGATGTAGGAATTGGATTCCAAATTTAGAGCTGAGTAATGTTACTAATGTACTACCAAAATATGAAGGGGTTTGCTATTGATTCATTGCTGTCAACAACTGGTTAAGATTGGTCGTTCTCATTAACTTGGAATCTTTCTAAAGAGCAGGGAAGAAGAGAATTCCATTGCATCAACTTGGACTGGATTCAAAGCTTTTTTGTCAAGTTATTCCATTGAAAAGCATAGGATTGATACATGCAATAGATTGTGCCTGTATTCCATTTGCCATGTAAGTGGTTTTCTTTACATTTCCTTGAACAGTAGGTGATGTAACGCTCAAAACAAATGATTTGGATGATGATATAAGTGGAAAACTTCTGGGATGTTCTAAATTTTCATTTTCAAGGGTTAAAATCATGGAGGACTATTACTGCCCTATTCCTGTTGACATATGGCCCAACATGATTCTGAAGTGAGCCAGGAAAACAGAAGCTAAGTTACTGAAATATACTGCATGCCTTTGAAAGCAGTAACGCAAGGTGATAAGGTAGTCATGAAGAATTTACTCAAAATACTGCGACTCGTTTCTAGAAGACCAAAAAAAATGGAATCTCAGTTAGGATACAGCGAGAGAACTGTGTACAGTTCTGGCTCCTGTTGTACAAAAATGATATTGAAGCATCTGCAAAAAGATTTGCAAGAATGTTGCCAGGTTTCAGAGGATGATATTACGAATGATTGAGCAGGCTAGTTCTCTCAGGAGAAATTTAGTAGGTTTTCTTTTACACAGTAAGTATTGAGAATGTGGAACCCCCTGTTAACTTGAGCAACTGAAACAGCATTGATACATTGAATGGAAGGTTTTGGTGCATACATGTGTGAGAAAGGAAGTTTGTATGAGGTATAAACACTGGCATAGACCATTTGGGCTGAATGGCCTCTTTATTTGCATTAGATTCTATGTAATTAAAGTAAGAACAGGTAGGTTTACAACATGTCCCTGGAGTCTTACATCATGTCATTCTGAGTTAAACCCTGACTTCTGAAGTTGATTTCCATTTATGTTAAAATTGTAGCTTAATAGCACTTTTTAAAAAATCAAATGATTTAATTTATTTTCAGGCATAGTTAATAGCATTAAATGACACGTGTAGGTCAGCAAAGTCTGAGCCAATACATGTACAAAGAGTTCAGTCAGAAATGTTCATGTTTAGTTAATAACTGAGATTAATGTTAGCTGTTGCTCTTGCTTACATAAATGAGGTCATATTTATCAATTACAATTGAAAGCCTTGGGACTATTTAAATTGTAATTGTGTTAGTGTTACAAATTTAGATCTGCTGTAGGTACCTTTTTCAGGTTCACTGACATCAGTCACTTCCATCAGTATTCTGGGTGTTTTACTTTCATGGAAGTTGGTTCATACCGCCTTCTTTCTGCACAAATAACTGCATAATCCAGGGACAAAAGAATAACAACCTTTCAGGATGTGGATCAGATACTCTGTCTTTCACATAAATGCTTCTTCAGTCTGTCTTAAGGTGAACTAAGAAAACAGCGGTGGTTTAAGGCCTTATTCAAAACAGTAAGCTTTTTTATATTGCAATAATGTGCACATACTGAATAACCATCACAATCAGACTTAGTTCATTCAATTGTTTTTTGTTCACTCATGTGATGTGGGTGTCACTGGCTGGGCCAGAATTTATTGCCTATCCCAAGTTGCCCTTGAGAAGGTGGTGATGAGCTGCCTTCTTGAACCGCTGCAGTCCATGTGCTCTGGGTAGACCCACAATGTCATTAGGGATAGAATTCCAGAATTTTCAGCCAATGACAATTGAAGAATGGCACCATTGTTCCAAGGTGGTGGTGTTCCCATGAACCTGCTGCCCTTGTCCTTCTAAATTAAATTGTTTGTTGGTTTAAAAGGTGCTGCCTAAGGAGCTTTGCAGACTTTCTGCAGTGCATCTTGTCGATAAGCATCAGTGGTGGAATGACTGAATGTTTGAGGATGTGGTGCCTGTCAAGTGGGTTGCTTTGTCCTGAATGGTCTCAAGCTTCTTGAGTGTTGTTGCAGCTGCACCCATCCATGGGGAGTATTCCATCACACTCCTCACTTGTCCCTTGTAGATGGTGGACAGGCTCTGGGGAGTCTAAAGTTGAGCTGACTTTATTTATACAGGAACATAGGAACAGGAGTAGGCCATTCAGCCCCTCGACCCTGATGCATCATTCAATGAGATTATGGCTGATCTGTGGCCTCACTCTGTATACCTGTCTTTGGCCCATATCCCTCAATACCTTTGCTTAAAAACATCTCAGATCCAAAATGAACAACTGATCCAGCATCCACTGCCATTTGTGGAAAATATTTCCAAACATCTACCACTCATTGTCTGTAGAAGTGCTTCCTATCATCTCTCCTGAACAGTCTGGCCCTAATTCTCAGACTTCACCTCCTAGTTCTAGAATCCCCAAACAGTGAAAATAGTTTATCTTCATCTACGCTGTCTTTTCCTGTTAATGTCTTGAAGACTTTTCAATCAGATCACTCCTTAACCTACTAAATTCTAGAAAAACAGAAAATATTGTGAGTCTAGTTCAGTTTTTGATCAATGGTGACCCCTAGGACGTTGACAGTGGGGATTCAGTGATGGCAATAGCATTGTATTTCAAGGGATGATAGTTATATTGTCTCTTGTATTGCCTGGCATTTGTGTGGCACGAATGTTACTTGCCTCTTTTCAGCCCTAGCATGGGTATTGTCCAGGTCTTATTGCATTTGAACATGCTTCAGGATCTGAGGGGTTGCGAATTGCTGAACATTGTGCAATGATCAGCCAACACCAAAACTTCTGATGCTGCAATGAAGGGAAGGTCATTGATGAAGCTCTTGAAGATTGTTGAGTCTAGGACACTACCCTGAGGAACTCCTTCAAAGATGCCCTGGGGCTAGATGACTGACCTCCAACAGCCACATTCATCTTCCTACTTACTATATACTACAATATATGCATTCATAAAATGAGAGAGAATTTAAAAAATGGCATTCTTCTGCAATGCCGTGTGATATATCATTTGACAGGATCAAACAACTTCCAACTTGATAAGAGTAAAATACCTTAAATTACCCACACAAAATGATAAATTCCTAACTTTATAGTCATTGGGAAAATATCTTGCATCTTCATTGAGATGCATTTTTAATAAACCTCAAGAGAATACATTTTGCTTAAATTAAAAGTAATTGGTATTTCCAAATGCTTTCTTCAGAGAAATGAACGAATGTTGAGACAATGCTAGTTGCAATAAGTGTGGTGTTTTAAAGATGGATTGCATCTTGGCAATCTTCTAAGCACCAGGACACCTCCAAAAAATATTTATTGCATTGCTGATAAACAAGGTAGTTTAAAAGGATTTTGGAATGGGAGTTGTTACTTTCATTTGTTTTAAATGATATTGGTTGCAACAGAATGTCTCATACCATGGACAGATAGTATTTTGATAACCTCTTGGATTGTTTCAGCTGAGTAAACTAAAACAGCAAAATTCTCAAGTTATCATAATTTATCATTTGAAGCACTTCACCAATAATCTGTCCCTAACGTTATGCAGCCACTATTTTCATTTGTATCCATTTTTTCTATCACACCCACCATGCCGCTTGCTCCAGTTTACGAGGTGGAGTATATTGCATCAGGTTCCAACAGATATCACTTACGTTGTCCAAATGTCTGTATTGGTCGACCTATGTTGGCTCCTGGTATGCCAATACCTCAGTGTTAAAACTGTCATCCTTGTTTCTAAATTCATTCATGACCCCACACTTCCCCATGTCTACAAACTCTTCCAACCCTAAAACCATCAAATCTCCTGAACACCTCTACTTTTAACCTCTTTTGGGTCCCTAATTTTAACTGCCACAGGTAGTCACATCATCGATTCTTGCTAATCAAACATTGGTAATTGAACAACTAGAACCCAACAGCGAAGAGAAACATGCCATTGTATAAATGATACAAACCACACTTCCTTAAAGTTTTCAGTATTTTGGAATAAATGTAATTAAACAACAAATAACTTGCATTTAATGTAGTAAAATGTTTCAAAGAGCTTATGGTTAAAACGAATGCTACTTCCAATTAGTGTGGTGTTGTAAAAATGGGTTGCATCTTGACAATCTTTAAAGACCAGAATACGTCCAAAAATATTTATTGCATAGTGGCGCAGTGGTTAGCACTGCTGCCTCACAATGTTAGGGACCAGATTCAATTCTACCCACAGGCGAGTGTGTGGTGTTTGCGTGTTCTCCCTGTGTCAGTTTTCTTCGGGTGCTCCAGTTTCCTCCAAAGTCCAATAATGTGTGGGTTAGGTGGATTGGCCAGGCTAAATTGCCCATAGTGTCCTGAGATGTGTAGGCTAGATGGATCAGCCATGGGAAATGGACGGTTCCAGGAATTGGGTGGGGAAGTGGGATGATCTTCAGATTGTCAGTATGGACTCGATAGGCTGAATGGCCTGCTTCCATAAAATTATCACTGAAATATTGTTTTGAAGCACTGCTGCTAGAACAACTTATTTAAAATAACACCTTTAATATGAGTGTCACAGAGGCATAATGAGAATCAAATGGACACCAAGCCGCAGCAATGATTATTTAGGAGGAAAACAAAATGTTTGGTCAAGACATAAGTTTTAAGGAGGCCTTAGAGGATCAGGGCTGCGTGAAGAAGCAGTGGGATTTGGGTAGAATATTGCAGAGCATGGGACTTCGGTATCTGAAGGTATAGCCACAAAAGATGCACAAAAACCAATCAGAGGAGCGTTAGAATTTAAAGAAAAGGCATCTGGTGCTTTTCTTTCTATCTTCTGATGGCAAGTAAGAGATCATCAGTGATCAGACATAACAACATTTTTTTTTCTTATGGGAGAAATGAACCTTGAAGTATTTCATTTGATCACATGCTTCTTGTTAGTACATCTTAGTTGTTTTCCCTTTGTAGTCCATACAGTCAGATATTTATATATTCTGCCTTACCATGGCATCCAAGCTACAACTTATTAGTAAAAATCAAACAAAAACAATTTAGTTTGTGTTTAATACCTACACATTTATGGACTCATGGTTTCAGTGCCAAAATGCGAATAATGCCATGGTTTCAGACAGGTGATACTGATTTTGCTTTCATCCATAATAACAGGGAAAAGATCCCATGTTAACCTAACAGCTGAGAACAGATGATGGTAATTTAATAGAGGAAGTGAAGAAGGTTATAACGGCTTAGTGCCACTTTTCAAAACTGAGCACTGGTCACACATTGCACATTTCTCATCTGATCTGTGTGGGTTACACAAAGTGTTTTAAAATTAAAGCAATTAAAATGTCATGCAAATAATTGCAAAAATATTTATCTTTAAAATATTAGGAACAATTTTGGCAGTCAATGGTTAATGGCATACTTTTATTGCAAAGTTGATTGTAGAGATATGTGGTTTTATATTTAGGATCAAGAATGAAACTGTAGTATATAAATAGATTCCGATTACCTAGTTTAGGGACAAAGATTACTTCAGTTGTGATGGGTGCTGGTGATCTGAAAATATGAGTGTGGTCCAGAAACTGCTCTGAAAAATTTGAGAATCAAAATGCTGAGCCATCATTAAATTTATTTTAGACTCACAGAATCCCCACAGTGTGGAAACAGACCCTTTAGCCCAACATGTCCACACTGCCCCTCTGAAGAGCATCCCACCCAGATCCATTCTCCTAATTTCCCATGTCTAACCCACACATCCCTGGACACTATGGTCAATTTAGCATGACCAATCCACCTGCCCTGCACATATTTGTATTGTGGGAGGAAACCGGAGCACCCGGAGAAAACAGACATGGGCAGAATGTGCAAACACCATACAGACAGTTGCCCAAGACTGGAATTGAGCCGGGGTCCCTGGTGCTGTGAGGCAGCAGTGCTAACCACTGAGCCACCGTGCCAACACTTTCAAATCCAGTTCTGAGGACGGGTCACCGAACCCGAAACGTTAACTCTGATTTTTTCTTCACAGATGCTGCCAGACTTGCTGAGCTTTTCCGGCAACTTGTTTTTGTTCAGACCCTTTCACTTCACTTGCTGGAATAGTTAGGACTGTTCTCCTTTGAGAACAGAAGTTTGAGAGGAGACTTGAGATGGGTATTCACACTCATGTGGGAACTGACAAAAGTATAAGGAGAAACTGTTCCTATTGTTGGAGAGTCAAGAATAAATGGCACATTCAAGAATAAATGGCACATTCAAGGCAATTGACAAAACAACAGTAGAGACACAAGGAAAATCATTTTCATGCAATGAGCAGTTAAGATCTAGAATGCATTATCAGAAAGTGAAGATAGTGAAGGGTTATGGGGAAAAGGCAGACCGTACCATAAGTAAACTGTTCCTTCAGCACAGATAGAATGGGCCAAATGTGCTCCTTCTGTTCTGTAAAAAATTCTATGAATGTGGTCATCCCTAAACTCGAGAACTTCTTTCCTAATTCTCTCTGGCTCTCTGTCTCTCTCGGTTCTGTTTCGACACTTGTATAACCTCCCTCTTTGACCAAATTTTTGGTCATCTGTCCTGCTATCCCCCATTTGGTGTCAAATGTTTTTACTGTGAAGCACTTTGAGATGTTTTACAATGTTAGAGATGGTACGTAAATGATAGGTGAATGATTCAGTTTGCTGCTTTTCCTGAGCAAATTTCATGTTGCCTACGACCAACCCGCAGTCCAGGTATAACCCATGAACATCCTTCATCCACAAGCATTATATGTAGCATCTGGCAATCCCTCATGACCATAATGGCACCTCTCCAATGCACAGGCAGTGTACTCTGGAAGCGTGGACTTGCTCACAGTGCACACCAGCAATAAGCGTAGAAAGACTGCAATGGGAACAGTTTGCACACAGGCACAGGGACCCAGCTCACAGACTGGACTAGGTTGCACCTCAGGACTGCTCATTTGCTCTCTTAGCGCTCAGTCACTTAGCTCCACCTGCGTGCTCACAGCACCCACGCTTTGCCTTGCCTTGCTTTGACAATGAACATAATCACACACAGAGGCAGCTTGCCTTGCTACTCAGCAGTCCTCAGTCTAGGGGGCAAGCATTTTTGCCCTACAGCAATGTGCTATGTCAATCTCACACTTGTACCATGTGCCAGCAGCTTATATGGCAGATTCATCGGGTAGATGGGAAAGGTAGGCAGGTGAGGAGCATGTAGACAGGTTGGGTGGGCACTGGGTGAAATATGAAGCCTGTGAAGTTAAGGGGATGGTCTGCATGGAAGGGGATGTGGATATCTGGGGGCTCACTGGCATGTTCAGGCTGAGGTTGGAAGCCACTGGCAGAGCAGCATTCACTGTTGCCTTTCATCATGCTGGAAATCCTAAGTGTACAATGAGGAAGAAAATGGCTATGCTCACACTGGGAGTGCCTAAACAGAAAGATTAACAACGACATGTAAGGTTAAAGGGCAAACATTTGAACATAATGTGAGATTTACAAACAAACCATTGCATCCGATGCCACCACAGTGCACTCAGTAAGTTTTCTTTCTCCTCTCCCTCTCACTATGTCTCAGTACTCCCTTGCCCTGCAACTGGGTTGGAGGGAGCCTGCTCAGCTATGGAGGCCATTAGCCCTGAAGGTTTGCTGGGAAAATCCCAGGAGCGCTTGTGTCTGATTGGCCCACACATGCTGAGAGTTTTCTAATTGAGGCAATGTCAACCTCTTTGTATTGAACTTGTATAGAATGTTGTATTTGAAGGGTCCAAAGATCAGGCCAGGTGGGAGTGGAGGCCCAAAGCACCTCTGAAGGGGCCTGAGTGTAATTCCACTTCCAGAGGGGTGACTCTTGGTACCACCCTGTCTCCTTGTGAGGAGGGGGCACATGGAATGGGGATCAAGGTTCCCCTGACATCATGACTTCAGTTCTGAGAACCAGGGTGGGGCGATGTATACATACCTACAGAAGTTGCTCCGGGAGATGGACCCAGCTCACAGTCACAGCTGCCAGCCTGTCCATGGTGGCAGCCACACAGTCACATGACTCACTGCACTGATGCAGCTTCTGGGCAATGAGGGCCATAGTGTCCCACATACATAGCTGCCTCTGCTAGTCCTCCCTGTGCTTGTGGATGAAGTCCCTGATTGCAGTCTGTGCCTGGGCCTGAGTAGATACCTGGTCTCTGGCAGTCCCCAAAGGGCGAGCGGCCTGGGGTGGTATTTTCCCAGCCAGCTGCAGAGTATCATCAGCACATGCTCCCACATTCTCTGTTTAATGTTCCCAGAAAGATGTTGGTATATGGGCTGATGGGAAGGTACAGGAGGCAACCTTGTCGATGCTTCTCTCAGGCCTCGATATTTTCATCCTCAGAGCTCCTGGTGGGTGCTTCTGGGGTAGCTGGGCTTTTCTCCACAGAGCCCGTGGGTCAACTGCCTGTAACTGCAAAACGCAAATGACAGATGACATTGCAGCCGGTGTTTAGGAGGGGTATTCAATGAATGAGACTGACAGCGCAGTTAGTGGGAGATTGGCAGAGGCATGCAGAGTAGTATTTAAACAGAAATTGCTGGAAAAACTCAGCAGGTTCAGCAGCATCTGTGAAGAGAAAGCAAAGTCAATATTTCACATCCAGTGACCCTTCTTCAGAACTGACTGTGGCTGGGAAAAATTCAGTATGTACGCTGAAGGTGGGGTTGGGGGAAGGGAAAGAGCTAAACGATAGGTGGAGATGGAGTGCAGAGAAAGAGAACAGTTGGGCAGACAAAGGAATGGGTAATGGTCAGTCTGGGAGGATGAATATCCACTAATGGAGACTATTAGTAGCTGACAATGGGTTGTTTGTGGGAGCAGCCCATGTGATAACAAGGTCTGGTGTATGGGGGTTTGGGCTAAGGATATGAGAAAAGGTGCTCAGACTTTAAAATTATTGAAATTGATATTGAGTCCAGAAGGTTGAAGGAACATAAAATGCTGTTCTTCCAGCTTGTGCTGAGCTTTGCTGAGCACTGCAGCAAGCCTGAGACAGAATTTTGGCCAGGGAGCACAGTGGTGTGTTGAAGTGGCAGGCAACCAGAAGCTCAGGGTCATTTTTGTGGACAGAAGGTAGGTGTTCTACAAAGTGGTCACCCATTCTGCATTTCATCTCTCCATTGTAAGGCAGACCATATTGTGAGCAGCAAATACAGTACATTAGACGGAGTGAAGTGCAGATAAATTGTTGCTTCACCTGGAAGGTATGTCTTGGGCCTTGGATAGTGAGGAGGAAGGAAGTAAACGGGAAGGTGTTGCACCTTCTGTGATTGCATGGGAAGATACCATGGAAGTGTGGGGTAGGTGTGGGGAGTGGAGATGGACTGGACCAAGGTGTCCCAGAGGAAATGGTCCTTGCAAAGGCTGACAAAGGAGGGAAGAGGACTATGTGTCTGGTGGTGGCATCCTGCTGGAGGTGACGGGAATGACGTTCAATGATCCTTTGGATATGGATACTTGTGGGGTGCTAAGTGAGGACAAGGGGGATCCTATCGCTGTTGTGGGAGGGAAGAGAAGGCTTTAAGGCAGTTATGCAGGATGTGGATGTGCAATCCCTTGACACACCATGGATGGCCATTTCAGACCAGGCTGGCAGGATTTCTTCATTCACTTGTGGAACGTGGGCATCACTGGTTGGGCCAGCATTTATTGCCTCTCCCTAGTTGCCCTTAAGAATGTGGTGCTGAGCTGCCTTCTTGAACTACTGTAGTTCACATACTGTAGATTGACTCACAGCACCCTTACGGAGGGAATTCCAAAATTTTGACCCAGTGACACTGAAGGAATGGCAAAATATTTCCAAGTCTGGATGGTGACTGGCTTGGAGAGGAACTTGCAGGTGGTGGTGTTCCCATATTTCTGCTGCCCTTGTCCTTAGAGGTAGTACTGGTCATGGGTACCTTGTACCTACAGGAGGTATTATAGTTTTCCCCTTTCAGATTGGGTAATTTTAACTACTCTGTGTTAAGAAGTGATGTAGACCAGGAAGGAGTCCTAAAGATATGTGAAAAAGGGATGAATATGTTGGATTAACTTAGTCAAAGAAATGTGTATTTATGTAGAAATTTTCTCCAGACAATAATATTGGTATCTTCATTGAGCACAAAAGAAGTGGACTATATCGAACAAACTGGCATTTCTTTTTCCATGTTTATCCTTCATGCTGTGATTTATAGTGTGATGTGTAAAATGTGTTGAGCCTAAGGTTCTGTAATTGATTTTAATTCTGCCTTAACTAAGTTTTTTTTGCTGGGGTGTTCTTTTATCTATACTGAGCAAGTGAAGAATGCAAATATTGGACAGTATAATTTTTTAATACTATTTAGCAGCTATTCTCAACAGGGAGTACTCCAAGTAAGTGCACACACAACTGAGCACCTTCCCACCACCAAAATCACCATGACTTTTCAATGTTTTTTCTTTATCTAGCAAATACTACCAGTGAAAAACACCCATGTGTCTAATTGAGCATTTACAAGCAAAGCCCATTATGGGCTAAACATTTTTAATCAACCTGTTCAGACATAGTTCTTGGCCGGTCAGTCTTGAACCTGGGCCTTCTGGCTCAGAAGGTGAGGTATTATCACTACATCACAAGAACTCCCAAAAGGTCCTTTTGACCCTGGACAATAATGTAAAGCAGGTAATATTGCACTATCAGCATGCGATATATACATCTCTCCTCATTTTAACTTCTATTGTAGCCAATCCTGGTAATTCGTTAGTGTGTGTTTTACACTACCAGTCAAAGTCAATACAATTCTTCTGAGAAGATGACTAATGTAGGATCTTTACAGTTCAGGCATCTGCTGTCAGTCTGAAGTGGATTCAAACATGATTATGGGCATTAAGATGATCTAATTCAGTGTTAGCTAGTTCATATTTAAATATATATTGATGTAATATTATATATATAAAATTAAATGTTTAGTTTTAGTTTCTGCTTGTTGTTGTTTCCCATTATTAACATCAAAGAATAACGTGTTAGAAATGAGGTTAGTCAGGAATTGAGTGAAACTGGTCGGCTAAGAATAAATACAAAATGAAACATCTGCAGAACAATGAACCAGCTCAGCGAGTCAACCAACCACAACAAAATGTTACTCTATAGCAGAATGCTTTCTGCAAAATGCAACCAATTAGGACAGAATATTCTGGATTGTTGTGTCAGATTGATTTTGTGGATTTTAGTTAGATTTCACAATGAGTAAATTCAATTTTGTCCATGGGGAGAACTAGATCCACATGGCCTTTTCTTATTCCATACCTTTTTTATAACTTTAATTGAAATCATACATCACAAATTGGAATGTCTCAAAGCTTACAGTAAGTTAATCAGTATCAAATAGTCAGAATTATCTCCTTGCCTTAGTTCCATGCTGTGCAATTTTGTCACTTTCTGTCTTTAAAGGGGCTGCAAGAAAAGAGAGCCATGGATAATGTGTTAATTTCATGTAAGACATGTTAACAAAGCAGCCAAAGGTACATATAGAAACTTAGGCTTTTTAAATAGAGGCATAAAGTTTAATTTTAAAAAACATTAAGTTATTTAAAGTTACATAAAACATTAGTTTGACACTAACTGGATGATTGTGTTTATTTATAGGCAACATAATTTAGGAAGGAAGTGATAGCTTTAAGGAGGATAGAAGAGAATTACTGGTATGGTTTCCAAACATGAGAAATTACAGCTATTTAGATATATGTTATCCAAAGCTTCGTTGTTTTCCTTAAAGAACAGTTGAGGCTAAAATCAGATTTGATAGAAGTGTTGAAAATTATGAAGAGATTAGACACAGTAAACATACCGAAAACTGTATTCAGTGGAAACTGATTGACTAACCATAGGGCACAAACTAATGGTGACTGGTAAAAAAAATCAGAAGCAAGCAAGTAACAACTTTATTATGCAACATACAGGGTTGTGATTCCAGAACAAATTTAATTTAAACTTTCAAATGGGAATTGGGTAAAACTTTGAAGGATAAAAAAGTCAGGGAAATATTGGGAACAGAGGTAAGAATAGGAATAAGTCAGCTCCTATTTAACACAGCTGGCACAGATCTGATGTCCTTCCCTATTAAGGGCTTCATGTTATGATTGCTGGTGTTCAAACAGGGCAGTCTCCTTGCAGGAATCAGGGTTTATTGCCAGCTCTTTGGGAGGCACATTATTCAAAGGCCCTTAATGCCTAATCATGGGATCCAGTAACAGGAAGGTAGACACCATGGAGGCCCAAACCCTGCCCTTTATTCATTCTCTATGCCTACCTCATCCCCACCAGTGCAACTGACCCTGCTTGTAATAGAGGGCCACCAGTCTCTGGCATGTGCATTGTTGGCAGCTCTCAGAGGCCGTTACTTCCTCCTGCAGGGTCCTTAATCTCAGGAAAGGACTGAAGATGGTAATTTGCCCGCTAACTGCCAGTTAGGTAGTTAATACTCCAGGCCTTTTCCATGCTTATTTTGCTTCATCTGCAGGACAAAGATGACTTATACTGCCCTGAACCTACTATCTTTGTATCAATGTGCAACAGGAATTGCTTTACATTATGAAATGTAGTAGGATAACACAGGGATCGCTATGGTTTTGGAGTAGATTTGTAGCTCGGGTTGTGGGTGTTGAGGTTGGTTGGTTCGCCGAGCTGGTTTGTTGTTCTGCAGACGTTTTGTTACCCTGCTGGGTAACATCATCAGTGCAGCCTCCGATGAAGCATCGGTGTGTTTTCCCACCTGGTTTTAAACTCTGGTGTCCGTTAAGCTGGATTGCTTCACTTCCGGTTTTCCTTCGTAGTGGAGTGTATATGGGGTCGCGTTCTATGTGTTTATTGATGGCTTTCTGCGTGGAGTACCAGGCTTCTAGGAATTCCCATGCCTGTCTCTGCTTAGCTTGTCCCAGGATTTTCCCAGGGATCACTCTCGATCTGACTCTTGTGAGCTCAGAAGATGACAGCTGTGTGAAAATGTTAAGAGATGCGGTATAACTTCGGTCTGGTGTGAAAGTTTTAAAAGTGTCTACGTTTGCTGGAATAGGTAGGAATTTTATAAATTCATTGTTTCTTTTAACATTGGGAAAAAGTGGCTGTTCTACCTGCTTCTGCACAGCAATAAAAATATAAGCTACCTGTGATGAAAGCTCTGAGAATTTATTCAAAGCATAAATTAACAGACTCTTTATAATGCTGACTGTAATGTGCCCTGAAGAAAGGTGCAACTGATAGCATGATTCAGGGCTGGTGGCTTCATACTGCAGCAAATAAATAACAGTTTCAGACTGGCATCAGTAGAATTCCGGCAGTTCTAAATTGTCTGCTTACCACTTCCTGAAATTAACCACTAAATGACTGCCTGAGATCATCCGCTGTGATTTCTCAGCCGATGATGATGTCAACAGCTTGCTTGCTGCTAACAATTACAAGGGAAACGTATGTCACCGTATTCAAGCATTTTATGAAACGGTTTTATACAAAATGCATTTGTTGCAGTTACTAATCAAAAGAGTTGCTCTTTGTGTGAGATGGAAAAACACATCAAACATTTGGACCTCCTTGTTGCCAGCCAACAACTAACCCCTGACATCATCATCTCATCTGATGTCAAAAAGCTGCCAACAATCTCTCAAAAACAGATAATGGCTTTATTTCACAAATTTGATCTGCAGCCAACTGATCACTGGGGCAGCTGAACATAAAAGATTGCCATGGTGAATCTGTATTTAGCAAAACACAGAAGAATACACTTTTACAATAGATCAAGCATGCATAAACCTCTTGCACCAGGGACTTATCCATCACATTTCAGAGTACCAGAATTTGTTACATTTACAAAACTATGGTTTCAAAAGAATAACAAATAGAAAAAAGATAATCTGTCAGTATTCATAAAGCAAGGATTTCAACTGGGTAACATTCTTTACTCAACCCATCCCATTAAAAGTAGATTAATGAGTCATTCATCTCAACTGCTGTTTGTTATATCTTGTCACAAATTACTTCCACACTTGTCTACATAAAAGCAGTGTTGAATGATTTGGAATGTGACTGTGATAAGATGCGACAACAATTAAAGTATTACAGTGAGCAATGTCACTAAACAATAATAATGAATATTTGGGAGATATCATGTGATTTGAAGGGCTCAATTAACTGCATATGATGGCCTAGTGGCATTATCGCTGGACTGTTAATCCAGAGACCCAGATAACATTCTGGGGACCCAGGTTCAAATCCCGCCACATCAGATGGTGGAATTTGCATTCAATAAAAATATCTGAAATTAACAATCTAATAATGATTACTAGTCGATTGCCGGAAAAACCCATGTAGTTCACCAATGTCCTTTAGGGAAGGAAACTGCCATCCTTACCTGGTCTGTGACTCCAGGCCCACAGCAATGTGGATGACTCTGAACTGCCCTCTGGGCAATTAGGGATGGCAATAAATGCTGCTTAGCCAGCAATGAATAATTAATGAATAAAAAAAACTCTGACAGTGAAGCTCAAATAGTTAATTCTGAAGAAGAGTCATACAACATGAACTTTGTTTCTCTCTAATGCAACAAACTGTCTTTTACTCTGTAGCCCTTAATTCACTGCCATTTCTGTTTCTTTCTCCACAGATGCTGCCAGAATTTCTGAGTTTCTCTGACATTGTCTCAGTTTTCCAACATCCGCAATATTTCGCTTTCATTCAAATAGTTAATTCCATCAAGAGCCTTCAGATTAGATTTTAAGCCTTCTAGTTATGGTCTAGTGCCTGTACATATACATTGCAATAATTATATTTTCGAGTTTGAGGTCTATTTCTACATTAACAAAAAGTGTCAAGAATTGTGGTGGTTCATTATACACACCGTGGTCCTGAGTACAAGAGTGTGGCTATACTGTTTGTGTGCTATTGAAATATTATCACGTAAACTGCTCATGGGAAATAAATAATTAGTAGCTATACATAGTTGTTACCTGTGAATTGTGCATCCAACATGATGACTATTTCTTTGTACAAAAAGCAAACGCAATAGAAAAAGTGTGGGCTAGCTCTAAAGTGTCCTGCAATCAGACTTCGTACGGAATTATAAATTTAAGTCTGATGAAAATTATGTCGTAAGTGCAAATTTACCCTGAAAAGCTTAAGTTATCTGAAAGATATTGTTATGCTGCACATCAAATGCTCCAATTCGATATTCTTAAGTGCTCCATTCCTCTTGTATCATTGTTTATCTGAATTGTTGAAATAACCAAATGTGATGCTTTGATGGAATACAAGCCGACTACATTTATGGTGAAGCTTTTATTGCCACTTTAGGGAGATATAAATATGTAAAATTAATATCAGAAACTTCTACAGTGCATTGAATGGGACAGCATCATTACACAAGTGTGGTTTGAGTTGATCCAATAGACCTGAGTTATACTGTTCACTCTATAGATTAAATTTTCCCAGTCCATTTCAGAGTGAATTTGAAAATATATCAAGATTAGAAAATTGAGATTATTGATGTCAAGAAAAGGAAGTCTCATTTTCCACCCAAGGTTTGAATGGTGAGTCAAAAATCTTGCTAGTGAGAGGCAAGAGGCTAATTTGCATGTATTTTCCTCTCATTTTAACCTATTCTCACTTCATTTATATGCAGCTTAATATTCTCTCATCCCATGAAAGAAACTAGATGGTGACAATTCCTGACATGAAAGTCAGAGTAGGTTCTTAGCAGCTGCAGCTTGTTATTTTCCCATCTGGACCTCCAACTTGGCTAGCAATCCCTAACATCTCCATGGCAGTGACCGTCCCATATTCCATCCACGGGTTGTTGGCAATGGACATGCACCAGCCTCACCACATCATCATGGTACAATTCCAACTCAATTAGAATACAATTATGCACTTTAATAGTGCACTTTGAAGTGCACCAACACCTTTCATTGTATTTCTGCTTTGTGTACAGAGACAAGCTTCTAACCACTGCAATGAAACAGCACACATGTCAGAGGTCTGCACTTGCTTTTTTAGCACTTACTCTCTTCGCGCCTACTTAGATGGTCACCGTAACTCAGCCCTTCCTTGCCTTTCTGCAATTTGCTGCCTCATGCAGAATTTACAGGCTCATAGGAGTTCCATTTTGCCTTGCCTTTTACTGCAGACACAAAGCCAGGAAGCTGTCATAGTCATCAGCAGGTATCCTTCAAAGGAATGGGCATGTTGCTGTATGGTATCATGTTAACTTGAAGTCAGACCGAGAGAAAGTGCCAGCAGCATATGTGGTAAACACACTACTCCGCTGAAAGACATATCTTAAAATCTAAGGGGAATAGTTCACATTCAAGTTGAAGGGGACCGTTGTCCATCAGGGGGTCCCACCATAGTCAGTAAAGGGCAGTGTCCGATCTCAGTTCAGGGATATGAAGAGGATCAGTTGCCACTCAGAATGGTTAGGGCAGGGGACCGGGTGATGGTTAGTCTTGCAGGCCCAGTGCAACAAGTCTGGGGATTAACAACACAGGGTGTTGCACAGGCATCGGATTGGGGCCCAGTCATCCATCACCTGGGGCTGTCCTTCTAAGTTGTTTAGTCCTGGGAGTCCATTCTTTGAAAGTCAAGGTGGTCTATAGGAGGCCACTGCTGTGGTAAGGATTTTAGGGAACGTTGTTGACTTGCTCGCCGAGCTGGCTTGTTCTCATTCAGACGTTTCGTCACAATGGGAGGTGACATTTTGGGGAAGTTAATTGTGGAAATCAGAGGGAGCACACTCAGCTGCAGAACAGGCAAAAATTGCGATGAGGCTGGGAGGCAAAGGTGCTTTGGAGGATGTGGGTTACTGCTGGAGGTGGCACATCATCAACAGTCACCATCGCTCTGGCTTTGATGGGGAAACATTGCAGCATGATGGTTGGCATACCAAAGCTGTAGAGCCCAGAGACAGAAGATAACGTTGGGAGAAGATTGAAAAATTTTGGTGGAATGTGGGTAAGTTCAGAACTGCTGGGGTTGACTGGGAATACAAGGAAGAAAGGAGAGTGAAGGTTTGAGGGAATTAGTTCAATAAACAGGCTGAGCCTCTGCAACTCATTCTGTGAAGTGCAACCAAATTCATCCAAATTGTAAATGTGCAGTGGAAATGAGAAATGGTTGCCACCTCCCCAGAGTTGACAAAGTCAGTGATTTTTTTCTGTCTGAGAATGTGAGCTCTAATTGTAAACAATGTAGGGTCCTTCCAAGGGCAAGAGCATTAACCAAGCATTTATGCAGTACAGGTTAAAGACACCTGTACTCATTGACTCCTACATGGGAAACACAGTGACCAACCACATGGGACACAATTTCTGGCCAGAAGCAATATTGACTATGTCATTGGTCATTATAAATTGATCATAGTTATCTCCCTTTGAAGATATCTAAAAAGTTTTACCTGTGAGTCACAGTTCACAAAGTCAGTGCAAGGTCTCATAAGCTGCAGAAGAGCAGAAAGCTGATTTCATCTCACCTTGAACTGCAGGTATTTGTCAACATGCTCTTCTATGTGACGGTGCTTTTCTTGAATGAGTAGGGGTTGGTGGCAAGAGCTCAGTAATCCAACCACATTTACAATTTCCTGGTGTATTTGCTAAATTGTTATTTGTATGTGCTGCAAATGCTAACTGCTCAGGACTGTCATTACTCTGATATTCCACAAATATGTTTATTGGAGATAAAACATAGAACAAAGAATAGTACAGCACAATACAGGCCCTTCGGCCCACGATGTTGTGCCGAACTTTTACCCTAAACCTAAGGTTTATCTGACCTCCACCCCTACCTTATACTATCATCCATATGCCTATCTAATAGCTCCTTAAATGCCCCTAATGAGGTTGACTCCACTACCCTCTCCGGCAATGCATTCCACGCTCCTACCACTCTCTGAGTAAAGAACCTACCTCTGACGACTTCCCTATATCTACCTCCACTCACTTTAAAACAATGCCCCCTCGTACTAGCTACCTCCACCCTTCGGAAAAAGTCTCTGGCTGTGCACCCTATCTATACCACTGATCATTTTGTACACCTCTATCAAGTCACCTCTCATCCTTCGTTGTTCTAAAGAGAAAAGCCCTAGCTCTCTCAACCTTTCCCTCGTAAGACCTTCCCTCCATTCCAGGCAACATCCTGGTAAATCTCCTCTGCACTTTTTCCAATGCTTCCACATCTTTCCTGTAATGAGGTGACCAGAACTGGACACAGTACTCCAGATGTGGCCGAACCAGGGTTTTGTACAGCTGGAGCATAACTTCACGGCTCTTGAACTCAATCCCTCTATTAATAAGCTAACACACCATACGCCTTCTTAACAACTCTATCCACCTGGGTGGCAGCTTTTGGGAACTGTGGGCATGAACCCCAAGATCCCTCTGCTCCTCCACACAGCCAAGAATCTTTCCGTTATCCCTGTATTCTGCTTTCAAGTTTGTCCTTCCAAAATGAATCACCTCACATTTTTCAGGGTTAAACTCCATCTGCCACTTCTCAGCCCAGCTCTGTATCCTATCAATGTCCCTTTGTAACCTAGAACAGCCCTCCGCACTGTCCACAACTCGACCCACCTTCGTATTGTCCACAAACTTACTAATCCACCCTTCCACTCCTTCATCCAAATCATTTACAAAAATCACAAATAGAAGAGGACCCAGAACAGATCCTTGTGGTACACCACTCGTAAGTAAGCACTATGTTGAATATTTTCTATCCACTACCACCCTTTGTCTTCTAAGGGTCAGCCAATTCTGAATCCAATCTCCCACATTTCCCCCTATCCCATGCCTCTTTACTTTCTGCATGAGCCTACCATGGGGAACCTTATCAAACTCCTTACTTAAATCCATGTCACATCTACTGCTCTACCTTCATCCACATGTTTGGTCACCTCTTCAAAGAATTCAATAAGGTTTGTGAGGCATGATCTACCCCTCACAAATCCATGCTGACTGTCACAAATCAAACTGTGCCTATCCAAGTGATCATAAATCCTATCTCTCAGAGCCCTTTCCAATAATTTGCCCACCACTGAAGTAAGACTAACTGGCCTTAATTTCCGGGGCTATCCCTATTCCCTTTTTTGAACAAGGGAATGACGTTTGCCACTCTCTAATTTTCCGGCACTATACCCGTGGACAGTGAGGACGAAAAGATCATCACCAAAGGCCCTACAATTTCTTCCCTCGCTTCTCATAGAATCCTTGGATAAATCCCGTCAGGCCCAGGGGATTTATCTATCTTCAAGTTCCTCAAAATTCCTAGTACATCTTCCTTACTAACATCTAAGTCCTCTACCTACCAGCCTGTGACCAAAGATAATGATGTGACCAATGGATTCAACCACAGCAGGGGTTATCATCATTGTCGCTGTGGTGCAATGACAAAGTGGAGAAATGTGGAGAAACAGATATATTAGCCCAGGACCAGCACCCTGAACAGCATCCACATAAAAAAGTCAAAGAAGAAGATCGATCCCCTTATGATATGGAGGAGGTTTAGGAGGCTCAGAGTCTATCATCCTCATACCATGCCCTCCAGATGAGCAAGGCGCATTGCTGTCACACACACCTACGATGTCCCAGGGCATTGCCACAGGACTGTGCTATCTGCCAGAGTGAGGATTTGCAATCTGATGGGGACGGTGATCATTCTAACCTGATGGCAGTCAAGGTGATAACTGTGCTACATTTTTATGCAACTAGATGTTTCAAAAGGAGTCCACTGGGAGCTATGAGAGATCTTTCAATCCTCAACCCACAAATGTATCAAGGCTGTTACCAATACAATTTGTGCCAGATCACATCACTTCATCTCATTTCTTCATGATGAGATCAGTATTTCCCTTGGTACGGAGTACTGCTGTTTCGAGAGTGCATTATTATAATGTGGCTGCCAACTTCAGCAAAAAAGAATTCTATTTTGTCATGTACAGGTCATTGCTGATGATTGGTATCTGATTTTAGAAGTCTGTGCCAGGTACCGTGGAAGCTGCCATGATGTCTATATCCTTGAGAACTCTCAAGTTCCTGATCCATTTCAAGGACCAGATGCCTTACAAGGATGGTTACTGGGAGACAATGGCGACCCTCTGCAACTGCTGCCTATGGCTCCATTACACAGGCCCCTGATTGAGGCTGAGCAGAGATACAATGCAGGTGAGAAGCCTTGTTTTTCAGTAAAATAAAACAAAGAACTGTGGGTGCTACAGATCTAAAACAAAACGAGAATAAATTGCTGGAGAAACACAGCAGGTCTGGCATCATTAGTGGAGGGACAACAGAGTTAATCTTTGACCCAGTGACACATCTTGTTTTTCATTCCCTGGTCTCCCATGTGACTACCAATGACTTTTTTTATTGTTATGCATCCACAACAATATCCTTGAATTCACATATCCCTTCATGGCATGCTCCTTTTCAAGTGCTGCTCCTTCTCACTATCATCATGTTGCTGCTGCTCCTAGTCCTGTGAAAGTGTCGATCCTTTTGCCCATCCCAACCTAAGGTTTTCCCATATTTGTGTACCAAACCCTCTACCACTAGCCCCCCATATGACCTCATATTCACTCATTCCTCATCTTTCCACTGCTTCCCTTATTCCATTGACACCTTCATTTCACCAGCCCTCTTTCTCCACTCTTTATCTCACACCACTGTCTTGATTCCCCGGTCTCCATCTTTCCTCAAACCCCCATACTCCAACTTCAATACCTGATTTGTATTTAGTCAGAATTTGTATGTATACTGCTGTGATGTCCATTACATTTGCCACTAATTACAGCCACATGTATCTTATTGGGGATCCAGCTGTCACTAATTGAATTTCTCATTACTAAATACAATTTGTCTGGCCCATGGAGGCCTGGGTGCATGTCCCACCTGCTCCAGGGGTATGTAATGACATTTCTGAACAGTTTGATTCAAAAACAGACTAATTATAATTCATGCAACTTGTTCTTTCAAAATAAAAGCTAATTTATAAATACAAATAAGCAATAGACACCATGAACTACCATGTGATCTCAATATTCATAAAGCATTAGCATGTTTGCTTTAAATATTTTGTGTGTTCATTGATAAAATGATAAGATGAAAAGCACAGTGTGTGAATGTTATTTGGTTGTATGAGTTCTTTGCTAACTTTGCCATTGAATGGTATTAGAAGTCTCTTAAGAGGTTTACCTGTAATGTGTCAATATATCTAAAGCCTGTTCCATTAAAATTCATGTATGTATTTTTAAAAGATGTCATCATTGTTATACAAATAGCATGCCGGTAATGACTCTATACAACAGCAGGGCATCCCAAAATATTTTACAGCTAATTAAATAGTTCTGAAGTGTAGTTACTGTTATTATATTGGAAACATGATGGTCAATTTGTGCACAGCAAGCTTCCCAAATCAGCAATGTAGTTATGACCAGAAAGTCTGCTTTTTGCAATATTGATTTTGGGATAAATATGGGCCAAGGCACCAGGGATAACTCTCCTGTACTTCTTCAAATGCTAAGCACTTGATTGATAGATTTCTAATGCCAAGAACATGAAGGGAAAAGTAAACTATACATAAGTAATTGAATGTCCGAATGCTCAAGGTGAAAGGAGAAGGATTCTAAAAACTGCCACCTTCAACAGTTAGTGTCAAGAACCAGAGAACACTGTCTCTAGATAAAAGAATCACAAGAGAATCAGAGGAAAAATGTGAATGATTATAAACTGGAATTCAGTGTCTGGATATTTGATAGATGCAGATTTAATCAGGAGTTTTAACAGTAGAACTGAGTAATTAACTGAGAAAAAAGATTTACAGGGCTGTGAGCAAATGATAGAAGGAGTGGGACTATCTAAGTTTCTCTCATAGAGAGACAGCACAGACACAATAGACTGAATGGTTTTCTTCTGTGCTATAATCATACTGTGATTCTATCCTGATCTTCTCAAAGCATAACGTAAAAGAATAAATACTGCAGTAAAATATTATTTCAGCACCACAACAGCAAGAGAGTTATCAAAGAAGTGAAGACAATAAAACATGCAAACAAGCTTGAAACTGAGCACGAGAACGAAACAGCAAATTTTCTGAATGAATACTTCCTCAGTGTACTCATGAGGAACACATAAGCATCGTGTCCTCCTCAAGGAAAATCAATGACATGTTTAGAAATGGGATTGAAGTCAGGGATTGGGTAATTAAGCTCAAAATGAATAAACCTCAAGGGGAAGACAGTATTTATACCAGACTGCTGAAAGACACTAGGGAAGAGATTTACGAAGCACTGACAATCATTATGAGGGAGTATTGGATGCTCGGGAGATTTGAAATTATTGGAAACAGTCTAATGTGGCACCAATATGCAAAAGGAAAGCAAAACACATACAGGCTGTTATAGACCCCTTATTGCTATCTCCATTAATGTAAAATAATGGAATCTATTTCAAGTAATCATGAGGATCATCTACACAACAATAATCACTTATCTGTCAGTAGTTAGTGTGAAGTCAGCAGATGAGGACGCTGCCTAACTTCTTTGTGGAAATCACACCACAAAAGGAATATCAAGAGCCATATGACCCTATGTATCGTGACTTCTTAAAATTTATTCATTTATTGGATATGGGTGTGTCTAGCTGGCCAGTATTTGTTGCCCATCCCAATCAAAATGCTTTTGACCAAGGTCCACACAAAGAATGAGTAATGAAACTTAAAACTATATGGTTTCAGGATGAATTCTGGTAATGGATAAGAAAAGTAGGAATAGAGAAAACTTGTTCGAGGCATTATGCCATCTTGGGGAGAAATACGGAGGGACATTTCTCAAAGCTCAATGCTGGGACCTTTACTGTTACTAATTTATCAATACAAACTCGATTCCAAAATTCAATGCAAAATATTTTCCCATGTTACTAAAATAAATCGGCAATGAAATTAGAAGAGGCAGCTTAGAAATAAAAGATTGAGCTGAACAAAATGGACAAATAATCAGAACAATGGCAGATAAAATTTAATGTACGTCAATGTAAAGTACTGAACTCTGGAAGAAAAATAAACAGCACATACTCCATGAATGTCATTGAAATATGTATGGCAAAAGTGAAAGATTTCCAGGATTCCTAGTGAACAGCATGCTAAACATGCTCAGCCAATGCAGAGTGGTAATCAGCAAAGGAGTAGGATGTTGAATTACATAGACATAACAGTATAAAATAAAAAGGGAGAAGATGGCATTGAGATCTCTCTGGATGAAGGAAATATCTTGTGATTTTGTAACACACTATTTCAAAAGAGAAAAATGTTGAGTTCCCTTCCACCTTTAATATTTCTGCTTGGTATAATCTCTAAATCAATGACAGTAAGTGTCAATTAATATCAATGTCATTCATCCCTTAGCTGTTCATGGGAATACATTTAATTCTGTTTGATGAGGAAGGATGAAAATAAAGATGTCTACAGTCCCATGGTTTTCAAAATTTCTCTCTTCATTAATGTGCAGAAAAGCTGTGCAAAAGTTTCAATATGTTTTGGTTAAACTTAGCGAAATGCTAGAAAAGAAGATTCAGATAGGATAAAAAGATGTGGCCATAAAGATAAAGTTAAAGTGAAACTAAAATAATGAAAAAAAGGAGAAATCAGGAATGAATACAATGTGAGCAGAGGTAAATTGTTAAAACTGCTAAATGTCAGAATGTGGACTTAAGATTATAACAATAACGCTGTACCTGATCTTTAACAATAATTTTAAGTTTGTTACACTATCAAGATGGATGGAATAGATTTTTTAAAAGCTGTCTGAAAATGCAGTGATTGGAACTAGGTTGACCTCATTGACTATGAGGTCATTGATTGGGATTGTTAACCTGGGCCAATCAGGAAAGCCCTGGCTGACAAATATAACCAGGAGATTAGAATCTTCTCAGTCCAGCAGACTGACTCCGAGTTGGCTGGCCACAGCCAGCGTACTGTACAAAATTAAATAAAGGGTGACTTGGTGACAGGATACGGGCCTCTGTGCAGTTATTTCAGAAGAAAAACAAAATAGAAGGATTTTTGATGACTGGTACAATTAGAGTGGGTTTTACGGCCTGCTTTTGTGCTGTAAAACTCTATGACTATGACATACAAATTCCTAGTAAAATCAATTTGAATATACTAACATTTCTTTTTAGCAGTCTGGAAATCAGTTAATATAGTGCAAACTAAGTTCCACATGATATTGTATGTCAACAATTAATGAAAGCAAACATGTAAATATATTCAGCATGTGACAATATTTCAGCACTTTTTAAACTCATGCTTTCATATATTTGCCTCTGACATGTGTAATCACAAAAGAATGGTCAATGATAAACAAAGGAAATTTGCATTATAGACATGATGACCTGAATTGTCTCTTTCAGTCTCATTTTCCATGTTTCTAAACTTTGAAACACATGTGCTCCTATGAGAGCATCTTTCATTGGAGTCAATAGTACTTCACCCAATGGAAAAGGATATTTTTCTGTTAGATTCAAGTTCACTCAGAAGTAACATTGGAAAAGACCTGAGAGGATATTCCATGTTGACCCTTTTAGCTCAATATAAAACATGTGGAGAGGAAGTAAAAGAGGCAGAAAATAGCTTTGAAAAAATAAATATTGATATGCAAGTAAAAGAGACTGTGTTCAATTTATAGACTCAATTAGTTAATGCTATCAATTATATTAATTCAATAAAATGAATTCATTTTAGCATGTATTTGGTATAAGTTCAAGTTACCTTCTCTTAAATTGATCAGCATCGACTCATTAGTCACGCTACACAGCTAAATACAATTCTTATGAATAAAGTGAAAGTAACTGAATAAATAGCAAGTTTCTACTTGTGGCATTACATTACAGTAATTATCGGGGAGCATAATTATAAGTGAGTAATTAATATGTTGTAAAGCATTTTGTGAAAAGAATGTAAAGGCAATTTGATTTTTTCAATGGTTTATTTACAATTCAAATGCTAGCTGTACAAGTATGCAAACAAAATGTTAAAGATTATAATTTGAAATGTAGTGATGACCAGTTGAATCTTCTGTATCTGAGTCTGACATGATGGTCAGTTCTGACAATGAGTTGGATTTACACATATGTTAATTAGGTCTTAGCTAAAATCTGCAAGTCTGCCCACAGCATGAAAATTTTCAATGTAAAGATTTATGCTAACACAACCAAATGAAAAAGGTTGTTCTTTAGGTTCTTACAGGAGAGAGGAACACAGAATCATTAATCCATGTAAAGTGATTGTATATCATTGAGTAATAATTAAAGGCAACAGCATTCTTATTAATATGATATTACTGTATTGATTAGATGTCTGCAGCAAAGCGCATCAGAAGAGAGGGATTTAAAAAGAGCACGAGAATGCCTGTCACTTCTCCACATCTCCATTTCTCCACTGCACTAAATCGCCACATCTCAACTTCTCCACATTTCCACATCTCTACATCTCCTCTTCACCACTTCTCCATTTCTGTACTACTCCACACCACCACATCACCAGCTCTCCACATCTCCAATCCTTCACATATCCACTCCTCCACAGCTCCAGCTCTCCACTTCTACACTGCTCCATTTGTAAAATGTCAAATATTAAAGTGCTGGTATTTAGAAAAATATAACATTTTTTAACTGCTCTTAAGTATTTGGCCACAAAGTGGGATTTTAAAGCTTAAAGCAGCAGAAGTAGTTGTGGTAGATTTAATAAAAAGAATGTTTTAAATGTCAATAAATAATTGAATAATATGATTACACCATTAACTAAAACACGTTAAAGATAGCAGGACAAGTGATGAGTCATTCCTGTTGCATATGGGAGATTCTGGAAGCCAATGAGATTCAGGGAAAGCATGGAAGTGTTTGCAGCTCTGACATCTTCAGATGAGAGTTTATGAGCTGGAGAGTGAATTGCAGATGCTGCAAATGTGACATGCCAAAGAGAGAAAATTGTCTGAACAGTTTATTCCGGGAGCTAATCACAGTCCTGATTTGGTCACTGGTCAGGAAAGGAGAATGTCACTGCAAGTGAGGTAGTTGACCGAACCCAGAGGGCAGGAACATAGGTATCTCAGCCATTGCAGTTGTCCCACAGGTCTGTGGTTCTTTCAGGTTGTTTGGATAACAGCAGGGGTTGCAGAATAGATGAACAAACTGACCATGACACTGTGGTACAGGAAGTCATTCAAACTGGCTGAGCAAGAATTGTTATAGTTGTAATAAGGGACAGTATAGCAAGGGGTATTGACACTCTTCTCTGCAGCAAAAGATGTGAGTTAATGAAGCTGTGTTACCCTCAACAGTACCAGAGTTTAAACATCTGCTTAGGGATAACGAGGAACTTGTAATGAAAGGTGGAGGATCCAATCTCCATGGTCTAATGAGGTACCAATGATTTAGGCACTGCAACGAAAGACGTTCTGCACTGTTACTGCAAGGATTTTGCATCAAATAAAGAAGTTGAACTTCAAAGATAATAATCTTTGCATTATTACCAATGAATGTGGGAATTAGCCTAGGACAAAGAAGGTTAGAAAATGTATGTGTGGCTCAAGAACTGCTATAGGCAAAATGGGTTTGTGGGACACTGGCACCAGTATCAGGGAAAGTGGGCCTGTACCATTGGGACTGAACACACATGCCTTACTGGAGCCAGTGTTTGAGTGAACCACATGACTAGAGAAGTGGAGAGGATTTAAAAGTAAATACTGGGGCAAGGGATCACATTTGAGAAAATGTAGTAAATCAAGAGTAGAGATAAGGCAAGAGGGAAAACTTATTAATATGGGAAACAGGTCATAACAGGATGGGATAGAGAGTTTAAATCTAAGAGTAAATCAGCAGATAAGGCTAGAGGTTGCAAATTAATAAAAGGGCAAAGCTGAAAGCTCTGTATCTGAATTTGCATTTAAAACAAAACAGATGAAATGATGGCACAACTTGAAAGAAAAAGTGTGATCCAGCAGTTATTTTGAAGACATTGCTGAAGAATGAAATATATATTACATTTAGGAAGAACAGGAGGCTTAGAAAGGGTGAAGGCTCTGCTAATTACTGATGATGTCAGAAATCACAGTACACCAGGTTATAGTCCCACAGATTTATTTGAAAACCTTTCGGACTACAACCTGGTGTCGTGTGATTTCTGACCTTTGGCACCTCCATATAATAGTGCAATAGAGTGTGATGACGTAAGTATGGGAAACCAGATTGTAGCAGTAGTTTGGGCAGAGATGAGAAATGATAAAGGAAAGGAGCCACCTATGGGAGTGTCCTACTCACCAACAAAAACATGTTGAAGACAATATAAAGGAAGAAATAATGGGAGCTTGTCAGTCAGGAATCATGAAAAATCAACTGAGCAAATTTCACCTAGACGAGGAATTTATAGAAAATTTTGGAACTTTTTTTCAAAAAATTATTAAAAGACCATAAGATGTAGGCCATTCAGCCCATTGAATCTGCTCTGCTATTCAATGTGATCATGGCTGATCTGATAACCCTCGAATCTACTTTCCTACCTTATCGCCATCATCCTTGATTCCCTTACTGATTAAAAATCTCTCTACCTTAGCTTTAGATATACTTAACAACCCAGTCTCTACAGCCTTTTGTGGTAAAGAATTCCAGGGATTGACTATCCTCTGAGAGAAAGAACCTCTCCTCATCTCTATCTTAAATGGGCAACCCTTTATTCTGAGATTATACTTTCTGGTGATATTCTGTCCTACAAGGAGAAACAACCTCTCTGCATGTACCCTGTCAAACCCATGAAGAATCTTAGCTTTCAAATAAGGTCTCATCACTTTTTTCTAAACTTTAATGAGTACAAATTCAACCTATGCAACCTCTCCTCATGAGAAAATCCCTCCATACCCTGGGCTGCCTCCATTGTCAGCATATCTTTCCCTAGATAAGGGACCCAAAACTGTTCACAGTGTTCCAGCTTTAGTCTGACTAGTGCCTTGTATAGTTTTAGCAATATCTCTCTATTATTATGTTCTATTCCCTTTGAAATACAAGCCATCATTCCAAATACATTCCTTATTACCCATTGAATGTGAATGGCAGTTTTTTTTTACACATAATATCATTGATTTTTTATTCAGTTCAGGGAGAGAAAGGTGGTTCCAAGCATGGTATTTCTAATTTAAATATGGGCAATTATGACGGCATGAAAGCAGAGGTAGCTAAAATGAATGAGCAAATTATGTTAAGGAATTGGTTAATAGAAATACAGTCGCAGATATTTAAAGGATATTTCAGAATACATAAAATAGATACATTCCAATGAGAAAAAGCCAAGGGAAGGATTCACCATCTACGGTTACCTAAAAAACAGTTAAAGGCAGTACCAAGCTTAAAGAAAAAGCATATAATTGTGCAAGCAGAAATTGCAAGTCAGAAGACTGGACAAATATAATAAAAGAATGACTCAATAATTAGTAAGAAGGAAATAAATTGAAGTGCAGGAGAAAATTAATCAGAAATATAAAAACAGAGAGTTAGTGTTTCTGTAGCTATTTTAAAAATGAAAAGAGTTAACAAAAATGGGTGTTGATGCTACCAAAAGTGAGTCTCGGGGATTCATAATAAAAAAAAGATTGATGAATTGGCCAAATATTTTGCATAGGCCTTCACAATAGAGGATACAAGTAACATCCAGAAATCAAGAGAATTCCAATCACAAGGAAAGAGGTACAGAACAAATTTCCAGAGCTGTGGTTTGAAAAATCCCCAGGTTCTGATGGTTTTCAGGCTAGTATAAGGACTATATTATTTTAGAAACATAAACTGGGAAAATTAGACTGCTTTGCTGCAAAATAAGAGCCAATTGTTTATTTTATAACTCAAAGGAAAAGTCTAACTGTGCAGTGTTCAGTTATTGGTTCCACAAGTGCATGTAACTTTTGGAAAAACTGAAATGATACTTTTGAGAGATTAGCTTGTATCAGGTGCCTTTGGGTTTGAAAAGGAACAATCAGGGAAGGGCTTTTGGATTTGTTTTGTAGCAATTTTGTCACAGAACTGAGAACGGTGGGACACAAACTTCCAAAGACCTGCAATTCAAAACATGTCTCTCTCTCTCCCTCTTTGTTTGGAAGAAAATAGAATGCACTACAGACACTGATAAGAAAAACTTCTAATTCAAGGAAAAATTGAATTCCAACTGACTGACTACCAATTTGAAGATCGCTGTGGTAGACAGTAATGTGATATTATTGCCAAAAAAAAACTGTGACAAGTCACCTCATTGCATCCTTGTAGTTTGGACTCTTGATCCATAGAATTTGCCTATATTTCTGCCTATATTTTCTACCCATGATATTTTTGCAAAACTGACTGTATTGCCTGTCTTGTCCATCCCATTTTTGATGTGTGTGTGTTTGGATTTAAAGAAAGTATTGTTTACATAATAAGCATTAAGTTTTATATTACACTTGGAGCAGAACTCAGCTAAGTGTCATTTTCATTGAGCTACATGAAGGATTTCTCTATGTGAGGGCGAGTGGGTTTCCTCGTACTATTTTCCCAAACTCACTTAATTAGCTATCTACCACACCCCTGTGGCGTGTCACTAATCCAATGCTAGCCTGATTCCCTCAATCACCATAGTAATTGCCATTGCCTAGATATAGCTGCAGCAGGACTAGATTTAAAAGGTCATTCTTGCCTGATCAAGAGCTGGCCTGTACAGTTTATGACATTTGCTTTGGACATGAAAGACAAGGGAGTCTGCAGTGTGCAGTCTACAAACAGAATACTTGTGGCAGGATAACAAACTAGCTGTATAACCTTTTCTTTCTTCCTCATAATCCTATGGAGAGGTTTCCCTGGTATATGTGGAAGTGGCAGTGTAAATATAGCTGGAAGATTTCCTTCAATTCCTGTATATGGTATTTTTTTAATTCACTACCCTCAGAGAAAAAAAACAATTCTTCCTCATCCCAATCTTAAATTTGCAGCCCCTTATTCTGAGATTATGTACTCTGGTCCTAGACTCTCCTACAAGGGGAAACAAACTTTCCTCATCCACCCTGTCAAGTCCCAGAAGAATTTTGTACTACATGTTTCAATAAGATCACCTGTCATTGTTCTACATTCAAATGTGTACAGGCCCAACCTACTCCACCACTCGTCATAAGACATTCTCCCACACCTGGTCAGAAATAAGAACAGCCGATGCTGGAGTCAGAGATAACACAGTGTGGAGTAGGAGGAACACAGCAGGCCAGGCAGCATCAGAGGAACAGGAAAGTTGAAATTAAGATTACTGAAGAAGGGTCCCGACCGGAAACGTCAGCTTTCCTGTTCCTCTGATGCTGCCTGGCCTGCTGTGTTCCTCCAGCTCCACACTGTTATCTCCCATACCTGGTATCAGCTTTGTGAGCCTTTTCTGGACTGCCTCCAATGCTACCGTATATTTCCTTAGACAACGGCTCTAAAACCGTTCACAATATTCCAGTTATGGCAGGACCTTTGCTTTGTATTGTATTAGCAAAACCTCCCTATGTTCACACTCCATTCCTGTTGAAATAAAGGCCAACATTCCGTTTGCTTTCTCTATTAGTAACTGAACATGGGGGTGTTAGCCTTTCTGTGGTCCATGTACCAGCACTCAATTGTTCTGTAGCGTTGTGCAATATTTCGCCATTTAAAAACCATTCAGTTCCAGATATAGCAAACATTTCAGATTTTCGGAAGGTTGCAACATTGCTAATTTTGAATTGCAGAACTTCGATCGTTCACTATTTGTAGCGAAACTTGAATGATGCTTAAAGACTGCAGTTTAGATACTGCTCCACCCAACAATCTCGCAATACGACCCCCGTGATGGCTAATTAGGTTACTGCTCCTTTTAATGTGAAAAATGAGCCTAAACGTTGTTCCTCTTTTGCAACGAGACTAATGTAGTTAGAGGTTAAAGCGCCACCTGGGGTCATTGACATTCTGAATAAATGAATATTTCAAACTCCGGCCGTTCAAACGTGTCCATTTTCGCCTTCCACTGGAACCTGACTGACACATTGCGATCACATTAAGTAAATCAGTGGAATCGATCATATTATCCCTGGATGCAGATCCAATCAATCCTCAATATGAGCTACACAGCAAGAATGCCAATCGAGTTGCACAATTCACAGGCTCGGGCGTGAGGCCAGTACTCCGAAAGCAATGGCACCAAATAGGCATGTAAAAATGTTGCAAGTTACTTGCAACCGGTAGCACTAGTAAAATAAAAGCAGCATCTCGCCAATAATACGATTTATTTCCCATGGGGCAGGAAGACAACGAGATATTCTTTGGGATAGGCTGGGGCTTGAAACCACATGTTCATTTCATGTTCAATCGCATTTCTTTCAGGTACTTTCGAAAAACTTCAAACTACATTGCCTTCTTTCTAAAATGTTGCATTGTGCCAACTGCGGGGTTTATCCGAACCGCGTTTGTGAAGCAAAGCGGGTTCCTATTGCAGACTCCCAGCCCTCGTTAATCATTGGTTCTTGTCAGAGCCTGTTGACAATTCGGTGGGCACATCTACATTGTAGAGGGCTGACATTTGCCAGATTAAAGACATGTTTGTTCGCTTACTGTGTGTCTTGCTTCAACTTTGCAAACATGTGCTCAAACAAATCAAGCCTACATTTATCTTAGGAGCTGGTGATCATTTCGAAATGAATCGCTAGTTGGAAATGTCGTGGGGCCGGCTGCATAAGGAGGAGGGGTTATAAACAGGCTTCAAACAGGGCATCCGTACCCCACCACCCAGAGAACTGTCCATTTGTGCTCTTGTGCACGGAATACATACCAGCTCCTGGTAGAAGTGGAAACTCAAATTATGCTTGCAGACTATTTAGTCTCTGAACTCCGCGAAGTTTGTATTAAGCAGAGTTTCGATCACGTTTCACAACTACCTTTTAATATAAGTGCAACACATCTGAATAGGTTTCTATTTTAGTATCGTTCAACGTGCACCACAAGCGGAACACATGGCAACGCCTTTACGTTGTAGCTTAGGTAGTGACTAGTGAAAAATCTTACCCCATTTGCTCACGGTGTGGCTGTGGCAAGCGATTGCATATTCTGGCTCTGCATTGACGGCGGGTGTATTCTTTTGTAAACGCAGTAAATATGTTCTAACATCCATTTTAAGTTATAAGCTGTTTGCCGGCGTAAATACATTATGGTTGTATTTTAGAGGTATAAGAAGGCACAAATATCTTACAGTTTTGACTAAAAGCTACGGATCTGTTTGAACATAAAGATTATTACGCGACATGAGCAATACTTCATCGTATTTAACTTTTGAAGCATTCTACACATGTTGAATCGCTGGCATTTCGTTGTCAGCGAGACCCGTTTGCCAATAATTCCTACTGTGCACTTGCTAAATGGGAACAGGACCCTCTCAAGTTTTTTTTTATAAGTTTATTTTGGCTTGTTTGGTACATTTGTAAAATTCCTGAGGAGCCTGGGATTTAAGACAGAGCATGTAAAACCGACGCAAAAAAAAAAATCCTTTACCGCCTTGGCCGGGAATTGCTGTTAAAGTGAGCCTTGCGCCTCTGAATTCCTCAAAGACGGCGGATACAGGGAGGGGAAATAACGTTAGCGTTCGCGCATCGCTCTTATAAAAATGAGTTGGCCAGGCCAGATAGGTAGCTCGCTTGGCTCTGTCAGTCATCCTTTGAGGCTCTTCCGTCTTCTCAGCAGAGCGGGCAAGCAGTTGAATAGCTCGTAAAAACACATCTGAAACAAATTAGGTTTCCATTATATTCACCAAAAACAGGCTGATAAATAGGCGTCTGTATTTACAGCAAAACTAATTGCCTGCATACACAGACGTATCTATTCCACACAACCTGATATCAACAGCATTTCTGACTTCCACATAAAAGACGCAGGATCTTCTGTTTTGACAGCGCTTTCACAAATAGACGTCTCTTCAGCTGGATTTCAGCAGAGCTATGAGCAACACGGGGGAGCCCTGTGGACATTAATTTAACTCAATATCCACGTTCGCCCTATGGGGAAACAGCAGGCACTTCACTAAAGAGGCAAGCATCACACATATCTTCTTCACCTGTTTCCTGTTACTTCCGGCCGAGTATCTCCATTCTTTCTAAGATCATTGACATTTCTCTGGTACTTTGACCAAGTATCTCCTCTTCACAGGTAAGTTTTTAAAGTTTGAATAAACATTACAAGTCAACCTCAATGCAAAATGATCATGCTGACATTACGCTCCCAGAGTATATCCAACGTCAGGCGCAATGAACTGAAGTGTGGAATGTGATTCCGTGGAGACTGGAGTTGGCTGTCAGTATGTGTTGTGGTTTTCTTGAAAAAAAAAACAGGGATTATTATTGATACGAAATTAAAAGATTCATGCTTAATGTTTGGATGACCCTCATTTGAGGATAGACCGGGGTAAGACATAGGTTAAGAAATCCGTAGATGTTTCATCCCACAGTAACCTTGGGAATCAGACCAGCAGCTAGCTCAACTAAAATTTCTGGGCCTGGGAAGGTATTCTTATTTAAATAACTCTGCGCTGTAACGGGGCCTCCAGGACACTATTCAGTTTCAAAATCTGCAGGCTTTCCAAGCCAAATCCAGAGCCTAGAGGTCCGCAATCATGCAGTGGACATATATGCCTCCTTTCTCAAAGACTACCACTTCTGTAGCACTTTTCAACTTCATTTTGTCTGCTATTGAAACACGTGCCTATGTTTTTGTCACCTCCAGACTATACTATTCCACTGGTGCCTTTCATCTTCAATAAACTTTCAGTCTATCCAAAATTCTGTTACCCATATCCTAGTCCAACAAAATCCTAATCATTCCACATCCCTGATGTGCTAGCTAACCTGTATTAACACCTAGTCACTTAATGCCACCAATTTAAAAGCAGTACCTTTGAATTTCAAGTCCTTCAAACTATCTCTTCAAGCCACTCGCTATCTCTCTATCATTCTCTAACTCTACTATATATTTTTTGAGAACTGCTTGCCTCTGACATTAAACTCTTATGTATCCTCCTTTCTTTATCCCTTTTATTGACAGATGTACCTTCAGCTGTCTAGACCTTATATAACATAAACCTAACCATAAATCCTCCTGCTTCATCACTTCCATCTTGTTAAGATACTCCCTTAAATCTATTTCTTTCATAAGACTTCTGGTCAAACCTCCTCATGTATACTTATTAAATTCAGTGTTCATTTCTATCTGATAGTGTTTCTGCCATGTATATAGTGATAATGTTCTACATTAAAGGAGCTATGTAAATGTTCAATGTTGGTTGTGATGCACTAGGCAGACCAACAGCTACTACCTAACCAGACCTGGGAAATGTAAACTCCTGGTTTAACAGTCCCCTCTGTATTGCCATATTCTCTCTAAATTGGATGACATTGTTTGGTGTGGAAAACAAAATTAGTTGAAAATGTTTTCAGGTACACAAGTCTGGGTCTGATTCTTAGACACATCGTAGAAATGCACTGGAAAGACTACAAATGTTTCATATATATTATGTGTTGCAAAGCATCTGTTTTAGCCCATAAAACGTGTAAGCAACCAACTCCTTCAGTTATAACGAAAAGATTAGGTGTGGATAGTACTTGGGTTTTCCATATAATTGTCTTGATTGTACAATTTTGAATGTAAAAAATAATTTGTTCACCTGCATTTTCTGAAAAAAATCAATTGCAGCATTATTTGGGAAAACATGTTGTGGCATGTGGTAAGGCAATAATAATTGGTCTTGTTGCAATAAAACAGCTTTTAACACAAGGATGATCATGGTCAATCAGGCTGATATTACTCTTAATCGCTAGTTGTCTATTGTTATCAAAATAAGAAATTTATGAACCAATTGTTTGTTCTGAAGTAGACTGTGATCATGCATTTCACCTCATTACAAGTTGGTTTGTTTAATAACCAGCTCTGGCAATACTTCCTGTAATTATAGTGTAGGAAAAGTAGGAATAAAACTCAACCAGTAAATAACCACTTTTAAAAGCCTGTGAACTTTACATCTTTTAAATGTTGAGGTTGACAATCAACCTTAACGCATGGAGTGGCAAAGCAGGCTTGAGGGTTCAGATCATCTATAACTGCTCCTATTTTGTATGTCCTTATTTGGTTTTGCACTTCATGTTAGTGATTTTAAGGTATTTGTTCGTTTTTTTAATGTGATACATTGTATTGTTCTAGCTACTGAAGTTATAACGAAAACGAGAGAAAAGACACAATCCATTTACCTCAACGATAATCTCATTCAAGAGTGAAGTATCATATTATTCATACTTAATTATTTGGTTTACCACTTGCATATTTACAAAAATACATTTATGATTGGTACTAATGACCTTAGTGATGATTAATATAGGAAACTATTTAAACTGCATGTAAGATAAATACAGCAATGAGACTTTGAATCCATGACAGATACATAATTGAGATTGCTTGTCAGATTTAACGTGAGCATAAAAATAAACAGGCACTGCAAAAGGTGTCTTCATGCCAAATGGAAATAACTGAATTTGTATGTGACAAAACTCCACTTGAGGTTCAGAACCAGCAACAATGGATTGGTAATTAGATTCATTGATAGTATTACATGGGAACTCACCATCAACATTGATTTGAACAGTTGTACTTCAAAATCTATTGTTATTGTCTGTGCATTGCTGATTGCCAAATTGATGATGTACTTCTGATAATGTCAATAAGTACAGTATATGTTACTTTCAGAGCTAGATATAGAGGTGCTGCTTTAGTAACTTGCTACACATTGTGGCATGGCAGACAGTAATATTTGTACAAAAACAAAATTGCTGGAAAAGCCCAGCAGATCTGGCAGCATCTGTGAAGGAAAAAAACGGACTTAATGTTTCGGGTCTGGTGACCTTTCCTGGTGAACAGTAATATCTGGCTCACTGTGTTTCATTGATGATTCCTTTGATGGTAGGGAGCACCACAGTAAAGTTTCTGACATATAAGTAAAGACTTTACCAAATATTAACTTCAGGGACATCAAGATAATCGTGAATTAGATTGACAGATGTCCAGTGAAGTAGCACATGGCTAAAATCAGGCAGTGGCACTATAAACTCACTGCTGAAATTTCCGGATAACAGAAGATTAAAAGGCAAAACAATTAACTAAATGCATTTTGTATTTTGTTTTCAAATCATTGAGCAAAAGAACAAAGAATGTGGTGATACATTTATACAAAAATAGGCCACAGGTAGAATGTAATGTCATTATAGGTATCTCATGACAGAAACAAGTATAAAGCCATAAAGAACAGATTGTGAAAGCTTTTGTTCAGTTTTCCTAACATTTCTTCTTTTACTCAAGAACCACTTTCATTCTCTCTTGGTATTTATGAGGCACCTTGCCTACTGTTCTACATTAAAAATATGATATGAATCCAGTGTGGTTGTAATTCACTCAAGATTCTGGGGTTATTTGCACAAAGGCAGAAAAGCTTACGATTTTTAAAATTATGAAGGATCTTTATAGGTTAGAGGTACAAATTGTTAGAAATTCGGAATTCAGTGACCAGTGTCATCAATTTAAAATTGTTACTGAATGTGTGTAATAGACAAGAGGAAAATTTTGTTTTACAGAGAGACTTGTTAGAACATACCATATCTCTGTTACATTTCAGAATACATTCACAGAGATAGAGAATTTTATTCAAAACAAAGTTCAAGTGACAATGCACTCAACCTGAAAAAGGAGTGATTGCATTTTAAGAGATTGCCACCAGAAGAATAATCAGCTTGCATTGACTGCGACATACCCGGAATGTCAAGACCACCAATGGTTCATCAAAATGTGTAGTTTTTTTTTAAATTTTATTTCCAAAAATAAAATTGATACTTGACGGGGTTTATAACAATACTACCGCCTTAGTTTTGATAATTCAAGAGATACTTCTAGCTTATTTCTTAATACAGCTTTGCACACAGTAAAGGACATACTGAATCAGAAAATAACCACATCTTTTTAAAAATACAAACTCTGTTATAACCAACATCAGAAGTGAAAAGAAAGGAATTTCTTAATCTCCAAACAGAACATGATGTTACAATGAATGGGCTGCTCTCAAAATTCAACTCAATTGCTGTTTTTGGGAGGTTGACTGTCACAGTTCCTATGTTATAATGACTAAACTTGAAAAATCATTCAAGTATTGTCTTTGCCTGTGCTCTCACTTTATTTGACTTCCTGTCTGCATCTTTTCCAATGTGAATTCTTAATTATTGGATTTTTATGTCTTCTATAAATGAAATGGAAAATAAATAACTCAAGTAAGCAATAACTCAAGAGAATGGGTAATTTCATCTGTCAACAACCATTTCTAGCCTCAGAAACACGTTAAGGAAAATCTGTTGGGGCCCTTGGATGACATTTGCTTGGTGATTCAATGTTTAAACAGGCCTTCAAATGAATATATTACATTTCTTGTTCAGGTATTCAAATCTGGCTTCTACATATTTTCTAATCAACCTATTCAGGGTTGGTATTACTCAACTTGGGAGTAGGTGGGACTTGAAATCAGGCTTCTACACTGGTGTCAGCCTTAGCCCAATCATAGCATTCCGACATTGAACTTACAGAGTCATTGGTTCAAGGCCTACATCAGAGACTTGAGCAAACAATCTAGGCTGAAACTTCTATGAAGTACGAAGGCAGTGCTCGACTGTCAGAGACACAATCTTGTGACTGAAACATTAAATTGAGACAGCATCTGCAACCTTGGGTAAAAAGAACAGATTCTATTGCCATGATTAAAAAATAATAGTAGAACTCTTCTGATGGGGTGGACGACATTTATTCCTTGAATAACATTTTCAACAAACTGACCTAGTCATTTGAAAATAACAAGAGCTGCAGATGCTGGAGTCAGAGTTACAGTGTGGGCTTGGAGGAACACAGCAGGTCTTGTTTGTCAGAGTTTGGTGTGCACAAATCGGCCACTGCTTTTCCTTTGTTACAACAGGGACCTCACTTTAAAAGTAGCTTCTCATTGCAAAACCCTTTACAATGTCCTGAGGTTGTAATAATCTCAATGTAAATTCAAGTATTTCATCTTACTATTTTGCCTGTAGACCCCAATTGCAAATTCTATAGTGAAATTAGTTTGTCATGTGAAGTTTGTCCTAGTCCTATCTTGTCTGGCTGCTGCCCACTATAAGCAGTGGTACTTAAAGGAACTGCTCAAGGCCAGTGGGAAGATGTATGTTTTTTCTTTTTTAAGAAAAAATGTGAAGAAAGGAAGAATATTTCTACTCTTCCTGATCTGTCAGAATTCTATTCTTTTCCCCAACCCAATCTGTCCCCCCATCCCCATTTCCTCTCACCTCCAAGCAGGCCCTATCTCTATGCAGAACCCAACTGCCTTGCTTCCACACTGAACCAGTAAACTGTAGTGGAAATCCACTTGGTACCTACAGCTTATTGCTAATCTGTTTGAAAGGCCAGGCCAAACCTGATAATAGATTTGTCCTTCAAACTGTGATCATGAATGGATAATGTGGGCATATTTTTGATATTATTTCCCTTTTGTGCAGGACTGGAAAACCTTTTCATAATGTTTCTCAGTTCAACTCCTGAAGATTTTAGAACTCAAAAACCCTATGAGATGTATCTAATGACTACAGTCTGTCTTTTATATCTGCTGGGCACATGCACACACAATCTCACTGCTTATTGAAAGTCTGCTAAATATAAGCAATACCCGAACAAAGTTTTTTTGTAATCTGTCCCTTCATTTTGTTCATTTATTTGTTAAGATTAAGCAAAAGAAACAGAAAACAACAGTTTATTTCCCTAAATTATGCTAATGAACAATGCAGACTTATACTGCTCAATCGATCAAAGAAAACAATCACATCTCTCGTCAAAAATATCAAATTGATCTCCAATCATGGGACGAAATTAAGCCTTTAAGCTAAATATTTAGATTGAATTAAGAAAGCAAAAAGAATTAAGATAGAAAGACAATTAAATCAATGCACTTATCATGTTACTGTGAGGTATGTAGTCATTAATGTTTTGTTTCATATAAAGCCATATTTTGGACCTTGAATTTATCTGTTACGTGGAGAAAATAACATGATTTCAAATAATTTGTGTGAAGACACCATCTGCTCATTTTATAAATTAGTGTTCTTATTTAAATTGCGAATTCAGAGTAAAATATTCCAAATCATGACACAGAGAGCAGATGGTGTATATCAAATTTTATGTTACATCTGTAGATTTAATTAATTACTAAGCTTTGTACTTTTGATATTCTCCATTACAATTAATGTTCTTCTCTTGCCTCTTTATAAACACAACAAAACCTATCTCTTTGGTGAAGCTTTTCCTCATTTGTGCCAGTATCTCCTTATGTCATTACCTGCCAAATGTTACTGATAACTACCCCTGCAAAATGCTTTGATACATGTACTCACATGAAGACATTATATAAATGCAAGTTGTTGTTCTATGATGTCACCTTCTTTTTGCACCAAGATCTGTTATGCTGTATTTGACTTTTACATTCTATCACTGTATTTGTGTGTATGTGAAGTTGTTCACTTTGGTGGGACTTTATTTAAAGTGTATTACATAAATAGAGAATGACTGCAAAACAGTGAGATGCAGGGGGATCTGGTTGTTCGAGTGCATAAGTCATAGTATGTTACTGGGCAGGTCTAGAACATAATCAAAAAGGTTAATGAGATACTATCCTCTATTATGAAAGGAATTGAACATAAGATGAAGGACGTTAAGCTTTTGTTATACAGGACATTAGTGATACCACATCTTGAATACTGTGAATAGTATTTAAGGAAGGGTGAAATGTACTGGAGGTAATTAAGAGGAATATTATTAAAATAGAAATCTGTAATGAGTGGGTTGTCTTATGAGGATAGGTTGAACAGAGCTGGACCAGTTTTCACTGCAGTTTAGGACTGCCAGCAGTCTTTGAAGTGTATAAGATCCAGAAAGTCTTGACAAGATGGATAGACCCTCTAGGGTGAGTCCAGAACTAGGGAACACTGCTTTGAAGTTAAGGATCATCCTGTTAGGACAGAGATGAGGAAAATGTCTTCTCTCTGAGTGTCATGTGACATTGGAACTCTACTTCAGAAGGCAGGCTGTTGAATATTTTTAAGGCAGTAGTAGATAGATTCTTATTAGGCAAAGGAATCAAAAATTACCATGAGCAGTTAGAATTCAAAAGACAGTTCATCCATGGTCTTATTAAATAGTGGAGCAGGTTCAAGGGGCTGAATGGCCTATCCCTCCACCTGTTTTGTTTGTTCATTTCATTGAAGGCCATCATCAGGACCTTGGCAGCAAACATGCCACATGTGACCTGCTGGATGTAAGTTTGCCTATATGTACTTCATTTAACCATAATGGTTTGTACTTTATTGAGATACTTCCTGCATTCAGGTTGCTACAATTCTATGTTTTAGACATTGGATAGCTTATTGCTTGTATATTGGTTATTTTCAATGTCTAAAAGTAGTGTCATGCTGAAGATCAATGTGTATTGTCAATGCTATCCACCATCTGCAAAATGGTTGGAGTTCTGCTGCAAGCTGATGATATGGAATAGTTCTGGTGGGAGTTAAAATTGTCATGGTTCAGGACTCTGGGCCTGTACTAGATGGAATTTAGAAGGATGAGAGAGGATCTGATTGAAATTTACAGAATACTGAGAACCCTGATTAGAGTGGAAGTTTCCACTAGTAGGAGAGACTAGGACCTGAGAGCAGAGCCTCAAGGTGAAGGGACAACCCTTTCCAATTGAAATGAGGTGGAATTTCTTCAGCCAGAAGGTGGTTGATCTGTGGAAGTAATTGCCACAGAGGGCTGTGGATGCCAAGTCATTGAGTATTTAAGACAGAAAGGCTCTTGACTGTAAGGGGAGAAGGCAGAAGGATGATGGGGTTGAGAAACATATCGGCCATGATCGGATGATGGAGCAGATGTGATGCGCCGAATGCCTAATTCTGTTCCTATATCTTATGGTCTTTTGGCTTGAGATAGAATAAGGTGGAGTTAATGATGGAATAAAGTTCATGGAAACGGGTGCTATTATTTGGATAATAGGGCCACAAAGTGGATGAGCTGACAATCCCCCACTCGTTGCTAACAGCCACGTAGAGCACATTTGGAATTATTGGAGAAAAACACCTGAAACACATTAAATGTTATGTGGTCTGTTGATAAACACCCGCCAGAATCTAAGCAAACAACTCCCACAGACAGATGTATTGTAAACCAGGCCGTTAAACTATCAATACCTTCCATTTAATAAAGTACATTTATTACAGGGACGTAACCACCTAATAATCTTGCGAATAACAAGTGCAGGCAAGGAACTGTTTCCCTATTTTCTAAATTTAATTTTACTCTATTGTATCCTTGTTTTTACAGCAGGGAGCAAGCACGTAATATTCTTCCAAGCCGAAGTAATATCTAAAGCTGTTCCGAACAGATGGGAGTCTTTGCGTGTGGGCTTAGCTATGTGGGCTAAATGAAAATTGATATATTTTTAAACACGTGCTAAATATTACCATATTTACATCTTTCCTGTTTTCAGTTTGAGCTCCAAAGGTCACAGGCTAAGTTAGACACCATTTGAAACCCAAAACCGTTTCATGCTTATTTATTTTATTATACTGTTGGACTAAATGTTTACACTGAAAGTGGCACATCTGGATTAGATAATTTGTTGTGAATTAAGAAGGGTTCGATGGTTATCATATTTTGCGTGATTAAATCAGTTAAAATTTATGATTTTCTTAGGGAAAATAGCAGCCCGTGAGAATAAAGAGAACGCCGCGAATAATACTTTGAAGTTTGGATTATTATGGGGGCGTTTGTAAATGGCCAGCGTGTATTGTGTACATCAGAATCCTTTCTTTAAGAAATGTAATACAAATGTAATAGTTGTGGGGCCAGCTATGTATAGTTTGTACATAGTATAACTATATATAGTTAGAACTCACTCTTTCTATTTTAAGTAGCACCCACTTGACTCCGATGTTTATCATCACTTAACGATAATATTTCTCAAAGCGCATGTGCAATTAGAGAAAACGATCTGGCAACATTAATACAATACACATCAGGTATCATCAATACACATCAGGTATCAGTGAAACGGCCTTACTCTTTCCAAAAGCCCAGCTCTTCCACGTACATTTCAGAAATTCAAGCTCATTGAACTGGAGGTTAAGAATTTTACATCTGAGATGGATAGGTTTTTGTTTAACATTGAAATTCTTATGTTTTTTTTCAGATTCGTGAAGATAACTAATTTAATTTCAATATCAACTTTATTGTGTGCAATTATTAGAACGTAGCAACATGAGCTGGCCATTCAGTCCCTCTAGCCTCCTCTACCCAATGAGATCAGAACAATCTGCATCCAAACTCCATCCAATTGCTAATTGCTTTGGCTCCACAGTCCTAAATATTCCTGACTAACAAAAATCTATCCATCTCAAATGTAAAATTCTAAATTGACTTAGCAGCTCCTGCTTTTTGCAGCCATAAGTTATGCACTTCTCTCATCCCTTTGGTGAAGAATTATCTCCTTACTTCTGTCCTGAATTGAAGAGATAAGAGTCTTGGATATTTTTAAATTTAAATATGTGCATGCCTACTTGCTTCCAAACTAGCCAACAGATGAATCAGAAGCTTTGTATTATTTTCAAACTACTGTGATATTCTTTGAATCGGGAGTATTATTCTTCCTTTGATTTTATTAGACATATTGTCCGATTTATAAGACTGGATCATGTCAAGTTGGTTAATAACTTGATCTTACGGAGAAAATCAATGAAAGAGGTCTGTTTAACTTTGTAGATCTCAAAGTTGCAGAAAAATAACGCATGATCCAAAAATGACCAAAATGCATTGACGTGAGAGCCAGTCTTATGTCCGATCTTTCTCTTTAACTAATTTCAATTATTTAGTACCTGATAAAAGTAATAGCTGCCTGATACTTTCTTTCATCGTGTTTTCTTTTAAGCTCAGTGCTTTCAAATGTGTACATGGTAATAGAAATTTTGAGAATACTGTGTTTAATTTTGGTTTCTTCAAAAAGCAAGTAATGCAAAGGCTAAGGAGAAGATTCAGAGTAGACTTGCAAGATTAAATCCCTTTTTTTAAAACGTTACTGGTCAACAAATTGGGAATCTGTGTTTAGTCATTTTCAGGATATATTGATTTCTGGGAGATTTGGCAAGGCTAAATAAAATGCTTGTACTGAAAGATTGGTGGTAGATTGAGGAAAACCAAGAGTCATGCATTTAAATTTTGCAAGCCTATGACACGTTGGGCAATTCTTCCTTTCACAGGGTATGCTAGATATTTAGATCAAAATTGGAATTCTACTGCAACATTAGTTGCCATGCTATAAACTTTAATGAAAATAAAATAAAAGACTTGGATTTATATCGTGCTGTACACAAGAACCGCACTTCACAACCCACTCTGCAGCTAATGAAGTTCTGTCAATGACCTCACTGTATAATATAGAAAATGCACCAGCAGTTTGCTCACAGAAAGTTCCCATGAATGAATGTGACAATAAGCACATGATCTCTACTTATGTAATATTTATTGAGAGATAATTATTGGCTAGGACACTAGCTGGAACACTTCTTCTTCAAGACATGCCTTGAGATCTTTTGCATTCACCCAATTTTTCAGACATGGCCTCGGTTTACTGTATTATCCAAACAACCACCTGTCTGACAGTGCAGCACTCCCTCAGTACTATAATGGAGTATGAGTCTTGATTTTCATGCTCAAGTATGGTATGAACCATACGATTGGGAGGCAACCACTCTACCAATTGAGACACAGCAGCTCATTCAATTTGATACGTGAAAAACTTTTTTTTTAAAAAATTGACCATTTTCTGATTGGTGTGAAGTTCATACCTTGAAGATGATGCTGGAATACTAGATAATATAATTGTGTGATATCTTGGACTGGATTTCTACCCTGAAAACTAGGTGGAGAAGGGAATTTTCTAGATTTTCTTCTTGATTTAATTTTGGTTTTTATTGCCTGTTTTCTTACCTCTCATAAGAGGTACGTGACTGCTGGTGCATAGAGGTATCTAATTGCTTCTGGCATCACCAATATGTTGGGCAGACTTGATGAATCAGATCAGCTTATCCTGCCAGCCATACATTATACTAAAATACCACCCATTACTCTTAATGAGGTACACATAGTAATGGATGTATCATATGATATGACCAGTTGTATTTCGACATGGTTATGATTTAGAAACCAAAAGAAGAGAGATAGCATATTTCAAAGCACACAGCTGCATCGACCAGTGCCAATGAGTATTGGGATTTATGTACACTGTTGATGAAGATGCAAAACTGGAAAGGCATGAATATCAGCTGGAACAGTGAAGTTTGAAATGTAACAAAAATTGATGTTTACATACTTATGCCTACTTATATTTGGGTGAGATTATGATACTTTTCTTGATATCAGTATGAATTAATTTAATGAGCAATGCAGAAAACATGCCAAACTCAGGCACCCCAGTAATGAGGTGTCAACCTGGGAATTTAACTGAACTGGACCAATTTAATTAATAAAAACCAAAAAAGCTGTGGATTCTGTAAATCAGAAGCAAAAATAGAGATTGCTGGGAAAGCTCAGCAGGTCTGACAACATCTGTAGAGAGAAATTAGAGTGAATGTTCCAGATGGAGTGTCCCAAACATATTAATACTGTAACTAGAGGAGGAGGTCAGAGGCTGGGTATTCTGCATTGGGTAACTCAGTCCTGATTCTCCATGCTTGTCCACAAAGCATAAGCTAGGAACAAGATATTCTCCACTTGTCTGGATGAGAGCAGATCCAATAATACTCAAGAAAATCAGCACTGTCCAGGAGAAAGCAGCTCACATGCCTGGCCCTACACCCCTAGCCCCCTCCCCCGCCATTCACCAGCAACAAAATTCAGTCCTTCCATTAGCAGACAGTGGCACCAGTGTGTATCATCTAAAAGATTCACTGCAGCAGTCTCAATCGATTAGCACCTTCCAGACCCATAACCTCAATCACCTAAAAGATCAGGGCAGCAAACATATGGTAATGTAACCATCTAGAATTTCCTCTCCAACCCAAACACCATCCTGAATTGAAAACATGTTGTTGGGGCAAAAACCTAACCTCACTTCTTAACACTGTGTGTACATTTACACATCATGGACTGCAACAGTTCAAGAAGGCAATTTGTGATGGGCAATAAATGCTGGCCTAGCTAGCAATGCCAAGAACCTATGACTGAATTTAAAAATAAAAAGCTTTATCACAGCACCGAAATGTTGATTGTGTGCAGTTTTACTCCTGTTCTCTCAGTACAATTTACTAATATAATTTGTTTTCATGCTAAGTTAGTAATTAATTGTCAATGAATTCTACTTTTCAGTCAATTGCTATTCTCATGGGCACCAGCCAAGACCTTTGAAACCTTACATATCCACAAGAGCTGAGGGTGAAAAATACCTTCATCAATAACAATAAACACCCTTTTCAAATGAGACAAAGGTAACTTTTTAAGATGTCAATATTGATTATATGAAGTAAAACTAGCTTATTGTGGTTCTCTATCCTTTAAAATCTTGCATAAACTTTAAACTATTCGGATAACTACGTAGCGTAAGGTCAAATTAGACTCCGTTCACGTTTATTTAAATAGGGACAGACTTTAACAGTTTGATTGAACATTTTGAACAGTTTTTTTTCTGCAGGCAACATGGTCTAATTAATCCTTTTAAATAGGCTTGGTTGTCCTTTCCCCCTCCCTGCGCACATTTTTTTTTAAAAACTACCCCTGTGGGTGTATATGTGTGTGGTCTTAAGGACTACATCAGAAACCGCATTTTGTATAGGAGGAGTTGATTTTTGGCTACCCTCTGTAGTGTGTAATTGTGTACCAGTTCAATTAGAACTTCAGGCTTGGGACCGCACACATTTCAACTCAAGCTGCCATTGTTAGTTGGCAATTGTGCGCTTCCCTCTAGAAAGAGTGCACCGACCCCGTGGCAAAGAGGTCATGCCACACTGCAGACGCAGACCGTTCCAGCAAACACCAGAACACGAGTCCGCAACTAAAACCTGCAAATCGATTCTCCTTGCAACCAGAAAGATGTCCCCAGCTAGCATATGCCTCAGTGAATAATGGTACAATAAATCAATTAAAAGCACACCTAAGGTCACTGAAAACTACATTTTACGCCCATTTTATTGATACTGAGCATACGTTCAGTTAGACCTTCGATGTAATTTCTATTGGAATATATTTCGCACGTATGAATCGTGAAATGACTAAATTAATGTACACCGAAGTCGAGGCTACAATGGTTTGCAATTTGGTCATTATGTTGTGCATCTTTACATTGAGCAAATTTTACTCAAGACACCTTGAGGTACCCTAACGTATCTTGTGCTATGAATGCTTTGAGAAAAACCCGAACAAAAACACTGTGTTTGAGTGAAAGTCGGATCAATTGTTCAACAATGCGGGTAAAAGTATTCATGTTCTGTGGAACTGTGGAATTGTTTGAAGAATGTCTTCTAGGTTTGTGTCTGTCGTTTTCTATAATATTTCAGGCATGTCCTATGTAGCATGGTATTGCATCACTTTTTCCTATAATCGATGCACAAGCCATTAATCCTAATTCCAATGTTTTTTTTAAGGCCGAGTGTGGTGCGACTCTCTTCCCACACACACTTGAAATCAGGACAACTGTGGCTCTTTACATCTGAAAATAATTTTACGCCCCTTAGACCTCCCGCCCGCCAGTAAGTATTCGGTCTCAATGGCGTTCCCTCCATCTGCACTTTGTCTGTATACATGTCTTTGGCTCTCTTTTTAAAATACAACTGTCTAGAAAGCGCCACAAGCACTAAGGACCATATTGTGCATTAACATTTCTTAAGAATTTTGTTTGTGGAACAAAAACTAAAACGACACAGGGACGCTTTAATGCCACAAGAAGCGTGTTCACCCCACTGCGTTTCAGTACCCCTCGTTCAGCTTTTCACAAAACTCTCCAAGTTGGGCAAACTGAAAAGAAAAACAATAATTAGAGATAATTGCTTGTGTCCAAACATAAGCATCAAAGCATTTTGGATTCATTTGTAATGTGCTATGGTGTGTAGTCCAAAAGGATGACCCCTATTTTGCTGACTGAGTGGGAGCACATACTGAGTGACAGATGGAGTGGACCCAATGCACTCGTCATAGGCCCAGCCGGGGCACCGATTGTGTAGGAGACAGTCGGAGAATAAAGAGATGGAGAAGCTACAAAACGAGGGTCAAAAGAGGGTACATAATTATCAGGGGTGGCTGAAGGTAGAAAAACAAAGAACACCACAGTCGATTTTAACAAAGCGTGCATGCACAAGATTTATTCCCCCACCCGCTGCACTGTATACGTACAGCGTTCTGGTAATAGACACAGTCATGTATAGTGTAGCTGGATATTTATTGTAGGGCGGGAGTCGTTAGTATCTGTGTTCTGTCATCAGCGAGAAAAAAATATCGGTGTTTTTACTTAATTTTAAAATTATTTCACTTTACCGATTAAATTCAATTCTCACTGCATTTTGCATATATGCTTCTACATTTGAGATTTGAATTTGCCATGTTTCGATCCAGAAGACTGTCGGTGTAACACGTGCCAGCTCCCAGTCTTATTAAAAAAAATACAACGGAACTTTAAGCTCAATCTCACTAATAGCACAGCATCAAATTATGATCCGGGGAGATAAGGCCTACCAAGAATTCTCCTACAGATGATGAAGTTAGTTAGGGATGTAATTCCCATTGAATAGCCGAAAGCTCAATGAATGCAAGTGGGGAAGAGAACAGCAGACTCGGACATACCACCCAGTATCTTCATCAGAAGGGATATTTGACTAGTTGAAGTGATTTAGCGGTGAATGGACAGACCACGACAAAAGCTCGAACAACAGGGCTTCTCGTTCAAGTATTTGGAAAGCAGTGGTTCGTGTGATAAGATAAAGTGCAGTTTTTTGGACCAACAGTCTATTACTCAGTAATGGGTTTTGAACGACCTAAACGATTTGTTGCCTGGGACAATAAATCTATTGTGCCCAATTGCATTTTAACAGAATTGAATGCAAGCTTTTGCACAAAAGAGCGTATATTCTGACAAAGCTACAAAGATTGTTTTATCATTCTGTTATGTGGAGCAGAACTTTCAAAGGATCATAGAGCCAGGTGAATAAGTTTCAAGATTTCATTGATGTCAAACAGTTGTCATTTCCGAAAAGTTCTACGTTCAGGGGAGGAATAGTTTCAGATTAGTGAAGATATTAAATGCACGAAAATGGTTAATTGTAAGTTTGCTGGCTGTAAACCTGTAATAACATATTTCAATCAAAACATGTTTTTCTACTTTTCCCCTGACCTGAACGGACATTTCTCTCCACCCCTGCACTCCATACAGCCTAGTGATGAGAAAAGAGCCGAGTTCCAGCATTTATACATATATAGTTCAATACCAATGATGGGATGCCTCCGAAATACCTGCCAGGATCTGACGGATTTGCCAGGTGAATGTGTGAACGTGATCTATATAATAACAACTGGATCGTGTATCCCATTGCTTGTCTAATAACCGCCTCCTTCGCTATGCCAGGTCGCATTAATTTTTTCGGATGTTCAACCACTTGAGATCCGATCTCACTGCTCCTCCAACACGCTAAAGACGGCATTGCATGTTAAAATGCACAAAAGACATAAGGAATGTGATTGTGTTTTGCCTCTGAATAATAATTTTACTGTACCAATTTCATTAACACTTTTCACTGTATTTTCCTGGATATATGTGACGACAAATCATTCATCCATTCATTCAATTAATTTGTTATGGATTCTCTGGCTGTCTTTAATATAAAGATAAAGTAAATCGTAATATTTCCGTTATCATCTACGATTATACAATATGTGCATTTGATGAGATGTTGCAACATTACGGTAAAACATCTCCAGATTCGCCGGCATTGTCAAATGGACTTTAGGAATCCTGCATGTGGTGCAATTGTTCCTTTCCATCTTCATGTTTTGAGTCAAAGTCGCATGAAAAAAATTAACTGACGTTTCCAACAATCAACAGCACTTTTACTCATTATATCAAGACGTGCAATCTCTTTTTGAATTTTTGGTGCGAACAATTGCAAATAAATGTTAAAAGTCAAGCTAAAAGCACTGTTAGTATGAAAGTAACTCATTTTCTGTGGTGTCGCTGTGGTGAGTTCCAATCTTTTAAGTAGTTCAAATGTAAGTTTGAAAATAATGACAACGGACAGCATCTCTGCCAAGTTTTTGCTTAAAGGAGTCACTGGAATTCTGACGCTTTCGTATCCTGAGAAATGAAGAGCACACTGCAGCAACAAAATGTTTGTTTACAATTCATACGATTCCGAGAGTGGCTAAAGTTAAAGTACTGGTGGATAGTCAGTCTTGCATTAGGTGCGGAATAAGTCAAAGTCACATTTTAAAAGTGCTCGTTGCTTTCGAAACATGTATCAAAGTTTTCAGTGTGAGCCTTGCATTAAGTTAGCCACCGAACAGGAGAGTTCTGTGGATGCTGGCAGAGGTTCCGCGCACAGTTTCCCTGTCACTGACTTCCGTGCAACCTGCTGTCAAGCAGGGTCCGTCGTGTAACTGTAGTAACCTGCATCACATTCCATCTAAGACCATCAGAGACCTTTCATCGCACATTATTCTAATTTGAATCTTCTTCCCGTCCAAAAATACGCTACATGATATTTGCAACAACAACAAAAAAAAATCCACTAAAAGACTGCTGGAATGTATTTAACACTTTTAAAACATGTCACAAAGAAAATGGTGTCCAGAATGCATCAATTCAACTGTAGTTACACAAAAGAAAGGCAAGATGGCAAAGGTTCGGCGTTGTTTTTAACCTGTTGTTTTTAATCTAATTATTTACATTTAGCACTGACGGACAGGAATATAGCAATACTCGTGATTACTTGGTTACCTCAAAAGTATCGTTAGATACGGAAATAAACTAATAGTAACATGTTTGATTTGGCATATAATGTAGAAATCAAGCGTTTGTGACAATATTAATAGGGAATACAGCCATCATGTTCTTGCACTATGCCACAAATGATAAAATCTACTGAGAGAATTTATCAATGAAATTTATCTATTTGTGGGGAAATTTATAGTATTTCAAAAATGTTATTCTTACACGAAATAAAACAGATATGATTTGCGTCTAATTTTATCCCGAAAGGCGCTATTGATTGCACAGGGTCTTGAAAAAAAATGAAGTAGCTGGTTAATATTTATTTTCGTGACTTGTTGGGAAAATACTAACTTATACAATCAGCATTTTTATGAAACCATGTTACGAATGATGCGTTGTGTAAATCATGTGAAGTTCTAACTGGAATTCCGCGTGTCTTTTTCTTAACTGTTTTGCACCTGACTGACAACAAAGTGAACAACTAAGTGTCAATTATTTTTGTTTATAGAGAATTGTCAAATCTCTTTGACGTATTCCTGGTGATATTCTCACATGGCCTTCCGTTTCCAAGCCTGTCAATCCTTCTCCAACTCTAATACTTATAAAACAAAAATGTTCAAGGAAATTGTAGGAAAAAAGTCCACCTATGATGGTTCTCTTGGGTATCTCTGTGCAGGGGCTCTATCTTTAATTCCAGGAAATTCTGGGGAATACTAAAATATTGGCAGCCCTCGTATTTGCATCTTTATTTGAGACATGTATAAAACCTTATCTCAAGTTGCGTTTTGTGTCAAAATCCTTTGCTGTTTTCAGAGTTAAGATATACTAAATGTTTGTATTCATGTAAACATTGTGCAAAGAATGATGAATACAGATATGAATTCAAAATAAAAAATTGTAATTTCCTTATCACTTAAATTGATACATACATATAAAATATACACAATGAATCCTGATCATTTTGGCTCTGTAATGGCTATCCACTGTGAAAATGAAGCTACCATGGCTGTAACTATGGCAACAGACACTGCTTTTCAGCTCATGTTTGTTTGGCAGGGCAGTTTATGAAGGTTTTCTAATGAATTATTTTGCAGCACGGGATGTGCTAACAAGAAATATTGTACTGTGCCCATACTCTTCCTCTTTCATGATTTATGTACAATATGTACATGCGCCAATCCTAATCCCCACAGCACAGAATTTATGCAAAATAAATGCCACACATTGGAAATTACCATTCTACACAAAAGTGTGCTGTTCAGCATCTGGATTATTTCAACGTAGGGGCTGCGTAGAAATTTATTTGTGTGAGAAATATTGCTTCTGATTTCAAATATACACTGTTACCTATATCTGAAATAGAAATTTCTTCAAGAAATATGAACTTGATGAGCAAGATATGTTAAATTTGGTGAAACCATAGTGCACAAATTACATGTAATCTTTGGGCACTTTTTGTCTGAAATACTTCTAAGACCTTTTTTGCTACATTTATTGTAAAATAATACATCATTACAGATTTGAATTTCCAACCTATCCACCAATTATTGTGTGTAATCAGATAATTATGTTCAGTTTGAATTTTGGTTGTTTGGTTTAAATTGATATTTCCTGTACAAGCAGAGACTAGGCTCTGTAATAAGTTAATTCATATTTAACTTCAATCTGTATATGCAGTCACTACATAGCAACACAAAAATAAAACAAAACAACATGATGGTGGAGATCTGAAAGAAAAACAGAAAGCACTGAAGAAACTCAACAGGTCTGGCAGTATCTGTGGAGAGAGAAATGGAGTTAAAGTTTTGAGCCCAATGACACACTGGGGTAGGTGAGTGAGGTTTTAGAAAATGATGGGTTTTTGCTGTAAACAAAGGGAAAAGGAGGAGCAGCCGGAACAGATGGTGGAGGTGTCAAGAGCAAAACACAAAGGGAGTGTTAATGGAGATAAAGGAGTGATCTTGATGCAAAGTGGGTTTAAATGCTGGGTGCGAATAGCTAAAAATAGGTCAATTCTCTGAGAACGAACCCATGCCATGAAGATGCTGGGGAATTGGGAAGGAGGGCATGGAATCAAAATGGAGGTCACTGTCCATGCTCTGAAGTTGTTGAACTCAACATTCAGCCCTGTAAAGTATCTAGGTGTAAAATGAGGTGCTGGTGAGTTGCTGTGATGGCCTTCAGTGGAGCACTGCAGCAGGCCTCAGATGGAAATGTCAGAGCAAGAGCAGGATGGCGTATGGCAATGGATGGCAACTACAAGGTTGGGAACATTCTTACGAAGATTGTAGTGTGTTCAGCAAAGCATTCACCCAGTTTGTGTTTGATCTCATCAATGCAGAAGAGACTGCAGCGTGATTAATGACTTCAATAGACTAGATTGAAAGGAGCACAAGTAAATCACTGCATCACCTGAAACATATGCTTATGGCCTTGGACAGTGAGGAGGGAAGAGGTCAAAGGAGAAGTGTTGCACCTTCTGTGATTCAATGCGATGTTAAGAAAGTGTTAAGAGTAACAGAGGAGTGAACCAGAGTGACACAGAGGTAACAGTTCCTGCAGATTGATAGTAGTGGAGGGGAGGGGTAAATGAGGGGTGGTGGCACCCTGACGGATGCAGTGGAGGATAAACCTTTGAATGTGGGGGCTGCTGGAGTGAAAAGTGAGGACAAGGGGAACCCTATCATTGTTCTGGGACGGAGCTATGTTTGTCTTTTTGTGGGATATGTACACCATTCCCTGTTCCAGACCTACCCAGTCCCCTCCCACAATTTTATATTAGTGTATCTAGGATATAATAAGTGTTGCTTCCTGCTATTCCAGAATTAGAAATTATAATCATTTTTCTTCCGATTTCCCTCTTTCTTTCAGATTTACCTGGACTATCTCTTACTGTTCCCTTCTTCGACTTTCTGTTTCCATTTTTGGGGATAGACTATCCACCAATATCCATTACAAATCCACTGACTGCTAATGGTTACCTTGACTGCACTTCCTTCACCATGTTTCCTGTAAGGACTGCATTACATTCTCCAGTTTCTCCACCTCTGTTGCATCTGTTGATGCCACATTACACAAGAGTGCCTCCAACACATCCTCTGTTCTCCTTTCTCCACAACTGAGGATTCCCACCACTCACAACCCCATGCCCCCCCCCCCACCCCAACCCCAACCCAAATCCTCACTTTGGTTGACAGTGCTCTCAACCATGTCCATTCTCCTTCCCGCACATCTACTATCACCCCTTCTCCTTTCCAAGAGAAATGATAAAGTTCCCCTTGTCCTCACTGTCTATCCCACTAGTCTCTGTATTCAAAACAGTCATCTTCTGCCATTTCTGTCACTTGCAGTAGGATGCCATCATAAAACATATCTTCCCCTCCCCTCCCTTCTCAGCATCCTTGAGAGACCATTCCCTCCAAGTCACTCCAGTCCACTGCTCTGTCATTAATAATGCTTTCTTAATCACCCTCTTACTTTGGCATCTTCCCATTGAATTGCAGATGGTGCAACACTTGCCCTTTTACCTCTTTATTCTCACTGTCCGAGGCCCTAAATGCACATTCCAGGTGAAGCAGCAATTTACTTGTTCTTCTTTTAATCTTATCTGTTGTATTGACTGCTCTCAGTGTGGTGTCCTGTACATTGTTGAGATCAAATGCCAACTGGGTGACCACTTTTCAGAACACCACCACTGTGTGTAAAATTTACCCCAACCTTCCATTCAAACACTGCCTGGCTTTCATGTCAACATTTCCATCCAGGGCTTGTAGTGTTCTAACAAAGCCCAACACAAGCTGAAGGAACTGCATCTCTTTTTCAATTTAGGCACTTTACGCCTACCAGAACTGAACATTGAATTCAGCAGCTGCAGAACATGAACACTGTTCTATGTTTCACTTATACCCTTCCCATCTCCTTGATTACACACCCCACACCCCAGCCCCCATGGTATGGGGTTTACTTTCAGCAGAACTGACCCATTTTCAACTATTCACACCCATCTTCTATTTTTCATAGAGATCATTCCTTTACTCCATTAGCATCCCTTTTGTCTTTACTCTGCACCCTCTCCATCTGTTCCTCTCGCACCTCCTCCCCTTTGCCAACAGCATAGAAACCATCATTTTTCACCACACAGACTGAGTTCTGAAGAAGTAATATCAAACTCTAGCGCTAACTTCGTCTCTCCTCAGACCTGCTGAGTTCCTTCAGCATTTTCTGTTTTATTACAGAGCTAAACAAGATATAATCCTCTTCGTGCCTTTCTTTCGGTACACATATTAATACGACATGCATGTTGAAATACAATAACTATTTTTATCATTTGCTAGTTAGGTTCTATCAATAACGAGAGACACGACAGTAAAATAGTACAATGATGAAGCATGGTTAGATTAACAATATATATTTGCAGCCCACAAGACCAAGAACAATTTTTCCACTAAAACAAAACAAAACACTGCGAATGCTGGAAATCTGAATCAAAACCAGAAATTGCTGGAGAAGCTCAGCAGGTCTGGCAGCATCTGTGCAGAGAAAACAGAGTTAATGTTTCAAGTTCAGCGACCCTTCTTCAGAACTGATCGTATCTGGTAAAAGATGGTAAAGATGCTGAAGACAGGAGGTGGTGAGAGGTGTGGTGGTAACTGCATAAGCAATATGTTGTCCACCTATCAGCATGTATACCACCAGTTTCCAGCAACTACTGGTTCTGAAGAAGTGTCACCGGACTCAAAATATTAAGTCTGCTTTCTCTTCACGGATGCTGCCAGATCTATTGAGTTTCTCCAGCAATTTCTGTTTTTGCAACAGTTTCCTCACTACTGGTCTGTATGTGTTCTGTCATATGGTCTGTTCACTTTATTCCTTGAAACCCACCAACATCAGTGAGACACGATGTATGCAGTAAATGCCTCTGAAGATTTGTGAGTCCTTTATTTGAAACATTTCTTGAAATCCCTGTGAATTCCACTCAACCAATAGCAAATAATCAACATTTTTTTTGTACTAGCAAACAATCTCTAATATTAAAATACAGATAAGCTGCTTCCAGCAAACACCTACGCTTACTTTTGCTGATAGTTGAGTTAACAAAGCCGAGCTAAATTATTGCATGATCTGTCATGTTTCTTTTTCTGGGACACAAAGCGGGGAAACAAGATATGGCACGTGTAAGTCAGATTCACTAAGGTAGTTTTCAGCAGTCAGGTGCAATGGAAAAATTGACGTCGTAAGAACTGGCTTTATTATCCTCCCAGTTAATTGCCTTGACTGTGGCATTTTAACAGCCACATAACCTTGACGTTACCTGGTAACAGTTGAGTTCAGGTGATAAGACTAAAGGGCTAATGGATTGTGTATGCCAGCTAGGGCCATTGAAAAGGATTACACCACAAATTTGTAAGTGGATGACCGAGGAGAGAAGTAACAATTTCCTATTCATTCTGGAGATGAGGGGATATTTCAGATGAACTTTTAATGTTGGATGATATTTAAGGGGTATTATTTCAAAGACACCATGTCCTTTTCCTCAAGGTACTTAGACTACAAAGCACAATGTCAAATACATAACTACATTCTACAAAAAGGCAAGACAAGATATGAAATGTTTGCTATAGCTTGAAGAGTTCCTCAGGGTAGTGCGCTCGGCCCAACCATCTTCAGATGCTTCATCAATGACCTTCTCTCCATCATAAAGTCAGAAGTGGGGATGTTCGCCGATGATTGTGCAATGTTCAGCACCATTTGTGACTCCTCAGACACTGAAGCCATCCATGTTCACATGCAACAAGATCTGGACAATATCCAGGCTTAGGCTGACAAGTGGCAAATTACATTCATGCCACACAAATGCCAGCCAATGACCATCACCAATAAGAGACAATGTAACCACCGTCCCTTGTCATTCAACAGTGTTACCATCACTGAATCCCCCACTATCAACATCCTGGGTGTTATCATTGACCAGAGACTCAACTGGACTCACCACATAAACATTGTGGCTACAAGAGCAGGTCAGAAGCTAGGAATACTGTGGCAAGTAATTCACCTCCTGACTCCTCAAAGTCTGTCGATCATCAACAAGGCACAAGTCAAGAGTGTGATAGAATACTCCCCAGCTGCCTGGATGAGTGCAGCCCTAACAACACTCAAGAAGCTTGACACCATCCAGGACAAAGCAGCCCGCTTGATTGGCATTACATCCACAAGCCTTCACTCCCTCCACCACCGACACTCAGTAGCAGCAATATGTACTATCTACAACATGCACTGTAGAAATTCACCAGAGATCCTCAGACAGCACCTTACAAAACCTACCACCACTTCTATCTACAAAGACAAGGGCAGCAGATATATGGGAACATCACCATCTTTAAGTTCCCCTCCAAGCCACTCACCATCCTGACTTGGAAATGTTCCACCGTTCCTTCATTGTTGCTGGGTCAAAATCCTAGAATTCCCTCCCTAATAGTATTGTGGGTCAACCCACAGCAGGCGGACTGCAGCGGTTCAAGAAGGCAGCACACCACTACCTTCTCAAGGGCAACTAGGGATGGGCAATAAATGCTGGTCAGCCAGCGATGCCCACATCCCACAAATGAATAGAAAAAAAATAGACATATAAAGCTGTATCTGCCGGCATGGTGCAGATAGCTCCGTTAGCTATTAATGTTTCATTCTTTTTCCTCTGTTGAAAGATCACCAGGAGAAGATGAGCTGCCAACCCATGACCAATGCCCCACTTGAACTTGGTGTGGGCAACATCCTGTATTGCAAAGAGCGCCAGGCTCTGTCTCTTGGCATCCATTGCTAAGAATCTCAACATCCAATTCGGTTCAGTAACCAAGGTCAAAAGCTGCACATCTGTCATGGGTATTCCAATGTGTCAAAAGATGCTGCGAGCAATTCCATGTCACAATACAGAACCTGTCATTTCAAATATCCTCTCTTGCTTTTTAAAAAAAATCATCTTGCGGGCATCATATTGCTGTCAGCTATATCTCTCCACTAAATCATTGACTTCGTTCTGGAGTACAGTAATGACCGCTCTTTTTCTATCAGCCAGGCCGATGAATAGCGGCAGTATTTTGTTTTCACTGGAGGAAAATCATACAGCGTGTCTCTCTAAGGTGTCAGTATCAACCACTTGCAATCCACTTCTCAACCTTAAGAGTAAACTAAATACAGTATTTCATTACCTTACAATAAGAGCTAGTTTACTGAAATCACTGTATACGCACTGACATTGCCGGAGTGCATTGCCCAACGGCACTAACAGAACAGATAGTGTTAACTTTCTGTCACTAGTACAACATTGAAAAGTGTATCCATTTAATATAGTTTCGGTGGCTGTGGTTGTTCCGTTTTAATATTTCTGAAACTGCTTTTGCATCAACGCGAAATCTTAACAATGCCTTCACTGACTCTGTGTTACTCGGTACCGAGACAATAAAGGATATTATCCCTTATGAAATTTACCGAAGCCTTTCAGTGAGTAAATTGCACTGGCGAGAATTCTCCCAGTATTCAGGGGAATAGTAATTCTCCAGGGGGCGGTACTAGAGGATCTGCAGGTGCTATCAGTATCCGGAAATGGGGAAGGACAGAATGACCTCAGGCACTATTCCTGGTCGTTGTCCAGTGACCATGCGTGTGAATGTTGGGCGGATACAGATTGGGATTCGGTTCTGCTGTCCCTACAGTACGTAATGAAAACAAACCCTGCATCACGTCGAGGCTAAGATTCAAAGAGCGTTCATTGGACAATATCGATAGCCAACATCCACGGGACTACACCCTAGCAAGAAGTCAATGATTTAGTGAAGAAGATAACTGAAAGAAAAGGAATCAACAAGACGGTTTTCAGAAATATGAATAAGAAGTGTTGTAAAATGATGCGATTATTTAAAAATGACATTTGATTATGCCAGTTGTGTGTAATTTGAAATCTATAGGTTGGAGTTGCGCTAAATGGAATGTTACTTTTTGATAAACTGAAGTTTACAGGGTATAATTGAAGACCTGATGTGATTGTTGGAGGGGCTGAGTTTTATTTCTCAGCTGAGGTGTTAAACTGAATTTCCATCTTCTAACCCTACGGAATGTGAACTTTTCACATTGCTATTGAGGGAGTGAAAGTCGATTAAAGGGGAAGTGTACGTTCGAATGTGAGAATGTGAGAAGGCATTAGGCATAATCTTCTATTCAAATCTCGTCTATTCATAGTGTATTTCCAAGGATTACGCACAACCCAACATTACAGGAGACGTTATTACCTGTCCCACCGGTAACTTTGTAAAACGAAAATCGAGTAAATATTCCCAGTCTACCTTTACGTCAAAAGGACTACAAGTGCAGTGTGAGCTTCTAATTCCACCTGAATTAACTGGGCATTGGCTAGATAGGACACACGGGCCTATCTTGCATTTTGTGTGTGCGCGTTGATGGCTGTAACTTTTCCGCCTCGTAAATGTCACTGCTTAACAATTCCACGGAGATTCCATTCCTTCACATGTCAAACCAAGCGGGCCATTGCACCTGCTGAACAAGCCATGTGCTTAGGCAAGATCAAAGGATGTTTGAGACAACAACAAGGTGCAGAGCTGGACGAACACAGCAGGCCAAGCAGCATCAGAGGAGCCGGAAGGCTGACTTTTCGGGCCTAGACCCTCCTTCAGACCCTTTCAGCCACATCACGTTTCTTAGTACCTGCCTACGGAACCTGATCATCCCCAATGGACTGCAGTCCACATTCAGGCCTTCCCAATTTG
>NC_063341.1:40484411-40646529 GCF_021869965.1 Rhincodon typus
TGGCCTGCTGTGTTCGTCCAGCTCTGCACCTTGTTGTCTCAGATTCTCCAGCATCTGCAGTTCCTACTGTCTCTTCAAAGGATGTTTCTTTCTCGAAGTAAGTTCACTATTTAAACCAGTTCTGGTGTTTCCTGCATCACAATAAACGCTTTCCCGAAACGCATGGAGAGAGGGACAAATTTCACACTCTTGTTGGCCGCGCTTTGAATAGAAAATGTAAGGAATACACAGCAAGGCTGTGGCAAGGCTGACAGTTATTGCCTTCAGAAGTTGTTGTTGATCCCACCAGAGTGAACAGATGGACGAAGGATTTGCACCTAAGTTCGTGGAAGTGCACTCGACTCGGCTTAAATGACAGATCTTTCAATAAAAATTCAAATTTCCTTAAAATATTATCAACTCTCCCATAGGAACCTTTAAAGTTGTCTCGTTAGAAACCGGCCCTGAGTATTTCTCCAGGGCCATATTTATTGTTTGAGATGGAATACATTCGCTAACCAAATGCCTTATCTCTAACAGTTACGGATTTATGTTGCTGACACCAATGCTGTTATATGCAAAGTAAAAAGTAACACAGAACACAAGTAAAATTACACAGATGATAGCGTTACCAAGAGAATATGACCTAACATGTTTACCAAGTGGTAAGTTGCCGCTAACAGTAATGACGGTGGCCAGTAATCCACCTGATGGATTGGATTTGATTTCCTGGTTCGGTTGGAAGGCAGACATGAAAAGAAACGTCATTATCCATTTCGTGGCGCTCGATAATCTACACTCAAATTACCAACACTATTCTCAACGTTTTGGAAATGTATTAATTGATAGACTCACTATAGGACTGTTGCAGAAATGTCGTGAATCTTTTCTCGGTGGAGTTAAGTATGCACAGTTATCAGTTTAAGAAAGCAAATTAAGAATACAGGAACTTCTAACATGTTATGTTGATAAATGGAGATCTGTACGCTGTTTAACGAGGCGAGACGAACGATAGATATTTATTTTCGGATCATTCTCAAATGGCAAGAAAGAAGCCAGAGTGTGGACTGTATAAATTTCAATAACCCCCGACCGCTGCAGTGCTGCCGCTACATCTCCCCATTATAAGCGTTTCACTGAGGCTGAGCTGCACAATTTCTGCTTCTCCGGATCACGTAAACTTGGCCACCTCTATGTTTTGGTGTTCGAATCACCCAAAAATAAAACGAGAAAAACTTATTTTAAAAAGTCCAGTAAGAACTAAGTTGAAAGTTAAGGACAACAAATTATATTGCCCTACAAGTATTGGTAACCTGGACGATCTCAACTAACATCCTAAAGATACAGTGAAAAAGATTTGAAATTCTTACTTTGCTCCTGCCACATTGCGGAATCATTTTGTTTTAGTCTACAATATCGAAGCAAATATCTAATTGGGACTAGAACATCCCCCAGAAAATGAAGCACAGGGTGCGCTATGTAAAATTAGGTTCAGAACACCGTACGTTCTTCTTGAGATTAGATGGCAATGCATAGTTGCATATAATTTTTTCGAACCTTTGGAATGATCACTTTGCTCCATGTATCAGTGCTTGAGAACTGGGTCATTTATTAGCTGTAGGATTAGTAAAACTTAAAAAGGACCAGGCTTTGAGAAATTCCAAATTAATGGACTGGCAAACGATGCTAAGTACTTGATGCACCTGTTGATTAACATCCAGCGCTCTGAAACAGGCCTATGGCACAGTTTTCGGGAAGAACTAGCACCTCAAATTCACAGAAATCAAAATTCAATGAGGACTCAGCAAATCAGGCAGGAAGAAATATTTCATAATATGTTCTATTATTTATGGAGTTGACATAACTAGAAATGACTCGCATTTATTCCAATTAAAATAAATTCGACATCACTTCGAACAAAAACAGTGATAAAATGGTCGACCTTTGGTATTGAAATAACAAATCTTTTCTCTCTTTCTTCTTCTAATTGTTGCTATTTACCTTCATTAATTTTCCTTGGTCTTTACACTTCCCCTGTAGCGAATAGGTTTCATTTGTATCTGCAGCATGTTCCCATTAATGAGGACCTCGGGTGCATTACTTTGTTTTTATATCGTCCTTATTAGGTGCATCAACGCACTGAGTTTTAATAATATTAAAACTTTATTGAAAATGCATATATTTTAATCTAGCTCATAACCGTGAGAGTTCTCTTGGTGGCATGAATAAATGTACGCAGAAATGTCCAGTATGTGCTATACGCGCTGATATTGGCATAGTGCTCGCATGAATACGTTATAACCCAAACTATTTCTACGAAAGTGAAACGTGATAAAAAAAATTCAAAAAGCATCCTTTAAAATTCCCATAAGTAGATTTCCAACTCAAGGCATACACAATTAAATCTTGACCGTAGTTATGTTAAGAGACAAAATGCAAGTCTGATGATAAAGCAATGCTTTGTCCCTCCCGATCAACAGTGTACAACAGGATGGCACCACTTAATGTACCCGCAGGTAAATCGCCTTGCACGAAAAAGTTGTCCAGATACAAGTACGAATTTCAAATATACTTTAAAAAATATGATTCGAATCTGCGGAAGCCTAATCTGCAATGTGTATAATATTTGATATTTTTGTTCAAAATGCACACTTTTGTCAGCAGTAACCTCTCCTAATCATTACAGGTGTCACGTGTCATGTGTGCATGTTTTGCGTGTCAATATATTTCAGTAAGGTATTATACCACCTCGGTACTGTTTGTTCGATTTTCAAAGACATATCCTCTTAGGAGTATTGCTTTGGTCATCAAGGCTCGGTCTAATTCCTGAATACAATGTTGTCCTCATCCTGCAATGTCCTTCAATCGCTCTGGACAATTACCGACCCAGTGTCAGGAGACTTGTCTGTCTTTGCACCATGTCACACGCCAGGAATTATTCAGCATAATATTGCCACTTAATGTGCAAACTTCGCTATCAAATTAAGATAATTGCTTCTTTATCTACTCTTCATATAATCCGACTTTTTCACCCGACTAAATACAACTCCAAGCGGTTTTCCGGCTGAGTTCACAACAGAAAGCATCACATGGCACATATTACCTACACAGACAATACTGAGTTTACCCCTATTTTGAGCAGCCTAAAGATCACCTGTCCAGTTTCCTTTACTTACATATTAGTTTTTAATGTGTGTGATGGCGCTTCCTGATTTGTGAAGCATGACTGATTCTGAGGATTAGAATATGGTGTCCTATATTTAATACACATGCGTTATTGAAACATCCTAAAAATGGACTCGTTCGTGGTTTCGCTTGAGAGCATTTCATTAGATTTACTCTGGTATTGTATTGCGTTCCCTTTAAAACCACGACGGGACCTTAATTTGCTACAAAACAAAACAGCTTGCGAATTGCCTTGTTTTTCAATAATTGTGAAGGGAGCTGGCCAATTCCCGAGATTATAGATAAAATGAGAGGAAATACGTATGTTTTTCTATCCCTCGTTCTGCAAAGGTGCTGACTAAACATCTTCCCCGTCTTGTCCTTCTCACGTACAGCAGTGAATTGTGAATCGGGGTTGACTCAGAACTCCCCCCCCCCCCCAGCAGCAAACAGATCCCAAAAAGTACAACTACATATAACCATTTACCCCATAATCGGAAATCCTATTCTAAAACATCACCAAGTGGGCACTGATATTCACAGCACAGACCGATATTAACCGAGACCATGTATATGAACATTGGAAACCTGGCGCGTTCTTCTGGAATGTTTACACTACCGTTCATTGGAAACAAACAGCACAGGGATGCCGAAAAGGCTCTTTGTTTTTATTATTTTAACCGTTTCTGTTAAACCGTAAGCTGGAGAATTTGTTCACTCTTATTGTTGTGATAGGCATATGTACTCGTTCTGAGCCCCATTTCGTTGTGAATCATTCTTCCGATCTGCTCTGAACTAGAGGCTCTCACTTTCTCTCTGGAGGGCGTCATTGCCCTTTTCCATTAAAGTCCTTTTCTTTTCCACACGAAATAAAAGTATATCGCTGCGTGGCAGGTCAATGGTAAACATACAAGAAAATTAATTCAATCTGCCCTTTGTTGTTACTTCAATAATACAAGCCGTGTCCACAATTACCAGGTAAAACTGAAGGCGATTATTTGAAAAGCCTGACAATTTCATTCCATTTCGATTTTCTTGTCACATAAAATAGATTTCGTTTTACGACGAATTGTCGATATTATAATCGCACCCTGAAGACAGTTGATTTATATTCGGAATTTTTTTAAACATGTAATCAGCCCTTAAATATTTTAACGTATTTTTATCTGCATGCAGTAATTGCTTTCTGGAACTAATATGCGCTTATCGAGGATATTTTAAGGCTTAAGTGGAGCTAACAGATGACCCTTTGCTAGATCTCGTGCATTCGGCAGTGGTTGCCTGTCAGTAAAGTCTAACTGCGCTTTCTAAATCGCAGCAGACGTCTCACAATGCTGGGACATGGACAAGTTACTATAGAAATTGTATACTTGAATTCTAGAATCACATCAGCATGCACACTTCAGCTATAGGGACTGAGGCTGCAAAAAGCAAAGGTTATACAGCTTCTGCATCTTCTAACGTACATAAGAAATATTGAAAATATCACGACGCAACACAACCAGCATCATTCACCCAGGGCAACAATTAACAAAGTGAGCGCTTGGTTTTAAGAGACAATTCCAAAGAATGATATCTGTTAATCAAAGTCACAACGACAGAAAATAATTAGTGACACGAACAGATCTTGTGATTAAAATATTTAGCAATCAAATGGTTTGATAAATCGTTACACGTTTTGCTTTGTTTTTTTTGCAATATATAGAATAGCTGAAAAATGTAAAACATTAAACTACACAGTAAAGGTAAACTCGTCATTGTCCTACCGTGATCCTCAGGTTAAACCACCAGCAGTCGTCTGTCTCTAATGAGAGAGCAGCCCAATAGTTCGGTAGGACTATGGAGACTTTACCTATACAGTACATAAGAGTATCTGCCTGGAATTACTTGCATTCGATGCAAAATTACAGCAAAGAGCCAGCATTTTCTCGGGCAAGATTAATGTCAGCAAATTGTAATTTCTTTAAAACGTACGTTTGAACGTGCAGCATGGAAGTTTATTCTTTAAAGCTCAATTTGTTGCCATTTTCAACATTCAGGTAACGGTCATAATCCCAATGTGAACATTCTCTGAATTGTTTTCACTTACTAAATTAATTGGACTCTTGGTGCATCCTACGTTGAACAAATTGGATTCTATATGGTATTAATTATTGGACTTCAAATGTTCCTGTAGATTTGGGAAGCAAAATAGTGCTGTTTCGATATCAATAGGTTACTTCAAAACCTTCGGCAAACCGTTGGCATTTACGAAACGGCAACTTCACAAACAAGTTCACAAATAATAGTTCCGGACTTGATAACATAAAGGCATTATGACGAAAGATAATGATTTCTTTTCTATTTAAAAAAAGCTGGTGGTAGTATTTGGGGGATTTTGGGATAAAGTTAAATAGATATTGAGCAGCAGGGTGTCTATAAACTGCTCCGTACGCTCAGCGCTCCTGTTTTGTTGGAATAGAGAGCGATTATTTTAACTGTTCGGTCGAGCTTCTTTGAATCTTGAACTGTAGTGGTCCAAGCACAGCTAGCTTAGACTTTCCTTCTCCTTTATTATAAACTAACTCTGACTCAAGAGCCACTATTTAACCTTAGTTTCGTTAAATCAACATTGCTTTTGAAGTCCGCTTAAAGCAAGAGCACCCAGAGGCCAGGCGATTTTATGCCTTAACATGTATGGCAAATCCTGCGCGGTTAAGTAAACTTAACCTTCATTTATGAAACTTACGAAACAAAGGACAAATGTGACTTGTGCGGTAATTACAGCAGAGCCGGAGAGGGGGTCACTTAAACGAGCCCCCCATGCCACGCGATCCTAATGAGTTTACCAGAAATTGATTCTCTATAATCTTTCTATTTATATGCAGCTTCCTGCCCCTCCTCCAATAGTCTCCAGCTACCGAGGATCAGAATGAACAACTAGTTGATGCCCTTTGATGCTTTAAAATTAAAATACCTTTTTTTTGTCATACGTCTGCCTTGGGTTTTTTTTCGCGTCTCTGATCAAAGTGGCTACAGAGTATCTGTGTGTCTAGCAGAAAAAATATAGAAATGAAATGAGATTTCTTTCGGATGGTCTGTGTATTAGTGAACGAGAGAAACTGGTCTGGCTTGCCCGGCTGTTTATTTAAATCTGTCGCTTTCTCCAGGACTTTGTTTCCATGTTATTGTTGTCAGGTTTTGTTCCTCATGGCCTCAAGTCCAGTTGCACAGAATAGACCGGCTGTCTGTTTGAATTTCGTCGAATTTGTAAAAATGATCAAATATTTCGGTAGAAAATGCATCGACAAGTACATAATCAGCGTTTCTTCTCGAAACGAGTATTTGACACGTGCAGGTATATAGCCTCTGTAAAACAGTTCGCCAGAGGATAGAACAACACAGCAAAGTAAAAGAGAGACAGAGTGGGGCAAGTTCCTCCTTTTATTGCCTTGTTTCCTGCAGTTTGTGAACATCACATAGCTACAACATTCAAAGCCACCTGGGTCAAACGTGGCTGCGAAAATCAACAGTTTGCCACATTAAAAGGTACAAAAGACTTTAAGGGCGAGGTGAATGATGATTGTGGATTAGGAATGATATTTGTTTTAAAGTTTGCTCTTTAACCTGAGAACTAGTTCTGGTTTCTATGGCGTCTCCTAGCAACCAATCTGGTTACAGCAACGAAAACATCCGAACAAGTTCAAGCTTCCTTTAAATAATATACTCCATTTCTGAAGAAGGGTCTAGGCCCGAAATGTCAGCCTTCCTGCTCCTCTGATGCTGCTTGGCCTGCTGTGTTCATCCAGCTCTACACCTTGTTATCTCATAATTATCTTGTCGTTGTCTTTATCTGTGAACTAAAGTGCAACAGGACATGGTTTCTGCTTCTGCTTGCTTCTGCTCGGCCGCGTTACACAGCTGCAACACTGCCGATCTCCACTTGTCCCAGCACAGAGACAATGTGAAATATTGTAATTCTTTTTTCAAATGTTTGCCAAATGTGTTGCTGGACACTTCGATTAAAGCCGTGTTAGTTTTATTTAATTACACAATCTAAGCCTTAGGGACAAATCCATTTGAAGCTACTATTACATTGTGGTGCTTGTCGGCGAAGTTCAATATCTCGGCATTGCTGTCATCTTTATTGTTTCCCAGAAACGTGAATACCTTGTAGCAGTGCTATCACTGTCAGCCTTATGCTCAATCTACTTAGACCAATAAGCTGTATATTGTATGAGTAACACTCAACATAATATTACCATGACCTCTCACATCAAGCGCGTTGATTTGATTATCACTCATGGAGAAATTATATAAAGTGTTCCATTAATAAAGAATGTGTAATTCAGAAGAACAGCTTCCCATTGAGCGCCCATACACCTGCCTTTTCTATTGAGCTTCACTCAACTTACTATCATTTCAGTTTGTCTTGCCTTCAGTATTCATGGATGATCCTTCAGAACCTTTTGAACCAATATCTTTGATCTTTTTGGACTACAGCGTAAATAAAAATGACAAGTTATTCATATTGAAATGTAATGACATACAGATACAGCCACTGAAACGAGGACTGCAACAACAATAAGATTTCAATGAGTGATGTCTGAATGAATAATATTCAGTAACAAACATCCATAGTATAATTCCGAACATATTCAGTCGATCCTCAACATGGCTGTTACATTTAACATGGTAGCCCACACCATCTCCTCTAACAGGCCTCCTACATTAGCTAACTGACTGCCAATTCAATGTCTTGGTTGAACTTTTGTTTTTCAGCAAATGTTCCTCTTCCTGCACCTGTGTTGTTATATCTGGAGGGTCCATCTCTCCAACACATGGCACAAACACGAATCTATTCTTGACCACTTTCTATTTCTCATCCACAATTACATTATAAGAAAATACATAGGTTCCATTATGTGCTGGCAGGATGCCACATCTCTCTATTCCTCTATTTCTTCTACACTGTCAGGCACCTTATCAGACATCCAGTTCTGGATGGGCCAACATTTACTCCAATGAAATAATGAAGAATGATGCTATTGCTTTTGGTTACATACTCCATTCAATCTCCACTATCACAAGCTGAAAAATACTGTTTGTAATGTTGCTATCGTACTTGACTGATTTTTGGAGCCCATATCATCTCTATTGTAAAGACTACTTTGGCTTCTGTGACATTGCCCATTTTCAACCATGCTTCAGCCATCTGCTGCCATTTTGATGTTCACTACTCCACCTCATGTCATAACCTTTCATAGTTGAGCATGCTCAACAGCAGGAAAGGCCTCCTTTTATATCATACACACTCACCAACTCCACATGCCCACCATCCCCACCATTTATTTTATTGGAATTTCAACTACTTTCAGGTTAATGATGGATTTCTACAGTTTGTTGCTGAATTAATAGAAGTTTCTGGATGTTAATACTGGAACGGTGTGGCAATTAGTAAAGGCCAGAGTTCTTATATCAAGTAAGTCAAGACAAAAGGAAAACACTTTCTCCTGAGCATTTATATGGTTACAGGAAGAATCTTACAACATGCTCTCTGCTATTGTACATCATTACTCAGTGTTCATTCTGTTCACAATGTCCTTCTGAACTTTTTACAGAACCTGCTCCACAGCCAGAATGTTCCTCCTCTTTAAGAGGTCCAGTTGAGCTTGAAGTGTTGCAGAGTAAATTTAAGTGGCACTGGCCTCATGTGAACCTTGTCCCCCAGTTAGATATGCAGTCGCTCAACAGGCCATTTAGTGCAGCACTGCCTGCTATTATCACTTAAATTAAATGGATTAATCACACATTACTCATTGCTTCAATTCTTGTGGGCTATTAGATTTTGCCCTTATAATGTATTTCTGCTGAGTTTCAAAATGAGGAGACAATGACTGGTGATGAGGATCAATAATTCTGGTCTCACAGCTATAGGAAAGATGTTGTTAAACTTGAAAGGGTTCAGAAAAGATTTACAAGGATTTTGCCAGGATTGGAGGGTTTGAACTATAGAGAGAGGCTGAATAGGCTAAGGCTACATTCCCCTGGAGTGTCAAAGGCTGAGGGGTGACCTTATAGAGGTTTATAAAATCATGAGAGGCATGGATAGGATGAATAGCCGAGGTCTTTTTCTCAGGGTAGAGGAATCCAAAACTAGATGGCACAGGTCTAAGGTGAGAGGAGAAAGATTTTAAAGGGAGCTAAGGGGCAACATTTTCATGAAGAGGATGGTGCATGTATGGAACGAGCTGCCAGAGGAAATGGTGACGGTTGGTACAACTACAACATTTAAAAGACATCTGGACAGGTGTATGAATAGGAAGGGTTGAGAGGGATATGGGACAAATACTGGCAAATGCGACTATATCAGTTTAGGAAACCTGGTCGATATGGATAAGTTGGACTGACGGTCTGTTTCCATGCTGTATAACTCTATGGCTTAGACAAGGGAAAGGTGGATGAGAAAAGCCAGAGTGTTGCTGAGCTGAGAAATTCATATGCTACTGTTTTATTAATCTGTTAAGGTGTGCCAGGCTGCCTCAGCTTCTAGCAGCACCAGCACTATATTTGTTTCCTGTTCTTGATTGCAAAGTTGCAAGGCCCAAAATTGTTTCCATAATTCAAGACTGGGCACATATGGCAAGGTATCTCTGGAATTATACAGACAGCTTTATTTCAGGTTCAAACTGTGTGCGTCATTCTGATACTTGTCCTCATGAAGGCTTCATTACGGTCTTTGCCTGTAGCGCTGGTATAACTTTGACAATACACCATGGTTCATGTGAAGAGTGTGCATCTCTCTTAAGCCAGAGACTATTGTGCTCCTACTCAGTTGTTGAAATGGAGCTGAGACACTAGATTGACAGAGCATAAAAACACACTATCTTTTCAAATTCTGTGAATTCATATTCAAGGAGTTGTAGTGGATTCTACCAATATCTACCAATTTAAGGAATGAAAGCAATTGAGATAGCCTTAAACATGGAAGTTTACATTTGTGACAAACAAATGTAAGTACAATCAACAGTAACTGTGTGAAATGTAAGAATTCTGAAACAAAAGATCCTTCTCAGAAATCTATTTGGGACTACCATTAAATTGCATAAATTGAGCTACTTTGGCAAAAAAAACGTATTGCTTTATTAATCCTTCAACAGAAGTGCCCCAAATATCCTGGAAGCTTACTTTTCCTGCCAGTTAATGCTGTGGATCTTGATTGCAACAGTGGTTGTAGCAATGAACCAAGGAGCTAGTGAGGAAAGAGATCAGTCTGAAACTGGTAGAGTTGGGAAAAGGAGTAAGTAAAACAGACAGGGCAGGCAGGGAAATGAAAAAGAGAATAAGGTAGGACTGGTAAATTAAACAGCATTTATTTCAATGCAAGAGGCCTAACAGATAAGGCAGATGAACTCAGGGTATGTTTGGGATCGTGGTACTGGGATATCATAGAAATTACAGAGACTTGGCTCAGGAATGGACAGGACTGGCAGCTTAATGTTTCAGGGTATAGGTGCTATAGGAAGGATCAAAAGGAGGGTAAGAGAGCAGGGGAAGTGGCGTTTTTGATTAGGGCGAACATTATGGCTGTATTTAGGGAGGATATTCCTGGGAATACGTCCAAGGAAGTTATTTGGGTAGAACTGAGAAATAAGATAGGGATGATTACCTTATTTGAATTGCACTATAGACCTTCAAATAGTCAGCGGGAAATTGACAAACAAATTTGTGAAGAGATCTCAGTTATCTATAAGAATAATAGGGTGGTTATGGTAGGGTATTTTAACTTTGTAAACATAGACTGGGACTGCCATAGTGTTAAAGGCTTGGATGGAGAGGAATTTGTTAAATGTGTAGAAGAACAGTTTCTGATACAGTATGTGATGTACCTACTAGAGAAGGTGTAAAACTTGACCTACTCTTGGAAAATAAGGCAGGGCAGGTGACTGAGGTGTCAATGGGAGAGCACTTTGGAGCCAATGACCATAATTCTGTTAGTTTTAAAATCATGATGGAAAAGGATAGACTGGATCTATAAGTTAAATTTCTAAATTGGAGGAAGGCAAATTTTGACAGTATTAGGCAAGACCTTTCAAAAGTTGATTGGGGAGGGGCAGATGTTCACAGGTAAAGGGATGGCTGGAAAATGGGAAGCCTTCAAAAATGTGATAATATGTGACAAGAGACAGTATGTTCCTGTTAGAGTGAAGGTCTTGGCTGGCAGTTGTAGGGAATGCTGGATGGCTAGAGAATTTGAGGTTTTTGTCAAGAATAAGAAGAAAGCATATGGGTAGACGGCAGAAGTTGAGTGATTTGCTAGAAAAGTATAAAGCAGTAGGAGTATACTTGAGAAGGAAATCAGGATAGCAAAAAGGGGTCATGAGATAGTTTCGGCAAATAGAGTTAAGGAGAATCCAAAGGTATTCAACAAATACATTAAGGACTAAGGGGTAACTAGGGAGAGATCAGATTTACAAGGATGTTGTCGGGTTTTAACTAAAGAGAGAGGCTGAATAGACTTTAGCATTGGATGCTGAGGGGTGACCTTGTAGAGGTTAATAAAATTGTGAGGGCCATGTATAGGCTAAATAGACAAGGCCTTTTCCCCAGGGTGGAGGAATTCAAAACTAGAAGGCATAGGTTTAAGGTGAGAAGGGAAAGATTTAAAAGGGATCCAAGGGGCTACATTTTCACGCAGAGGTGGTGTGTGTATGGAATGAGGTGCCAGAGAAAATGGTGAGGCTGGTACAATTACAACATTTAAAAAACATCTGGATGAGTATATGAATAGGAATAATTCCTAGAGGAATATGGGCTTAGATTTACTTGGGATTTCTGGTCAACATGGACGAATTGGACCGAAGGGTCTGTTTCCGTGCTGTATATCTCTATGACTCTATGACTCGGTTTTGATGAACAGGCTGTGGCAAATTGAGTCTTTAACTACACGGTGTATTCTCAATGTCAGGCACCAAGGCAGAAGTCATAAAATTAAAAATGGGCAACATCATCCCATTGACTTGAGGAAGGATGCAATTGCATTTGCAGCAGTTCAGAGAATGTTCACTAGACTAATTCCAGAGATGAAAGGCTTGTGTTGTGAGGGGAGATTGAGCAGTTTAGGCCTATACTTACTAGATTGTAGAAGAATGAGAGGAAGGCTAATTGAGGTATATAAGATGATAAAGAGGATTCAAAAGTAGATGTGGGCCAATGTAAAACGAGAGGTCACAATTTTAGTCTAAGCAGTGGCAGATTTTAAACAGGGATGGGTCACAAATTTGTGGGATTCACTACCTCAGAGTATGGTGGATGCTCAGATACTGAATAATTTAAGGCAGAGATAGACATATTTTTAACTAGTAACAGGTTAAAAGGTTTTGGAAAGCAGGAAGGAATGTAATGTAGAGGCCAAGTTGAGATCAGCCATGATTATATTTAATGATGGAGCAAGCTCTAGGAACTGAATTGCTTACTCCTGCTTCTAGTCCTCGTGTTTTTATGTTCACTTACATATTACTGTTGCTGTGAGATGAGGATTTTCTTTAATGCATTCTGAAACCAATGGAATTTATGCAGGGCAATTTTTTTCCAACACAATTATAAGATATATCAGCCCCATCAGCAGTTCTTCATCCAGTAATGGCATAATTGCTGATTTAGTCTTCCTGACATCAAGGAAATTTGGAGCCTAAGTGTTGTACAAATCCTGTTTTGTTCTCTTTCCAATGAAAAAGATTGCCCATGTACATGGATGAAGAATCCTAGTGAAAAGGGTTGACATACAGAGACACAAGGTGGCTCTTTATCTCTTCTAGAAGCACACAGTAGAGGTAATGTTCTACTGTTCAGGAGAGAATGAGTTGCCAAAACATGGTTGGAATTGGCAATAATCACAAACAGTTCAGTTATTATAATTTTCAGATAGTGATTATTCATAGCCTATCATAGCCAATTAAATTTTCAAAGACATATGTGAGAATCCATCCCGATGAGGGTCATCCCTTTTTAACCACTTTGGATGAGTTTAGTTACAAATTGTAGAGCAGCCTGGCAATATCAGCTCAGCAACTCTATATCAGCTTCTCCAAACCTCTCATGGCACCTTATCAAAAAAAAACACAACCTGTCCAAAGGTAGCCATCTCAGAGGAAATCTCATAGGCTGATACACAAAATTACAATGACCAAAGGGAGTTGGGCGTAACAGAGGAGGAGTAAGACATGCCTTACTGAAGGTATATGTAGCACTTGCCCTTGTACAGGTTGACATGATGGGAAGTAATAGAAGCAAGGAATGTTAAAATTTCCTGCCAAGTGCAGTCAATGCCTGTCTGCCTGTAGGTGGAATTGTACTTTCTTTTATTGGAGTATGATTGTAGTGTGATGTGTAGATACCTGTCTGAAAACAATTAAGTTCTGAACATTGGGAAAAACTGTTCACTATTGATAGTAACGGGGTACCTCCAGGTGATAGTTCTGGAATTCTAGAATGATGCATCATAAGTGGAGGTCATTCGATCTATCAGATTTGAGTCAGTCTTTGAAAGAGCTATCCAATTAGCGCCACTCCCCTATCTTCACCCCATAGCACTGAGAGGAAAACACTTTCAATAGTTCATTCAATTTCCCTTCAAAAGTTATTGTTCAATTTACTTTTACATGCTTTCAAGCAATATATAGATCATAACAACTTGCTATGTAAATATTTTTGACCTCCTGTCTTCCCTTGTTCTCTTGCCAAATATGTTAAGTTTTGCCTTCTGGTTGCTGACAATTCTGTCAATGGAATTACTCTCTCATATCAATTAAAAAATAAATGTTTTCATGATCTCAAATACTTCTCCTAAATCTATTCTTAAAACGTTCTGCCATAAGGAGTACATCTCAGCTTCTCTCGTCTTTTTTATACAATTTAAGTCTTTTTTAATCTCTAGTACTATTCTAGTAAATGGCTTCTGCACCTGTTCCAACAGCTTGACATACTTCCTATTGTGTGGTACCCAGTAATGAAAAGTTTTAGTATAACTGCCTTCTTTTTATTAACTATGCCACTGTTTACAAAGCCAAGGACTCCTTATGCATTTTAACAGTATTGTCAGCTTGTTATGACACCTGCAAAGATATGTGTACATACATCATGTGGTTGCTCCATTTCTGCAACCTCTATAGAATATTCTTAGATATATTCAGTGGGATGATTTTAAAAAGAAACCCTGCTTCATGCACATTTTTGGTTTCCTTTAGGGGACAATGGAAAATGGTGGTAGGATTCTTGGGCTGATTATCAGCCTGTTGAAATAGTTTATGAACATTCCTTCTGTGTACAACCAGTCCTGGTAGAGACTTGAACCTGGAACACCTGGTCCAGAAATAGGATCCTATCCCCGCACTTCAGCACCTTCCATTCAATGGGATGTCTTTATTGAAAATGCTGTTGGTAATTGGCTGGCAGGTTTCATTACAGATGATGGGATTTCCTGAATTTACTTCACCTCCCATTTGAGAGATATCTATCTAATCTGATGATGAATGATTTATCCTACTCCATTGTCATCTACCTGATACATGTAATGGTTTAAGAATGCCATTATTGTGCTATATGCAGTGGGCCATCATTATTCTTGAGATATTTGCTGGCTACATAGCTGAGCTAGGAAAGCACCTGAAGCAAGACTGCAAGTTACTTATAGTCTGTTCAGTATCAATTCAACTTCTTCTAAGGGCCTCCTTCTCCAAATTGTCATCTGTTGAGATGGTATGCTATGTCGCCTTTGGAACACTATGTTGTCCTTTCTAATTCAACATCTGCATTTATAGAGTCACAGAGTCATGGAGTCATACAGCATAGAAACAGACCCGCTCATCCAACTAGTCCATACCAACCATGTTACCAAACTAAACTAGTCCCACCTGCCTGTGCTTGGTCTATATCCTTCAAAAACCTTTCCTATTCATGAACTATCCAAATATATTTTAAATTTTGTTACTGTACCTCCATCCATCACTTTCTCTGGTAGTTCATTCTATACATGACCCACTGTCTCTGTACAAAGTTACCTCTCATGTTCTTTTTAAATCTTTCTCCACTCACGTTAAAATTATGTCCCCTAGTTGTGAACTCACCCACCCTAGGGAAAAAAAAACCCTTGCTATTCAAGTTATCTATGCCCCTCATTATTTTATAGACCTCACTAAGGTCACCTCTCAACCTCCTACGCTCCAGTGAAAAAGTCCCAGCCTTTTTGGTCTATTTTCATATCTCAAAAATAACATTCTAGTAAATCCGTTCTGAACCCATTCCGGCTTAATCATATCCTTCCTATAACAGGTACTGTTTCCAAAGAACGGTAGATAACAAATGATACACAAACCTAAATATTTCAAGTGAATCAACATGATTAAGTTCATTATTAACAAGCAAACATTAAATTAATTCATTTTTGCAAGGCTTCACCCCTATTTTCTGAATGTGTATAAATGTTTGAACAAATTAAAAAAAGATAAATCAGGTGTTCCAGGTTCAAGTCTCTACATGGACTTGTTGACCACAGAAAGAATGTTCATAATCCATTTCAATAGGCTGATAATCAGCCCAAGGATCCTAACACTATTTTTCACAATACCGTAAAGGAAACCAAAAATGTGCATGAAACATGGTTTATTTTTAAAATTATCCCATTGAATATTTCTAAGAATATTTTATAGAGTGGAGTAGTCTCTCCTTTATGGTTTATAGCAGACATATTTTCCCACTGGTTTTATGCTGTCTTAGCATTGAGACCACTTTAACATACTTTTGTTATTGTTGTGCTCTTCATAATTTACTGGAACAATACCATCTCTTTCCTAATTGTCTTCATTCTCTGTCAGCTTGTTTCCCTATTCTCAGTCAATTACTCTGTTTGTATCTTGAGAATTGTTTGCAGCCAGCCAGATGTAAACACAAGCATTGTCTAGTCCAATGTTCTGGATGTTAGACATTGATCTCTGTGTGACTGAACCAACAATGTAGAGCCTTTGACTAGCAGTCTAGAGATCCTAAGAACAATTTCCACATAAATTGCTTGAGGATTTGAATTCACACTTCTGTAAAATTAAAAGGCAACATCAATAAATGCAACCATAAAACTGTTGAATTCTTGTAAATATCCAACTACTTCACTGGTATTCTTTGATGAATAAAATCCACCATCTTTACCCGACCTAGACATTTTGTGACTCCAGTTCCATACCAACACGATAGAATTTTAACTTCCCTGTGAACTGATCAACCAAAGCACACAGTTATTTTGGCCTGTTACGAAGAATACAGACTAGAGCAACCATGGATAGGGAATAAATTGCCAGCAATGCCAACATCCCAAGAATGACTATTTTCAACAAAAGACCATTTAAGCTGATTTAAAAGAATTTTAAGCTGGTCTGATTCTCTAAGTCCCATGAAGAAAGGTGTGCCTTTACTGCTTCCCTTCCAACCTTACGCCCAGCAAAGAGACATTTGCAACATACACCCTCCCTGATTACAGTAGTTTTCTGTTGATACCAGCAGACAGTGCAGAGGCTATTACCAGCTGCCAAATTCTGTCAGAAAAGACTGAGGAACAGATGGAAGGGGGTCAACTGAAGACAAAGAGTTAAAACTTACCAGCCAGTGAACACCATTTTCACATGGAATTCTGTCCACCCAACTAGCTTAAAATTAAAATTAGCCTATAGAATATCTGAAGACAGCTGCTGTGTGAAGGCAGACAAGGATCTCAGTACCCATCAACGAGCAAGTTAATGAACTGAAGTCCTAAGTATTGTTAAAAGCTGTAGCATCATATTTTATATGCAAACAGAGCAAGAAGATTTCGCTTCCTGTTTAAGAAATCTCTATTCTAATATGTTCTAATATGTTCCTGAAAAGCACCTCTGAGTACAGAAAAATAATCAAAATATTCCAATACATTTAGCAGATAGAATCCACAAGAATGGGTAGAGAACCTTATTGAAACATTATATAATCAATTAAAACTAACAGAGAAACTGCTGACAAATTAATCATGACTGCTGGACTCACTGATTATAACTAAATTGCTAAAACACACAGGAAGAACCAACTGTATTGTATTACTTAAAAAGCTAAGGGCAATTGAGTGAAAATATTTTATGGCATCAGTTTTACTGTTATATTTGTTGCCTTTAACATCCCTGAACTTCCAATTTAGGATTACTTCCGAAAAATGGGATAGAGAAGAAAAGAAAAATATTGCTTCTTTATGATTCTGGATCAACATGCCTCATTTGGCTAATATTTGCAAAACATTACGTGAGGGAAGAGTGGTACATGGACAACTCATTCTGATTGCTTTCCAGTGCAGTCACAGAGGTATAATGATAATATTCTGACCCATTGTATTACCAATTGTCTGTATTAGGTCACTTTAACAGTGGTCTGCTTTTAAGAAGCTTGTAATTTAATAATGTTTCATTAAATGATTTCTGAGTTCTTGGCTATTGATATAAAAAGCTTTTAGCACCTTTGTGTGGAAAACATTGTAGACACCTAATTAATTTTTCTGTGGCCAGTGGTTTATGCCTGAACCACTTTGTTCATTAAATGTTACATGAAGCACTTTCCTCATGAAATAGTCTAACAAATAATACAAAAGTATTCTAACTCTGAAACTTTCTTAAAGAACAATTTTTCACTTTCCTTTCCAAAAAAAAACTTTTAATTATCACATGTTAATCAATAAATTTTCTTAAAGATATGAGCCAAAATTCCATTTTGGCACATGGCAGATTGTTGGATGATAGAAGTAAGTTGGAAGCCAATTTTACTGTGATATTACTTGATTACACTGGCATAAAATATTCTGGTGAGGGGGACTGGGCTTGTGCCCCCATCGACCATGCCAAGAGGATATACTTGTATGAAGTATCAGGATCAACTTGGGAATTCTGCTCAGTATACTGAATTTAGACATCAGCAAAATTCTCAGGGCTGAATAGTTTGTTCTTGCACTTTTGTTTGCAATAACTTGCTGGCTGTTATGGTCAGTAAGTCCATGAGTAGCACATTAATGAGGGCTAAACATTAAAATCAACTGGGTTTCTTGTTGCCATTCGCAGAATGGCAGTCAGTGGTAATATACTGTGTGTGGTATTCTATCATTATTTGAAATATTACCAGAAGCAGAAGAATGTTTCTTCATTTTTTTTTCTCTCTCTTTGTAAAGCTTAAATGTTTCTAGGATGGCATTTTGTCAAAACTTGCCCCTTAGCTGCTCATCAGTATTGAGTTTTTCAGTGAGTGATAAAAGGCAATTGGAGGCTGAAATCTTTCATACCTATGTCCAGCCCTCACCTCCCCATGAATGTAGAATTTAAACGCACAAGACTAGTCAGATACTTTCATTCTTTTATTAAGTTCTGCAAAGTGAGTCCTATTGTAGGTCTGCAGCTAAAATGATCAAAATCAATGCAAACCATGAATTGAGCCTAGGACCTTTTGATCTGCAGAAATTAATATTGCGTTGGGTGATTGCCAACACCTTACCTTGACAAAGCTATCAGGGCAGCAAGACACACACAATAATAGAATGATCCTAAAGTAAACTTGCTGCAATTGGAATGGGAAATCAGACTTACACCAGATTGAAATCACCATCTGGTGGCAGCAAGATAAATAGCAGCTGGAAACAACGGCTGAACTCAGTGTTAGATACCTAGAAGTTACATTTGCAGCTGCACTAATTACCGAATAAAATAACTATTCTTCAACATTGATCATATAAACATATGTAATATGTGCATGCACAAATGATAGAGAGAATGCCCCCTTCCCCTTTCTAAATTAATACTGCTGCTCAGTGACATGATCTGAAAATACAGCATTGTTTCCATATGTATATTGATGACTCCAAGTGCTCAAACTCTCTACTGTACCAAAATTTTCACGCTGCTTGTCAAAATTTCACAGGGACCATTCCCTCTTGGACATCCTGGTCCTCTCCTCCTCCACCACCACCACCACCGCCACCACTCTCCCCCCCATGCCTTCATGACCAGTTTTTATGCAATCACAGAAGACGCAACACTTGCTCATTTATTTTCTCCCTCCTCACTATCCAAGGCTCCAGACACACCTTCTAGTAGAGCAATGATTTACCTGCACTTCATTCAATCTAGTCTACTGCATTCTCTGCTCATAATGTGGTCTCCTATATACTGGGGAGACGAGATGCAGACTGGGCAATCGCTTTTCAGAACATCTATGTTCTGTCCATAAAAATGATCTCAAGCTTCCAGTTGCCTGCCACTTCAACACATCACTGTGTTCTCTGGCAACATCTCTGTCTTGGGCCTCCAGTGCAGTTCAGTGCAAGCTGGAAGAACAGCATCTCACTTTCCACCTGGCTACCCCGTAGCCTTTAAGACTCAATATTGACTTTAATAACTTTAGAACCTGAACACCTTCTTCTGTGATCTTTGCCCATTCCATTGCCCCAGGCCCTGACATGACAGGGTCTGCTTTTAGCACAGCCAACCCATTTTCACCTACTTATGGCCCTCATACTCAGCTTTTATCTTTCCCTGGCTTACATCATCCATCCCTTTGTCTGTCTAACTGTCTTTCTTTCTCTCTGGGCTCATGCTCTTTCCAGCTGCTTACTTTCCTTTCCCTGATCCCCTGTCTTCAGCATATCTACTACCTTTTCCTAGCTATTGTCAGTTCTGATGAACTGTCATTGGACTTGAATTGTTAACTCTGCTTTCCCTCCATAGGTGCAGCCAGACTGTCTGAGTTTCGACAGCAATTCCTGTTTCTGTCTCATCTCCAACTACTGGGAATGCATATACTGTATGCATGGATTCTGAAAACTAGAAAATTCACATTTGGACATTACTGGGTTGCAAAGGATTTATCATGTGATTGCTTTGAACTGGAAAGTCAAAAGTTTCAAGGAGGCAATGATCTATTTGCTATTTTCAAAGGAAGAAGTAACCTCAGAAAGCAATGTCCAGCAAAACTTTAGGAAGAGATAGGACGGGTTTATTTGTATTAAATTTTAAGCAAATAGACCTGAAAGCTCTAATGGATCTATACAGTCATCATATATCAACAGCCTCTGAACTTGAAGCTAGGCTGGAGAAGTTTGCAAGGCTGCAGTATCATCTCTCAGCCTGTAAGATTCAGAGCTTAGAGCTGAAAACAGTGCTCTATATGTCCCTCAGAGAAATGGTTTGAAAAATACTGATAAAGTTTCAAATATCAGGACTCCAAACTTTTTCTCGTCTGAATCTAAAATCAGGTTCAAAAATTGCCCATCATTCTGCCACCGAGAGCAATGTGAGTATTTTAATAAGGAACCAAAGAAACTGTAAAATAGGTACCTCATTCTATCCTTTTAGTTTGGACTCATGATCCACAGCATCTACCATTTTATTCCACTCATAACTGTTCAGCAAAGCTCTATCATTTCTGACTTTGTCCTGTATCTGTGTGAATATCGATGTGTTTTGGATTCAGTGAGATATAGTTTAATTCACATAGCAACTTAGTTTTTAATTCGTTTTCCATTTGTTTGAAGGATAGCTTTGGCTTCAATACAAATGTTTTTTTCATTCACTCATGGGAAGTGGGCATCTCTGGCTGGCCAGCATTTATTGCCTGTCCCTAGTTACTCTTTATAAAGGGGTAGTGAACGGCCTCTTGAACTGCTGCAGCACATGTCCTGTAAGTAGACCCATAATGCCCTTAGGGAAGGAATTCCAGGATTTTGACCGAGTGACACCAAAGGAACAGTGGTATATTTCCAAGTCAGGATGGTGACTGCTTTGGAGGGGAGTTCACAGGTCATGTTGTTCCCATATATTTGTTACCCTTGTCCTTCTAGTTGGAAGCTAGTGAGTGCCAATAGTACCGTGACTGCATGTTTATGGATGTGGGGCCAATCAAGTGGGCTGCTTTGTTTTGGATGTGGGACAGGTTTTGGGAGTCAGGAGGTGAGTTACTTGCTACAGTGTTCCTGGTCTCTGACTTGCTCTTGTAGCCGCAGTATTTATATGATGAGTCCAGTTCAATTTCTGGTCAATGATAACACCCTGAATATTGACAGAAAAGGATTCAGTGATGGTAACACTATTGAACATCAAGAAGCAATGGCTAGATTATCCCTTATTGGAGCTGGTCATTGCCTGCATTTGTGCCACCCTTCAGTGTCTAAGCCCAGATAGCTTAAGGGGCTTGACAGGGTAAATGCTGAGAGGATGTTTCCCCTTATGGGAGGGTCTAGGACCAGAGGGCACAGTCTCAGAATAAAGCAGTACCAATTTAACACTGAGATAAGGAAGAATTTCTTCTCTCAGGAGTTGTGAGTATTTGGAACTCCTTGCCACAGAGAGCTGTGAAGGCAGTCCCTGTGTATATTTAAGACTGAGGTTGTTGATCAGTTGGGGAATGAAAGATTACAGGGAAGAGGCAGGAAAATGGACACGAGGAATGTTGTATCAACCATTATCCTATTGAATGGCTGATCAGGCTCAAGTGGTTAAATGGCCTACTCCTGTTCCTATATCTTACAGTTTTATGATCTTATTTTGTCTAGTTCTTGTTTTATTTGGACATGGACTGCTTCAGTATCTGAGAAGTCATGAATGATGCTGAACATTGTGCAATCGTTGGTGAACATCCCCATTCTGACCTTATGTTAGGGAAGTTCATTGATGAAGCAAATGAATGTGGTTGGGCCTAGGACACTACCTTGAGGAACTCCTCCAGAGATGTTCTCGAACTGAGATGGCTGACCTTCAACAACCACAACCACTTTCCTATGTGCCAGGTTTGGCTCCAACCGGTGGAGAATTATTCCTTGATTCCCACTAACTCCAGTTTTGCCAGGGGTCCTTAATGCCACGTGGTCAAATAATGTCAAGGGTTGTCACTCTCACCTCACCTCTGGAATTCAGCTCTTTTGTCCATGTTAGACCAAAGCTGTAATGAGGTCAGGAGTTGAATAACCCTGGTAGAACCCAAACTGAGCGTCAGTGAGCAGGTTATTGCTAAACTGCTTGATAGCACTGTTGATGACATCTACCACCACTTTAGTGATGATTGAAGGTAAACTGATGGGGCAGAAATTGACAGGGTTGGATTTTCCTGCTTTTTGTATACAAGACATACTTGGGCAATTTTCCACATTGTCAGGTAGATGTCAGTGTTGTAGCTGTACAGTTTGACTAAGGGTGCAGCAAGTTCTGGAACAAAAATCTTCAGTATTATTGCTAGAATGTTGTCAGGGCCCATGGCCTTCAACAATTTCTTGATATCATGTGGGGTGAATCAAATTGGCTGAAGAATGGCATCTGTGATGCTGGGGACCTGTGGAGGAGGCTGAGATGGATTGTCCATTCAGCACTTCTGGCTGAAGATTGCTGCAAATGTTTCAGCCTTATCTTTTGCACTGATGTGCTGGGCTCTCTCATCATTGAATTGTTTAATTGTCAACCATCATTCATGATTGGATATGGTGGGACTATAGAGCTTAGGCTTAATCCACTGTAATGGAATCATTTAGCTCTGCATACCTCTTGCTACTTATGATATTTGGCATGCTAGAAATCCTGTTTTGTACCTTCAACAGGTCGAATCCTCCTTTTTTGATATGCCTGTGCTGCTCCTGGCATGTCCTCCTGCATTCCCTAACTCAATGGTAGAGTGGGGATATGCCAGGCCATGAAGTTGCAGATTGCCTTGGAGTACAATTCTGCTGCTGATAGCCCACAGCATCCCATGGATGCCTAGTTGTGAGTTGCTAGATCTGTTTGAAGTCTGTCCCATTCAGCATGCTGATTAAGATTTAGATTTTATTGCCACGTGAACTCGAGAGCAGGAATACGGAGTACAGTGAAAAGTGTACAAAGTCGCCATTCTCCAGTGTCATCTTAGTATACAAAAGCCATAGCCTGGAGCCACACCCCCACCGCTGGAACCGTGTTGCCATTCTTTGGTGCCATTTTGCCTCCACCAAAGTCATCGTCAACATGAGTCTGCACTGGGCCGTTCTCGGAAATGCAGCAGCCACTGAGGCAACTGGATCCCAAACTGGGCTCAAACCCAAAGCTCAGCCCATCACATCAAAGCAGCCACTGCCTCATTCTGGCTTAGATGTTGTACCATGTTGCGCTACTTGCTGATGTATGTCTTTCATATGTTGGCACTAGCTCCAATGTTGATTTTAACTTTTGTTATGAGTTACCCTGCCATTTCAAGACATATGATATTAATGATTGTAAAAGCTTTTGATTGCCAGCCTCACACATTATTGATGGTATAAGGCAATGTGAAAAGTTTGGTTATCTTCTGAAATTTCACAATGGTTGACTCTCTTTGCACTTCTCTTGCATCCAGTGTTATATCATCTTGTTGCTCATCTGTATTTTGTTCTGGGATCTGGCATGGCCTTTAGAACCAGATTTCCTGCCTATGCATGCATAACATCCTAATGTGCCATAACCCATTACAGATATCAAGAAAGTTAGACAGTTATTGTGTAGGTGTGACAAACCACAGCTATTTCAGATTTTATTGGTTTGTTGCACTGTGCTGACTATAGCAGCAATGTTGGTTGCACCTAAAGTGTGCAACTCCTACTTGTGTCCATTCTCCAGTAGTATGGCAATAGTCTTTATACTTACGCAAAAGATCCTTCCTAAAAGATTTAATTGATGTGGAGGCAATGATTAACTCATGAGCTTGTCTGACAATTCCACTTTGGAAATGTTACACTCAAGCCCTTTGCTGTGGCATCTTCTAACAAACGTGCCAACATTTTCTTGGGGTTAGTCTCTGTATGAAAGGAGATCAAGTCTGTTAGTCCTGAAGTCAATTCATAACCTGAATTGATGTTTGAGAACTTTCCCGATCTCCTCTGTATCTTACTGATCATCCATACAAACAGCAGATATGTTAATTCTGCAAAGCCCCTCCTTGTCTAAGGCAAGCAACATTTTTACAGCAGTTTTTACAGGATCATCCATCACTTGATCTGTACAATAGAATTGCTAATATTGTTTGAACAGATGTAACTCTTAGAGGAGGTGGTAGTGTAGTGGTGATGTTACTAGCCTAGTAGGTTGATGTAAACGTCCTGGGCACATAGGTTAGAATCTCATTATAAAAGCAGACGGAATTTGAATTTAATAAAAGTCTGGAAATAAGGAACAGACATGTACAATCATTCCTTGGTGTGAGTGAGAGCTTAGATTCTGAAAACCTAATGAATGACAAAATTCTTGAGTGCTGAGCCCTTTAAAAAGTAAATGTTTAAAAATCATGGATACATGAGTTTACCCATGGATGTTGAATTTTGTTGCTACTCTTTGGTGTGGATAGGCAAATTCACTAGTTGTGAACTCACTGATGCAGAAGATTTACTGTAATGGTTGTTGTTAAAAAATAATCTACAGGCTCGTTAATGTCCTTTAGGGAGGGAATTGTACTGGTCTCCATGTGATTCCAGACCCACAGCAATGCAGTTGACTCTTAATTGTCTTTTGGCTAATTACAGATATGTAATAAATTCTGGCCCAACCAACAATTCTCACATCAATTTAATGAACTAAAAAAGTCAGTAAATGTTTCAGTAGATGTCCAATGTAGTGTTGTGTTTGCCTCTCTTCTCTTTGCATTATTTTTAGAAGTAGATTGCAGTGCTGTGCTTGTTTAATTCATTGACTGTTTTTGTTTTTCTCTCCTTTCACTTTTTTTTTGTCCTTTTCCCTGCTACTGCTTTAATAAATTGCAAGTTTGTAGTTTAAGAATTGCAGGTTTCTGCCTGTAGGTGGCATCACACCAAGAAAGGAGTAATGATTTCAAATGGGCCTTTTTGTATTTTTGTGTTGGTCTGCAGAAAGAAAATGGCAGAACTGAGTGGTATCTGAATACATGTAAGTCTTAGTAGATTTTCAAAGTGTATTTTCTTCTAGGAGCACTTTGGAGGTGTGCTTTTAGAACCTCTTAACTGACTTCTTAAAAAATTGAATTAGTGAGCTATGTTTTTTTTTAAAAGAGAAATAGAGATAGACTACCCACTATGCTATTAGTCTTTTTCTGTCACCTTTACTTTTGATTGAATTTGTGACTTTGTCTTTTTATTTTTAAATAAGGCACTCTTAGAAATTACTTCAACTTGTTAGAACTTATTCTAATCAGAAAGAAGTTGGCTGTCTTTCTGCTCAGTGTCCTATCTATAGATCTGTATGGCTGTCTGTACTCGGAGAAACTCTTGCTGCTATAAGATAAGAAACTGTCCCTTTGTCCAAAGCTGTTGTCCTGGTCTTCAGTTAGTTTTCAAAATAACTGTCATCAAGCAATTAGAGTCTTGTAGATGGCCAACACTGCTACTATGAGTCAGTATAGAGTGAAGCTGGAGAAACACAGCTGGTCAGGCAGCATCAGAGGAGTAGGAAAGTTAAGATGGTGAAATTTGATTTCAATAAAATCTGGAATTTGGAGGTGGCATAATGCCAAATGTGTCACCATTGTCGATTATCATCAAAACCCACGTACCTACCTTTTGACCTTTACGGAAAGAAATCTGCCATCCTCACTTGGTCTGATCCAAATGTGACTCCAGACCCACAGCAATGTGGTTGGCTCTTAACTGGCCTCTGGACAGTTAAGGATGGGCAATAAATGCTGCCTGGCCAGTGAGGCCCACATCCCACGCATGAATAAACAAAAATACTTGGTAAAGAAATGCAAAAGAAAATGTTGCTACCGTGGTGAAAGAGAAGGTAATTAATACATTAGAAGGGTTTAAAATTGAAAAGGAGGAAGTATTAGATGACCTCTCTGTACTTAAATTTGGAGGATTGGAGAAATGCAAATGTTAAAGCTTAATTTAAAATAATTGTGTAAAGGTAAGCTCGACAACTACTAACCAGTAAGCTTAAGTGCTCGGGAAACTTCTAGAAACAGTAATTTCGGACCAAATGAATAGCCATGTAAACAAATATGGATTAATTAAGAATGCTATCAAAGGCTTTTTAAGAGAATATCATATTGAATTAACATACATAGTCTTTTGATGAGGCCACAGAAAAGGTTGCTGAAGATAATGCTGTCAGTGTGGTGTACACGGACTTTCCAAAAGGCATTGGAAAAAGTTTTGCAGACTTGTGTACAAAGTTTTAGGTCATAGAATAAAAGGGACAGTACCAAATTGGATTCATTAGTTGCTGGGAGATAGGAAACAGAGTAATGGTTAGTCAGTGTTTTGCAAGTTGGACGAAGATTTGTTGTGGAGTTACCCAGGGGTTGGGAAGTTTGCTTTTCCAAGTGATCTTGATCTTGGTTAACAGGACACAATTGCAAAATTGTGACGTTACAGAAGTTGGAAGCATTTTAAACTGTGAGGAGGGTAATATAGAACTTCAAAGAAATCTAGACAAATTGGTGAAATAGGGAGTCATGTGGCAGATGAAGTTCAATGCAGAAAAATGTGAAGCAATTCATTTTGGAGAGATAATATCACATAATGGGTATAATTCTAAAGGAGATGCAGGAGTAGGGGTATTTGAATGTATGTGTGCTTAAATCTTTGAAGGTGTCAGGACAGGTTGAGACAGCAGCTAATGAAGTATACATGATCCTGGCCTTTATTTTTGGGATTGAGTCCAAAAGAAAGGAGGTTCTGAAGAAGGGATTTCTCTTCACAGATACTGCTAGACATGCTGAGATTTTCTAGCAATTTCTGTTTTTGTGTGGAAAGGAGGTTGTGGTGAACTTGTATAAGACACCAATTTTATTTTATTCATTCATGAGATGTGTGTGTTGCAGGCTCAGCCACCATTTAATTTTACCAGATCAGCCATGATCATATTGAATGGCAGAGCAGGCTTGAAGGACTGAATAGCTGACACCTGCTCCTAAGTTCTATTTCCTGTCCCTTATTTCCTGTTGTGCTCAGTTTGAGTTTACATACAGCTTTGGATGTCACACTTCAGGAAAGGTGTGAAGGCATTGGAGAATGTGAGGTTTCACTGCACTAGAATGGTTCCAATGATGAGGAACTTCAGTTCTCAAGATAGATTGGAGAAAACTTTTTTATAAGAGAAGGCTGAACTGAGTAGATAGAAACTGTTCCCACTCCTGAAAGGTTGAGATTTATCAGGCATAGATTTTAAATCATTGGGAAAGAATCAAAAGCGACATGAAAATGGTATCATCTTACAAGTGATTAAGGGATGGAATGCATTGCCTGAGAATGTGTTGGAAGTAGATAAAATCAAAGTATTAAAAATGGAATTAGAATGTTATTTTAAAAGGAGAATTATGCAGGATTACTGGGAATACAAGGAGAATAGTACTAAAGAATTTGCTCACCTGGAAATTCAGTGCAGGTTTGATGCGCTGAATGCTTCTCTGCCCCAGTTATTCAGTGATTCTGTTTCTTCTTGCTTTGAGTAAAAGAAAATGAAAAATGAGCAACAAATGAATTTCATTTATCCAAGGAGGTAATGATAATAAAAATGTTTCTTTAAGAATATATATGATGATAAGAAAATTATCTGCACAATTTAAACACATAAACGATGCTCCACTAAATATGGGATACGAAAGGGACAGTGATGTGAGGTGACATAGCCAGTGCATTTTACTTTGATATTTTCTGGATGCCGTGTGAAATATGAACAACACTGTCTTGTAAAAATGGTTAACATCTAACAGACAAAACAGCCATTAAAAGGCACTTCCAAGTGCTGTTATAAAGAACCCTGTTTAGTTTGTTTTTCTAAAGGTAGTCAGTTCATTTGTTTAACAACCATAATTATGTCTCCATCTGATCGACATTTGTGGCAATCAATGGAATGAAACCTTATCTGCTTACAATACAGTCTTAAAATGTCACAAAAATAATAAACCTTTGAAGCCAGTGTTAATTTTAATGTCATTAAATTGCTTCATTTCATAAAATTGAATTACATTCAATTAAATGCTCCATTGTTCACAACTGAATGTGGCAGGTCTGTAGAGTTTAGGTGTTATCTATCAGTTGTGGGATTTCTGAGTCCTGCCTGTTGCATGCTGTTTGCCATGCAAATAATTCTGTGTTGTTGCTCCACCAAGTTAACACCTCATCTTTAGGTGTGCTCGGTGCTGCACCTGACTTGCCCACCTGCTTTTTTCATTAAATCATGAAAGATCTTCTGGCTTGATGGTAATAGGATAATGGGAGTTGTTTCTTGTTGGTTCTGTCACCACCTATCACTGCTGTAGTCTAGCAGCTATACCCTTTCGGAGCTGACCAGCTCAGTAATGGTGCTATTGAGTCAATAGAGTCATAGTGTAATACAGCATGGAAACAGACCCTTCGGCCCATATTGGTTCATGCTGACCACGGTGCCCACTCAGCTAGTTCCAATTGCCCGCATTTGGTCCATATCCCTCTAGACCCTTCTCATCCATGTACCTATCCAAACGTTTTTTAAATGTTGTTATTGTACCTGCCTCAACCACTTTCTCTGGCAGCTCATTCCATTTACGCTCCACTCTGTGTGAAGAAGCTGCCCCTCAGGTCATTCTTAAATCTATGCCCTCTCACCTTAAACTTATGCCCTCTAGTTTTCAATTCCCCATTCCTGGGAAAAAGATTGTATGCATTAATCCTATCTATGCCCCATCATGATTTTATACATTTCAATAAGGTCGCCCTTCATTCTCCTACGTTCCAAAGAAATAAATATAATCCCTATAACTCAGGTCTGCTAGTCCTGTTTAAATAACAAGCACGAAAACACAAAAACACTTCATCAGAGGCTGCACTGATGATGTTACCCAGCAGGGTAATGAAACTACCTTGTAAATCTTTGTGTAGGACATTGAAGTACCCACGCAGAGCCCATTCTGTGTCTTTGCCACTCACAGTGTTTCCTTCAATTGGTGCTCAACATGGAAGAGTATTGATTTATCAACCACTCAGATAGGTGGTACCTGGTAATCAGCAGGAGGCATCCTTGCCCATGTTTGACCTGATGCCATAAGATTTCATGGGGTCCAGAGTCAATTTTCAGGATTCCCAGAGTGACTCCTTCCCAACCGTATACCACTATGTGACCACCTCTGCTGGGTCTGTCCTGATAGTGGGACAATGTATACATAGGGAGGGACAGTGTATACATAGGGAAGATGATGGTGGTGCCTGGGACATTATCCAGCATGATTCTGTGAGGATGACTATGTCAGGATTTTGCTTTGACTTGTCTATGAGGTGGCTCTCTCAAATTTGGCACAAGTCCCAATATTTTGGTTGGGAGAACTTTACAATGTTGACAGGGCTGATCCTTGCCATTGTTGTTTTTGGTACCTAGTTCGATGCCAGATGATCTGTCTGGTTTCATACTTTTCTTTAGATGGTGGTGGCTCGATACAATTGTGTGCTGTGGTTGGTCAGCTCGTTGAGTTGGTTCATTAGTTTCATTACCCTGCTGGGTAACATCATCAGTGCAGCCTCTGATGAAGTGTTTTTGTGTTTTCATGCTTGTTATTTAAACAATTGGGTCTGCTGGAGTTGATTACCTCATTTCTAGTTTTTCTTTGCAGTGGTGTATATATAAGAACATAGAACATAGAACAGTACAGCACAGTACAGGCCCTTCGGCCCACGATGTTGTGCCAAACTTTTACCCTAAATCTAACGTCTATCTAACCTCCACTGCTACCTTATACTATCATCCATATGCCTATCTAATAGCCGCTTAAATGCCCCTAACGAGGCCGACTCCACTACCCTCTTCGGCAATGCAATCCACACCCCACCACTCTCTGAGTAAAGAACCTACCTCTGACGTCTCCCCGATATCTACCTCCTTTCACTTTAAAACTATGTCCCCTCGTAAAAGCTACCTCCACCCTAGGAAAAAGTCTCTGGCTATCTACTCTATCTATACCTCTGATCATTTTGTACACCTCTTTCAAGTCATAAGGTCTAATTCTACGTGTTTATTGATGGCCTTCTTGGTGGAGAAACAGGCCTCTAGAAATTCCCGTGCTTGTCTCTGTTTGGCTTGTCCTAGGCTCCTGATGTTGTCCCAATCGAACTGTTGGAGGTCATGCCTGACAAATCTGCTAAAATTCTTTGAGGAAGTAATGAGCAGGATAGAGCCAATGGACGTTATCTACCTGGACTTCAAGAAGGCCTTTGACAAGGTGCCACGTAGGAGGCTGCTGAGTAAGATAAGGGCCCATGGTGTTAGAGCAAGGTGCTAGCATGGATAGAAGATTGGCTGTCTGGCAGAAAGTAGAGAGTGGGGATAAAAGGGTCTTTCTCAGGATGGCAGCCAGCGACAAGTGGTGTTCCGCAAGGGTCAGTGTTGGGACCACAACTTTTCACTTTATACATTAATGATCTAGATGAAGGAACTGTGGGCATTCTGGCTAAGTTTGCAGACGATACAAAGATAGATGGAGGGACAGGTAGTATTGAGGAGGTGGGGAGGCTGCAGAAGAACTTGGACAGGTTAGGAGAGTGGACAAAGAAATGGCAGATGGAGCACAACGTGGGAAAGTGTGAGGTCATGCACTTTGGTAAGAAGAATAAAACCATGGACTATTTTCTAAATGGGGAGAAAATTCAGAAGTCTGAAGTGCAAAGAGACTTGGGAGTTCTAGTCCAGGATTCTCTTATGGTAAACTTGCAGGTTGAGTCTGTAGTCAGGAAGGCAAATGCAATGTTGGCATTTATTTTGAGAGGACTTGAATATAAAAACAGGGATGTACTACTGAGGCTTTATAAGGCTGTGGTCAGGCCACATTTAGAGTATTGTGTGCAGTTTTGGGCCCCATATCTCAGGAAGGATGTACTGGCCCTGGAGCGGGTTCAGAGCAGGTTCACGAAAATGGTCCCAGGAATGAAAAGCTTAACATATGAGGAATGTTTGAGGACTCTGGGACTATACTTATTAGAATTTAGAAGGATGAGGGGGGATCTAATTGAAACTTACAGAATACTGAATGGTCTGGACAGAGTGGACATTGGGAAGATGCTTCCATTGGTAGGAAAGACTAGGACCTGAGGGCACAGCCTTAGAGTAAAGGGAAGACCTTTTAGGACAGAGATAAGGAGAAACTTCTTCAGCCAGAGAGTGGGGAATCTATGGAATTCACTGCCACAGAAGGCTGTGGAGGCCAGGTCATTTAGTTCATTTAAGACTGAGATAGGTAGGTTCTTGATTATCAAGGGGATCAAGGGTTACAGGGAGAAAGCAGGAGAATGGGGCTAGGGAACTTATCAGCCATGACTGAATGACGGAGCAGACTCGATGGGCCAACTGGCCTAATTTCTGCTCCTATGTCTTATGGTCTCCTTGTCTGTGTGTCTGGAGACGAGTGAGTATTCGTCATGTCTTTGTGTTGCTAGTTGGCGTTCGTGTATTCTCGTAGCCAGTTTCCTTTGTGTCTGTCCAATGTAACGTTTGTTATGGTCCTTGCATGGAATCTTGTGTATTAGGTTATGTCCGTAGTTGGTAAGGGGCCTTTGGTTCTTGTTAGAAGTTGGCGTAGAGTTGATGTAGGTTTGTGTGCTACTCTGATGCTCAGATGCCCACAACCCGATCTACAAATCTACTCATAAACCTTAAACACCTATAGGCACAACACACTCAAATTGGCCTGGAAATGGGAAACCTATGCCAAAAGATGGAGCGCTACCTGCGAGCAACTCTACTTCCTACATGGATGCCTCAGGAACCAAATATTACTGCGCAGTGTTAGATACAAACCTCCCATCAACAACCCACAGGCACATAGGACAGCAGAACACAATGGCTGCAGAATGGCGAAGATAATGATTAACGACACCCACAACCAGCTCCACAGATATGACGGGGAAGTTATGTGCCAAAAATCCCTATACCTAGATGCAACCAACCTACAGTGGACAACAGACTTTGAATGAGCCATTAATGTCAGTCAACCAAAAACCAAAATCAAGAAAAGACAAATCCTACAGGAACAACTTGCCAAACTAACCCACCAAAACAACAGCCAAAGATCAGACACTTGGATAAGAAACCTATCTGACAGAAAACTAACTGACAGAGAGAAAGCTGTTCTAATACATGGGCTCAATTGTAACCACAGAGACGCTAACAAGACAGAATTCCTAGCCACACTAGAATCCACACTGAAGACCAATGGCATCAATGAGGAAACACAACAAGCCATAAGACAGAGATAGTAAGAACTACTGATGCTGGAGTCAAAGATAACACAGTGTGGAGCTGGAGGAACACAGCAGGCCAGGCAGCATCAGAGGAGCAGGAAAGTTGACGTTTCGGGTCGGGAGCCTTCTTCAGAAGACAGACAGTGGTCCCAACACTGACCAAAGGAACAAACTTAACACTCTCAACACAACAGAAAAGAAGGCCCTAGAAGGACTGAAAAAAGCCAAAAACATCATAATCCTACTAGCGGACAAAGGGCGCAAGACAGTAATACTTAACAAATGAGACTACTTCACTAAAGCACAGATGCTACCAGCAGACACAAATACATACTGACAAGTGGAAACAGACCCGACACCACAACTGGGAAATAAAATCAGCTACGCACTAAAGAGACTCAAACAGACTGGACAAATCAACAAAGCAGGCTACCTAACAATGAAACCTGAAGGGACAAACACCACCGCCTCCGCCCCCCACCACCCCATTCTATGGCCTCCTAAACATACACATTGAAAGTACAAACAAATACATACAAATTGTATGAAAGTACATACAAATTGAAACTATCCCTCTGACGCATAGTCTCTCTCCCAAGAACACCCAACACAAAGGTTAGCTAAGGAGTTACAACAAAGACTAAAGCACCTCGTCAACACTCAACCCACTCAATCCATTGGAGTTCCTCAAAGACCTAAGAATAGACGAAGACGAGCCCATGGTTACCGGCCCATTCACATCGCTCGACATACCACTAGCAAGAGAAACACTAGCAACACGACTGAAGGAACGGGACCCGAATAACACCATCTCCACAGGCAACATGCTGAAATTACCGGATCTATGCCTCACGACCCACTTTACCTTTAATGGCCAAATCTATGAACAAATCAACGGGACAACTGTGGGATCACCCATCTCTGGACTAATAGCAGAAGCAGTGATGCAGAGACTCGAAAGCATGACCCTTCTGCAGATCCCACTCAAACTATCGATCCAATACGTGGACAACACTTTCGTTGTCATCAAACGAACTAAACTAGAAGAAACGCACCAACTTATAAACAGCATTCTCACTGGCATCAAATTCACCAGAGGAGAAGAAAAGAACAAACAAATTCCTGGACATGATGGTAGAACACAGGGCCAACAGGGAATTTCTGACCAAAGCATACAGAAAGGCCACACACCCGGATCAAGTCCTAAATTTCAACAGTGACCACCCCAACACCCACGAACAGAGTTGCATGAAAACACTGTTTAAACAAGCCACAACACACTGCAGCAACCCAGAAATATGTCACAATGAAGAAGAATACTTCCACCCGTATTTAGAGACAACGAATACCCGAACAGCTGGGTCCGACAATGCCTGTCACATAAACAATAGGAAGATAAAGTAAGCCCCAACACGTTACCATACATCAAGAACGTATCTGAGCTGACCACAAGACTCCTTTGACCACTGGGCATCAGAGTAGCACGCAAACCTACATGAATCCTATGCCAGCTGCTGACAAGAACCAAAGACCACGATGGACAGAACCAACATAAAATACAAGATTCCATGCAAGGACTGCGACAAACATTACATTGGACCGACACAAAGGAAATTGGCTACAAGAATATATGAAGACCAACTATCACCATGCTAAATGGGACAGACTTCGCACTGATCTAGCAACTCAAGACTGGGCATCCATGAGGCGCTGTGGGCCATCAACAGCAGCAGAATTGTACTCCAGCACAATCTGTAACCTCATGGCCTGGCATTTCCCCACTCAACCATTACCATCAAGCCAGGGAGTCAACCCTGATTCAATGAAGAGTGCAGGAGGGCATGCCAGGAATAACACCAGGCATACCTGAAGCTGAAGTATCAACCTGATGAAGCCACCAAACTGGACTACTTGCACACCAAACAGTGAAAGCAGCAAGTGATAGACAGAGCTAAGTGATCCCACAACCAACAGATCAGATCTAAGCTCTGCAGCCCTGCCGCATCCAGTCATGAATGTTGGTGCACAATTAAACAACTCATTGGAGGAGGAGGCATCACAAGTATCCCCATCCTCAATGATGGAAGAGACTAGTACATCAGTGCAAAAGACAAGGTGGAAGTATTTGCAGCAACCTTCAGCCAGAAGTGCCGAGTGGACGATCCATCTCGGCCTCCTCCAGTGGTCCCCAGCATTACAGATACCAGTCTTCAGCCAATTCGATTCACTCCACGTGATATCAAGAAATGGTTGGAGACACTGGATACTGCAAAGGCTATGGGCCCTGACAACATTCCAGCAATATACTGAAGACTTGTGCTCCAGAGCTTGCCGCTCCCCTAGCCAAGCTGTTCCAGTATGGTTACAACACTGGTATCTACCTGACAATGTGGAAACTTGCCCAAGTATGTCCTGTACATAAAAAGCAGGACAAATCCAACCCGGCCATTTACCACCCCGTCGGTCTACTCTTGATCATCAGTAAAGTGATGGAAGGTGTCACCAACAGTGCTATCAAGCAGCACCTGCTCAGAAATAACCTGCTCAGTGACGCCCAGTTTGGGTTCCACCAGGGCCACTCCGCTCCTGTCCTCATTACAGCCTTGGTTCAAACATGGACAAAAGAGCTAAATTCCAGTGGTGAGGTGAGAGTGACAGCCCTTGATACCAAGGCTGCATTTGACTGAGTGTGGCATCAAGGAGCCCTGGCAAAACTGGAATCAATGGGAATCAGGGGGTAAACGCTTCGGTGGTTGGAGTCATACCTGACACATGGAAGATGGTCATGGTTGTGGGAGATCAATCATCCCAGCTCCAGGACATCTCTGCAGGAGTTCATCAGGATAGTGTCCTTGGCTCAACCACCTTCAGCTGCTTCATCAATGATCTTCCCTCCACCATAAGGTCAGAACTGGGGATGTTCGCCAATGATTGTACAATGTTCAGCACCATTCGTGACTCCTAGATACTGAAGCTGTCCATGTTCACATGCAACAAGATCTGGACAATATCCACATTCACGCCACACAAATGCCAGGCTATGACCACATCCAATAAGAGACAATCTAACCACTGCTCCTTGACATTCAATGGTGTTACCATCACTGAATCCCCCACTATCAACGTCCAGGGGGTTACCATTGACCAGAAACTCAACTGGGCTCACCACATTAACAGAGTGGCTACAAGAGCAGGCCAGAAGCTGGGAATACTGCGGCGAGTAACTCAATTCCTGACTCCTCAAAGCCTGTCCACCATCTACAAGGCACAAGTCAGGAGTGTGATGGAATACTCCCCACTTGCCTGGATGAGTGCAGCCCCAACAACACTCAAGAAGCTTGACACCATCCAGGACAAAGCAGCCCGTTTGATTGGCACTACATCTACAAGCATTCACTTCCTCCACCACCGACACTCAGTTCTGAGGAAGGGTCACTGGACCCGAAACGTTAACTCTGTTTTCTCCTCCACAGATGCTGCCAGACCTGCTGAGCTTTTCCAGCAACTTTGTTTTTGTTTGTTTACTATCTACAAGATGCACTGCAGAAATTCACCAAAGACTCTCAGACAGCACCTTCCAAACCCATGACCACTTCCATCTAGAAGGACAAGGGCAGCAGATATATGGGAACACCATCACCTCCAAGTTCCTTTCCAAGTCACTCACCATCCTGACTTAGAAATATATCGCTATTTGCTGGGTCAAAATTCTGGAATTCCCTCCGTAATAGCATTGTGGGTCAACCCACAGCAGAAGAACTGCAGCAGTTCAAGAAGGCAGCTCACTACCACCTTCTCAAGGGCAACTAGGGATGGGCAAGAAATGCTGGTCAGCCAGCAACGCCCACATCCCACAAACGAATTAAAAAAAAACTAGCCACAAAAAGACACGACCAATACTCACTCATCTCCATACACACAGACAAGGAGAACCACCAGTTCGATTGGGATAATGTCAGCATCCTAGGACAAGCCAAACAGAGACAAGCACGGAAATTTCTAGAGGCCTGTTTCTCCACCAAGAAGGTAGAATTAGACCCTATATACTCACCACTGCAAAGAAAAACCAGAAAATGAGGTAATCAACTCCAAAGGACCCCAGAGTTTAAATAACAAGCGAGAAAACACAACAGCATTTCATCGGAGGCTGCACTGATGACGTTACCCAGCAGGGTAATGAAACGTCTGCGAACTAACGAACTAGCTCAGTGAGCGAACCAAACACAGCATCCACAACCCAGGCTACCAATCTACTGAAGAACTTTAAACAATTGTGTGGTTTGAAGGGAGATTTCAGAGGGTCATTATGAGTCAACCATCTTGCTATAGTTTGGAGTCACATACAGTCAAGATTAAGTGAGGTTAACAGATTTCCATTCTTAAAGGGCATTAGTGAAGCAGATGATTTCTTATGACAATCAGCAGTGGATATATAACCACCATTAGACTGGCATCTAATTCTATAGTTTATTGAATTTAAATTTCCCCGACTGCCACATGGGATTTGAACCCATGTCTCAGAACATTAGTCTGTTGTTCCGGATTACTTTTCCAGTAAGTTTACCACTATGTTACCACATTCCACCCAATCAAATGTCTCCAAAAATAAAATTCTCCACGGGGAGTATGTTAAATGTTGCTCATTGACTAAGATCACAGATAAATAATGTTTATTTACAAACAATTCCAGAGAGCAGTTCAGCACTTCTGGATTGGGTATGGGATGGGAGGCAATTGAGTAGAAACAAAAAAAATACAAATTAAAATAAATAACACCAATGATAAATTGACCTCTAACCAAAAATAGGTTGCCTATTTATCTTGGTAATTAACAGCTTTCAAATGTGCAATTTCTGAAAACGTGATTGTTATCAGGTTATTAGTTATAGAGAGAAACATGATTCCTCTTTTTATTTAAAGAACAATCATTTCTCTATCAGAATGATGGTGACTGCATTTCTTTGTAGTGACTGTGTTTGTGTGAAAATAATGTCAAGTCCAGGGACTGTGCAGTGTTAAACTGTGACAAAATATCAAACCTGTACCCTTTCGATGGAGGATTACTATCAGGCTCTCTTTTTTAAAAGTAATATCATGAAAAAGAATTGCACTTAAGACAAGTGGTATCCTGTAAGAAATTCTCTCCATGTCCACATTTGCACCGAATTACACTGAGTTTTGCTGAGTAGGTATCACAGCTTTAAATAAAGTCTCCAAATCGGTGAAAATATTGATAGCTGAGTGATGAGAAATCATTCCCAGCACATTACTTAACCCAGTAATGGTTAGTATTGTTTTTATTTTTAAAAAAAACCTTCATTTTTCTGTTGAAAACAGTTCACTGAATCATAGAATTGTAGAATGTCTATATCGTATGTCAAGGCCAATTGGCCTGTGGAGTCTATACTGGCTGTTTCTCAAAACAAGTCACTGACTTTCACTCCCCAACTTCTCTCAAAACTTCTCAAATTTATTTTCTCCTCAGAAAATTGTCCGGTCCTCCTTTGAAAGCCATTATTGAATTTACCACCTGACATGCTCATAGAGTGTATTCAGATCTAAATTACTCGTTGTTTAACCCAACTTTTTTCGCATATTCTGGTTTCTTTGCCACTCATCTTAAATTGGTGTCCTCTAGTTCTTCATTTCACCAAAGGAACAGTTTCTCCATATCTACTCTGTCTCACCACCTCGTGATTTTGAACACCTCTTTTTATTGTCTTAATCCTCTCCTCTCTAAGGTCAAAAGCTCCAGCTTCTCCAAACTATCCATGGAACTGATGGTACTTGTCCATAGAACTATAGAATTGCTACAGCACAGAAGAACATCCTTCATCCGTTGTGCCTGCGACAGTTCTCGGTAGGAGCAATTTTATCAGCTCTAGTTGTCCTGCCTGCTCCACATAGTCCCGGAGAAATCTTCTTTCTCAGATAACAACTCGGTTTACTCTTGTGTGCCTTGATTGAGCCTGTCTCCACGATACTGTTGGGTAGAGCAATCCAGATCGTAACTATTTGCTGCGTGAAAAAGATTTTTGTCATATTGCCCTTTGTTGTTTTGCTGGATGCCTTAAATCTGCGTTTTTCTGTTCTCAGACTTTTCACTAATGAGAACATTTTCTCCTATTCGAATCTGTCCAGATCTCTCATGATTTTGAATACCTCATTCAAGTCCTCGCTCAATTTTCTCAACTCCATGACAAAGCCAACTTCCCCAATCTTTCCAAGTAACTGAAGTTTGTCTTCCCCGAACCATTCTTGTGAATCTTTCTGCACTCTCTCTAACACCTTCCTAATCTTTCCTAATGCATGGCGCCCAGAACCGAACGCTTGCTTTCGCCTGGGCTGATCCAGTGTTCTGCACAAGTTTAACAAAACCTGCTTGTTTTGTACTCTCTGCCCCTATTATTGAAGCCTAGGACACTATACACTTTACTAACTGCATTATCAACCTGTCCTACCATCTCTAAAGTCTTATGCATACATATGCTCGTCTCTCCCTTGTCCTGCCACCCATTTAGATTTATACTCTTTATTTATGTTATTTATCCATATTCTTCCTTTCTAACTGCATCATTTCATATTTTTCTGTGTTATGTTTCATATGCTATTTCTCTATTTCACCAACTTGTCCATGTTGAAGTTCTACATTATTCTCATGAATCACAATGTTTCCAACTTTGGTGTAATTTGCAAATTTTGAAATTGTGCCCTCAACGTGATGATCTATGTCGTTGATATATATTGCTATGACCAGGTGAGGAATAGTGATACGCTCCTTGTTTTTTAGAACACCACATTGATTTGTCAGAACAAATTTTTTTTTTAGCATGTAGCTATCATACTTTGATAAAAAAATTTAACCAGATCAAAAATGAAGAAGAGCTACTTTCAAAGTTTTCTTGAGTGACAGTTTTATTACCTATTAAACCTGAGAAAAAGAAGTAAATTTGACATGTAACACATGCACACGATACAGGTTATAAGCTTTAAAAGTAGGGAGAAGAATGTTTGTACAGAGAGACGGGTACAGGCAGTTGTAACTTAAAATTTTTAACAGTCCTTGAGTTGTGAGAGTGAAATCTGAGTTCTAATAGTTTAACTATTGTTGTGTTTCCTCAAAAGTGACAAAGCTTGCAGCAAATTTTGATTTCTTTGTGAATGGTGTTTTTTCAAGTTGCTTTTTCATTCGCATTAGTTTCTGAAATTGAGAGGAAAAATGTTCAGTTTCCTTGCTGTTATCAGTTCATTTTACATGCTCTCTCTCCTTTGTTGCTCATAGCAAGCTACTGAATTTTTAAAAATACATTTCTGCATAATTGTGTGTGATATCCGTTAGTGCTACATTCTTTGTAGATGAATCATGAAAAGCTGGACAGCTTCTGAGTCAGTTTGGCAAATGTGTCTGTTACAGATTTTTTTTGGTTTAGTGCACTTTTCTGACTTTTGCAATAGGGTTTGATGACTTGTCTTCCTGCTTCTTGTCACTAAACATCATTGCACAATAATCATGCTTGGAATGTTCTTCCTCTTTCTCTCACTGTGTGATTGGTGTATTACATTGGTCTGAGCCAGGTTCCGTTTCTTCACAATGTTGCACCACAGTCAGTAATGACTTCACATGATCTAGACTGGTTGCGTATTACAGGTATCCAAATATTTTTATATGTATTTCTAACTCTCATTGTGTCTAGTGCACAGTGTTGCTCATGCTGTATCTGCTTACTTGTGATGTATCTCATTCATTCTCCATTGTCTTCGAAGAAGGATATTCTGGGTATCTCAGAATAATTAGACGGTTGATTCACGGGGCCATGTCATTTGCACTTCCATTCAGAGCATAAGTTGGATGGAGATAGCAGTCCCTTCTCCATTGATGTTGCAGGCAAATTCAGAAATGTAATAGGAAAGTCTGGTTCTTTAGTTTCACACTTAATAATAATTGATTTGTTGGTAAATATCACATCATAGAATCCCTACAGTGTGGAAACAGGCTGTTCAGCCCATCAAGTCCAACCAATCCTCTGAAGAGCATTCCACACAGACCCATCCCCCATATTAACCCTGTAATCCTTCATTGCCCATGGCTATCCACTTAGCCTGCAAATCTTTGGACTATGGGAGGAAACCAGACCATAAGGAGGGAACCCACACAGGCACGGAGAGAATGTGCAAACTCCACACAGACGGTTGCCTGTGGCTGGAATTGAACCCAGGTCGTTGGCGCTGTGAGGTAGCAGTGCTAACCGCTGAGCTACCGTGCCACCCTAACATCAGAATTAAGGAGTCTGTACCTGAATGTATAGAATACACAGAATCATAGAATCGCTACAGAGTGGAAAAAGGCTGTTTGGCCTATCAAGTCTGCAGTCAGCCTCTGAAGACCATTCCACCCAGACCCAGCTTCCTACTCTAGCCCAGTAACTCTGCATCAACCATGGCCAATCCACTTAAGCTGCACATCCTAACACACTACTGGGCAATTTAGCATGACCAATCCACTTAACCTGCACATCTTTGGACTGTGGGAGGAAACTGGAGCACCCAGAGGAAACCCACACAGACATGGGGAGAATGTGGAAACTGCACACAGTCGCCCAAGCTGGGAATCAAAGCTGGGTCAAATATCAGTGCTAAGGACCGAGCCACCATGTTGCCCCAAAACTATGCTAAACCAGGTGAGTATGGATTTTGGAGTAACAATGTTTTTGAGTCACTCCCCATGTCCAAATATCTTGAAATGGTTTGCCAATAAACTATAGTCTGTTCTTAGATACTTTTGGTTCTGGCATACTGAATGAAATGAAACCAATGTTCTTGCTTGTTGTGTTGCTAATTTGTTGAACAGTACATAATTTGAAGAAGTAATCCATCACAAGAGGGTAATCTTCCCTGTGCACTGTGAATAAGTCTGCCTGTGGTGTGGTTGGAACATTACATGGGTGTAGAGGGCTCTCTACTGCTGGGGTTGATGGTACTGTATGCCTCACATGAATTCATTTGTCATAAAATATCTTAATTTTCTCTATACATAGATTCATGTGCTAGCCATTTTGAGCGTTCAATTCCATGTGTCCCTTATAATGTTTTGTCAAAGAACATATTATGAAATATATATATATATAATGAACAACTTTTCTCTTGTACTTCTTTAACACTGTCAGGCTATCCCTGGAAAATGGTCTTTTACAATTCTTGTAGTTACTCTTTTTAGGCAGTTGTTGATTATAATTTAGGCAGTCGTTGATTATAACTATTCACATTGATCGATTCCATTTTAGAATCAGCTTTGAAGATGTCTTCAACTTTGCAGTTAAGAGGATCAACATATGGATCAAAAGGAATAGTTTGTGTGGGTAGGCTAACCTGCTTAGTGTATCAGATGTAATCATCCTAGTACTTGGCTTATATCTCACTTCAATGCATCTTGACAAGTAGATGCGACAAATGCAGCAGTGCAATCATTAGTGATTTATAGTAGATCAGTTCCAGTGGCCACCACTCTATCTCAACAATGAATTTTCTGCCAAGTAGGTGCAACACTGTATGATGTCAAATACCAGAGCTAATGTCTCATGCCCTATCCTGTATAGTTAATGTGTGCATACGGCAGAGTTTTTAAACTGAAAACAATAGACTTTTCATCTTCCAAAATACAGGCTCCAGGGTTTTTTTAGCCATGTGCCCACTTTGAGAATTGCATCCTTTCTTCGGGTAATACTATTACATTAGACAGGTGGTTCCTGATGGAATCTACTGAAGAGAATCAGTGGTTGTGTTTCCATACATGGAGGATATCCTTGAGCATATCTCTCAATGGCAGCACCTGGACCATGTAGTTCAGAATATATGATGAGTGGAAGTTAAAAAAAAAAATCAGAAGCAATGTCACAGATCCTCTAGCTGAAGAACTTGTCTTTCAGGATGCATAGTGGTAATATTTTGGCGCTAGCTCCTGGGTCAGTTTTAGCTTAAGCTGAGTTGACCTGCCTTTTCAGAACATTTGATATTAATGGTTGTAAAAGCCTCTGATCATTTTATACTGTTGACATGGTGGGTGAAGTTAACAAATGGAAAACTTGGGCATCAACTAACAGTTACCTTTCTCCAGGTTGACGCTCATTCTCATTAAAGTGTTTGACAGCAAGAAAAATTTCAAGGACACATACAATGTTGTGTTGTACCAACTTGTTTTTCCCCTGTGTTTTGGACTGGGACCTGGCTTGGACTTTGGAACCAGGTTTTTTACATAAGTGCGTCCAATATCCTTGATGCTACAGGCATTGTAGATATCACAAAGCTGGACAACCTCTGGGGAGGTGTGGCAAACCACATGTGTTACAGATTATTATTGGTTTGGTGCACATTGCTGACTGTAGCAATAGTATCAGCTACATATGTAGCATGTTTTGTTTCATATGTGCATCAATCTTCAAGTTACGTTCAAGTATCAGCCTTTTCTTCTTGTCCAAGAGATCCTTCCTAACGACTTTAATTGGTGTGGAGGTTGCAGTGATTGTAACAAGGTCAGCCAGGTGGACCTCATAGAATATGAGTTCCCTGATAGGGGCTGTTAATCTGGTCCAATCAGGAAGCCCTGGCTGACAGATATAAACAGAGTGTCAGAGATTCTGTTCGCTCTGAGAGCTGGCTCTGAGGAAGCTGGATCACTGTCAAGTACTATTGCACGTGTAAATAAAGGATGACTTAGTGATTGGAAAGTGGCCTTTGTGGAGTTATCTCAGAGGTGATGACAAATTCGGTGTGCCTCTCTGACAACTTCAGCAGCACCTTCCGACAAACTATTTAATAGAATTTGAGGATTGCTGTCTGTGAAGCATGAGTTGGGAGTCTCTTAATCCTAAAATTAATGTTTATCTTGTGCTGATCTTTGATGACTTACCAGATTGTTTGGGAGGAATTAGGTTTCCCTGGCTTCCTTTGCCCCACTGAAGGTGTTGTGCTTTCAGCTACCAAACCTAGAACTCCTACCTAAACCACTCCAAGTCTCAACTTCTCCTGCATTAAGAAATGTTCATCTTTTTGAAGCCTTTTGTTTACCTGGCATTCTCACCTTCTTTGACTTTGGGCTAAATTTTCACTCGTGGGTCCCAGTCCTGTAAACGGGAGGCAACACATGCTGGGAACCCATGCATGCTGGCCCAGGATCCCAGAGGGAGATTTTGAGAAGACAGCCAATTAAGTGGCATCTGTCACTGCCCCATCAAATTAAAGGAGGAAGGCAGGCTGTCTAGGCTGGGGTAGCCAATAGGAGGCCTTCCAGCACTGACAAATGCATGGTCCTAATGTCAGATGTCAGAGATTTAGAGGCAGACCAAACGGAAACTGCCCCTGAAGGACTCAAAAAAAGATGTAAAATATAAAGGCCCACCTGCTAACGGAAAAGAAAGGTGTTTGTACATTGGTTCAAAAGGTCTATGAAAGGCTTAAGTGGAAATTGCAAGCCTATCTGCCCTCAGTACGGCATCTGCAGCCATTTCAAAATTCGACTCTTTACATCAATATTTTGGCTGCAAACCACTTCGAGTCATTTTATTGTGTTAAAAATGCGATGTAAATGCAAGGTTGTCATTATTGTTAATGGAGTTTTCCAGCATGTTTGTCCTTGCGTGTCTTGCAAGAATATATTTGCAGGTTTATTTGGATATTTTCTGAAGAAGACCATAAAAGGGAAAAAAACAAAAAAAGAGAGTTTGTTGAAGAAGCAATAGCTGTATTTGAGAACTGATGGTTTTAACATCGGTTTAAAAAAAGGCAAATAAGAGAGAGATTTTCAAACATATTCAATTATTACCCAATGTTCTGTTGCCAGTATTCAATCTGAATTCAGTAATTTGAAAATTTGCTGAACCACCGTAGTGTAATTATGTGACAAGGACATGAAAAATGCATGATATTTGTGTCAAACAAATTGTAAGCTAATGCGCTCCACTATAATCATTCAAGGGGAGTGAGTTTGGTTAGAATGACTCATATGAAGGACATTTACTTGGTAGAAAGCCATCTGTCTTGATCATATGTTAATATTGGAATCAGCATTTAAGACTTGGACCAATACCAATTCACAATCAACTGAATGCAGCTGGCTGAAGAAACCCCACCAGACACTATAATCGGAGGTCCCTTTCTAGCTGAAAATCTAAAAGTGGCATATTTTCTGCCTTTTAACTTTGAAAAATATTCCTGGAAGATATTTAAATAGTGATTACGGGTGCAAGTCTTTTTTGAAAATGTCTCATTCCCTCCAACTATTTCAACACATACACCATTGGGACTTTCTTAAAAATTGGAAGACCTTGACTGAAAATAGCAACAGGTATAGGGTGGCATTTATTTTAGTGAGTTAGTGAGAGGTGACAGAAAGTGAACAGCAGCTGGGGGTTTTAGGGCGTGCCGTAGGGTTTTGCTTTAATTAAAGGGAATCTGGACTAAGAAAGTTTTAAAGAATTCCTTGCAGAGAAGTATTTACCTTGCTTGGTTTCTTCCCCAGCTTTTGCCTTGATTTGTGTTTCATTGTACTTTGAAGATTTAATTTAGAGTGAGCTGGAAAAGGGAATTGATTTACATTGATTTGAATACAGTGAGAATGTTGCAAAGGGTTTAGGTCGGTCTAAAGGCTTCAGTAGGAGAATGTGAGGTTGATTAAATAATGTCCAGTCTGTCTCCATCCAGCTTCTGGACTTTTGTTCTGTCCTCCTGGTGCTGTTCATGTAAATCTGGGACCTTCACTGGTAGGCAGCTCAGCATGGCAAATTTAGGTATTATGTAGCATGTCACAACTATTCTAAAGACCCCAGCTGATTGGTAGCACAATGCTGCCCTCAATCTGTGACAGTGCAGAAGTACATATTTAAAGTATCAGTAGTTGGTTTCACAATGATAGGGCACCTGGCAATCAGCTTCACTATCTTTCCTTTGCATCAATAGATGTTACAGGCAGTGACCACTGGCCAGATTAGTAATGGGATAAAAGTCATTACCAAGGGGCCAGCCTTGTCCTCCATTTGCAACAGAGAAAAGGTACAGGAAATTCATAGATAAAAATTTAGTTTTCTCATCCTGTTAATCGTCTACAACTTGAATGTTGAGGAAGTGAAATCCATGCCAATCTACAAAGTTCACACCGTTCTAAGGTGGGGCCCCATGTAATAATAAAAGGTGTTGCCTGCAGCACTTTGTACTTGGAAATGCTGGCATTTGTTAATGATTTAAAGTCCTCTGCCAGTGTTCCTGCGCTTACATTCCAAGCGTTATAAATTTGGGGTTCCACTGGAAATGGCGTCAGTATCAGCAGTCATCTGTGAATTGAATGATGTTGCAGAAGTCATCATATTAGGACTCAGGATGGCAGAATTTGAGAACTGTGGTTACTTTCTTTACAAAGGAAGTGCAATTGAAGATTGAGAGGTCCAGTTGAAATAGAGAATAGAGTTTCTGGAATGACTCATAATTGAACTACAGCCTGCAGAAGCTTGCCATGTCCTTTTGATACATCATAAAAAGCATAAACAATAATTAAATATTGTTGGCTTTTTGCCATCCACACCATTATACTCCCTGCATTATCTGATAAGATCTCAACACAGCAACTGCATCTATTTTGACAATAAGATAACTGTGAGAAACATGCTTTTTTCTCATAAATGATACTGTAATGATGTTTAAATGCTTTGCAGATGAATATTTTCATTTTAAAGCTCTGAAATTCCCTTCCTAAATATCTTTTCCTTTCTACCTTTCTTTCCTCCTTTAAGATGTTGCTTACGAATGATCTTTTTGCTAAATTCTAGCCCATCTATGATAAAATTTCCTTAGATGGTTTGATAATTACTACATTGAAGATGCTATGTACATGTGAGTTGTGAGTGCTGAAGCAACATGGAATTGTTATTGTGATTTTACTTCCTTATTCTACTGAATTTCTACTGAGCAATGGTGAAGCTTTTTCCACTAGGAAGGATAAGTGAAAGGAGATGCAGTGTTAGTCAACTTCAGTGATTGTTCCTAATTCGAAGAAACGTCAGGCAATAAATGTCTTTTTTTTTAAGATTTTCAGTTTACTTCAAAAAAAAATTCGAATAGCATGTGAAAGGAAGAGAATTTGTAAGCTGATGGAAAAAGAGCTGGGGAATGGGACCAACTAATTTATCTAGCAGAGAGCTGGCATGGTTCAAAAGGTTGAATAGCCTCTTTCTGTGTTGTAACCATTCTTTGCTTTTAAATGATGCTTCATAATAAAATACAATGTGCCACCTCACATAAAACCCAGTTCTGCAAAGGTCATAGTATCATCCTGTAATATTTTATAACTTACAAGCCACATAAAAATGTTCGTCATTGGCAATTGAGAAAGTGTTAGTTACTCATTAATAGATTTTCTGAAAGCCAAGATAATTATGTTGTACATTAACGTTGCAACAAACACAATTTTGCAGTAATGTACTTGCTCAATGTAAGTAATCTAATACTATAAAAAAGTTACATGCATTTGGTCCAAATAAGCTTTTAGTTTGTTTACAATGTCGTAATTGGAGGAGGCATTTGTAAGTGTAAGTCATCTTGTTGTAAAAACCTTGAATTAAAATGTCACCTATCCTAATGAATGTTATTCCTCATGTTCAAGTTGTATGATGCATTCTAGCCTTCTGCGTGTTTTGAGAAATTATCACTTCAATGCCTTGCTTTTTCATTCCAGTCACATTCCTTTGTTCTTCTATACAAAGAACCAGGGTCATTCTTTTCTCACATCCTAGCACCTGCACTACCAACATCCCTTCTCAGGACTCGTTTACTTCAGATGCCACATACTTGGCTTTACATTTACTTTCTGGCCTCATTCCATCTTACTTCTTGCCTCCCTCTCAGCACTGACAATATTTGCACAAGCTCTGCACATCTCCACTTACAAAAGTCCAGTTTCACCTTCTCCTTTGAGAAGGTAACTCAGCACATGATACTGGGAAAAGACCAAGACCCAGTACCTAATATAATTGTGAGCGGGTCTGGCAGCATCTGTGGAGAGAAAGCAGGGTTAATGTCTAACCCTTAATGTTAACTCTGCTGTCTCTCCACAGATGCTGCCAGACCTGCTGAGGTTTTTCTAACAATTTCTGTTTTTGTTTCTGATTTCCAGCATCTGCAGTTCTTTGAGTTTCTTTCCTGATATAATAGTCCTCATTCAAGTTCACAGGGATCCCTAGAAATTAATGGTCTGGTAAGTCAATAAATATGCCCAAATGAGGCTAACAGCTCACAGGCAGGGTGTCTGCTTATTTATAGCATCCTGTCTTTCATCTCAGCAGTTATATAGCAACAGTCACAATTTCAAATGTTGTCTCAAGACCTCCACCAGCTAATAGATCATAGAAGATCATAGAATCCCTACAGTGTGGAAACAGGCCATTCGGCCCAACAAGTCCACACCACCCCTCCGAAGAGCATCCCACCCAGACCCATTATCCTACCCCTGATTTCCCGTGTCTAACCCACCTCACCTAAACATCCCCAGGCACTATGGGCAATTTAGCATAGGCAATCCACCTACCCTGCACATCTTTGGACTATGGGAGAAAACCATCTGGTTTTCCATGCTAACTTAATTAAACTTTTGACTCTCTTGTTTTTCTTCAAGGTCTTTCATCGCAACGAGGCTAGGGGAGAAGAAGAGAACAGTCTTCATGAGCATACATTATTATGTTTCCACACAGACCTTGACATTTCACTTGAATTAGGCATCATGGCACAGGGATTTGTATATGACCAAACAGCCATCACAAGTGAGCAACAGCAGCCAATGGTGGCAGGCACAGCTCAGGGACCAGTTCACCAAAGACTCCTCCTGAGCAGGACAGAGATGAGAACCTCAGATGCCCAGTCATGAAGGAAAGATCTTTGCCTCACATGTACTGGAAAGGTTTCCAAGGAATTTCAGCATCGCTTCCAGCAAGCGCAATGTCACTTTTCTTATTATAAGGAATGCACCATGTTTGATCACTTGGATGAGAAATTAATGATGTGGAATGTAGGAGAATGACCAGGAATATATGAATAAGGAATTCAACAATAGATAAGATGAGATGGGGAGGGCAGAATTAATATTGGACTTCTTGTCTGATGAAGAAGGAAGTCCTTGATGACTCATCAAGACACCCAACAGATAGTAAAATGTTTAACAACCGATTCTCTCAGACAAGGAAAGATAGATACTGTGTCTTTGGCTAACTAATTTCCAATGATGTGCTACAACAATTATTACCTTCAGTATGGGCAAATTGACTGTCAAGTCTCACATATGAAATATAAAACACTGGGAAATCTACCCACAAAATCATGTTAACAAGGAATTAATCAAGGGATAAGTAAGAAGTCAAGGAAGAAGGACAAGTGTGGCACGGTGGCTCAGTAGTTAGCACGGCTGCTTCATAGCACCAGGGACCCGGGTTTGATTCCAGTGTTGGGTGACTGTGTGGACTTCCTCCAGGTGCTCTGGCTTCCTCCCACAGTCTAAAGATGTGCAGGTTAGATGGATTGGCTGTGGTCAATTGTCCATGGTGTTCAGGGATGTGCAGGGTCGGTGGATTAGCCATGGTAAAAGTGGGCTTACGGGAATAGGGTGAGGGTCTGGGTGGGATGCTGTTCAGAGGGTCGATGTGGACTCGATGGGCCAAATGGCCTGTTTCCGCACTGTAGGAATCCTATGATTCTATGCTCGGCAATTCATTGTAGATATCCTATATCTCTCACTTGGTCTTGAAATGTATTGTTTTCACATCTGTGTTAAGTTTTTTTCAGTCTTTACATTAGTTGTAGCAGACAGGGTGAGACTAGGCTTCCAGCCACTTGCAAATGCTGGTTTAAACTAAGTGCTGACAAATATACAAGCTTCTCTGAGGGCAAATTGCAACAATTTTTCTCTCCCTAATAACCATCTGCCTTCAATTTGATACCTCATTCAGCAGGCAAAGCAAAAGCTGTGTGGATAATTCTGAATCCATATTACGTTGATGTTGTATGCAGTAGAGTTTGATGTGCAACGTAGAATTCCCAACCATTAGTCTGGACATCATGTGAAGTACAATTCTAATATAATATTGAGTTTACATTTATAAACTGCCTAAGTGGTCCAGAAACTGTTTGGGGCCAATTTTAATCTTGGTTTTCCATTTGACCCAGTTTCCTTTTCATTAAAATCAGTAGAGTCTCATAACACGTGGGCTGATTCCAGGGTTTACTGCCTGTTTGGTCAGATGTAAATTGGCCTCATTTGTTTGAAAACTCTTCACTCAGCTCTCAAAACATCAAGCTCAATTGATGTGGAGTAGAAATCTTATTGTGCATTTTTGGAAGCAAAGTATGACTTGCAGCAGACAGGATGGACTCCTTTGTGCTGACTTCAGGTTAGATTATGAATTATAGTGTAAACAATGCAACTGGGCTGATCCAACTCAGCATCATTTTTGATGGATCAGACACTGAGTATATGTGCACAGGGTTGGGTTTTAAAATCTAATCCAGCCTCCAAAGGCCTAGCAACAAATTACATTCTAATAATCCCTGTTGTGACTATACACTTGTGAACAATTTTAAAACACAACATGGGATGAGATTGCAACACTAGCAATGCCATTATTGGAAAAGGAACTCATGCATGGATTGTAGTGGGCTAGTGATTTGCAGTATCCAGTGCCTCCAATTGTTCCTTGATATCACTGAAGTGAATCAAATTGGCTGAAGACTGGTATCTGTGATGCTCGGGAATGTGGAGGAGGTCAAGACAGATCATCCACTCAACACTTCTGACTGAAGATTGCTGCAAATGCTTCAATCTTATCTTTTGTGCTAGAGATAGTAGGAACTGCAGATGCTGGAGAATCCGAGACAACAAGGTGCAGGGCTGGATGAACACAGCAGGCCAAGCAGCATCATAGGAGCAGAGAGGCTGACGTTTCGGGCCTCGACCCTTCATCAGAAAAGGGGGAGGGGAAGGGGGTTTTGAAATAAATAGGGAGAGAGTGGGAGGCGGATAGAAGAGGGATAGAGGAGAGGATAGGTGGAGAGGAAACAAACAGGTCGAAGAGGCGGGGATGGGGCCAGGAAAGGTGAGTGTAGGTAGGGAGTTAGGAAGGGGATAGGTCAGTCCAGGGAGGACGGACAGGTCAAGGGGGTGGGATGAAGTTGGTCGGTAGGAGATGGAGGTGCGGCTTGAGGTGGGAGGAGGGGATAGGTGGGAGGAAGAACAGGTTAGGGAGGCAGGGACGAGTTGGACTGGTTTTGGGATGCGGTGGGGGGAGGGGAGATTTTGAAACTTGTGAAATCCACATTGATACCATTGGGCTGCAGGGTTCCCAAGCGGAATATGAGTTGCTGTTCCTGCAACCTTCGGGTGGCATCGTTGTGGGTATGCGTTGGGCTGTTTCATTATTGAGAATGGGGATATTTGTGGGGCGTTATCCTTCAGTGAGTTGTTTAATTGTCCACCACCATTCATGACTGGAGTGAAGTCTATCTGTCTTGACTGGACTGAAGCTTGCTTACAACTATGACAAGCTTCTTGGCTTCAACACAAAATATAAAACAGAGAACTGCAGATGCTCGAAATCTGAAACAAAAACAGAAATCACTGGAGACATTCAGCAGGTCTAGCATCATCTGTGGAAATAGAAACAGAGCTAACATTTCAAGTATAGTAACCCGTCTTCAGTACTAATAGCATCCAGGAGAACATGGTATTTATCTTGGTGATGTTGGTCGGAGGGATAAAGGAGTGAGTGGATAGGTGGAGATGGAGCCCAGAGAGAGAGGGGAGAAGTTAAGATGACATAGGGGTTTTCAATAGTAAACCAGGGAAGAAGAAAAGCTAGATACAGGGAGTTGTCCTATAACGTGTTCCGGCAAAGCGAATTGGCGATAACGCAATTGACAAATAGAACGTGGAGCAGTACAGCACAGTACAGGCCCTTCGGCCCACGATGTTGTGCCGACCTATTATCCTATTCTAAGATCAAACTACCCTGCGTACCCTACATTTTACTATCATACATGTGTCTATTCAAGAGTCGCTTGAATGTTTCTAAAGTATCTGACTCCACTACCACTGCCGGCAGCATATTTCACACGCCCACCACTCTCTGTGTGAAGAACCTATCTCTGACGTCTCCCCATACCTTCCTCCAGTCACCTTAAAATTATGCCCCCTCGTAATAGTCATTTCCGCCCTGGGAAAAAGTCTCTGGGTATCTACTCTATCTATGCCTCTCATTATCTTGTACACCTCTATCAAGTCACCTCTCATACTTCTTCGCTCCAAAGAGAAAAGCCCTAGCTCCGTCAAACTTTCCTCATAAGACCTGCTCTCCAGTCCAGACAGCATCCTGGTAAATCTCCTTTGCACCCTCTCTAAAGCTTTCACATGTTTTCTATAATGAGGTGACCAGAGCTGAACACAATATTCCAAGTGTGGTCGAACCAGAGTTTTATAGAGCTGCAGCATAACCTCGCGGCTCTTAAACTCAATTCCCCTGCAAATGAAAGCCAACACACCAAACGCCTTCTTAACAATCCTATCAACTTGGGTAGCAACTTTGAGGGATCTGTGGACGTTGACCCCAAGATCCCTCTGTTCCTCCACACCACCAAGAATCCCGCCATTAACCCTGTATTCTGCATTCAAATTCGACCTTCCAAAATGAATCACTTCACATTTTTCCCGGTTGAATTCCATCTGCCACTTCTTTGCCCAGCTCTGCTTTCTGTCAATGCCCCATTGCAACCAACAACAGCCCTCCACACTATCCACAACTCCACCAACCTTCGTGTGATCGGCAAACTTACTAACCCACCCTTCCATTTCCTCATCCAAGTCATTTGTAAAGATCACAAACAGCAGGGGTCCCAGAACAGATCCCTGTGGAACATCACTGGTCACTGAGCTCCAGGCTGAATACTTTCCATCTACTACCACCCTCCGTCTTCTATTGTATCCAGACAGCCAAATTTCCCTGAATGCCACGCCTCCTAACTTTCTGAATGAGCCTACTATGGGAAACCTTACCAAGCGCCTTGCTAAAATCCATATACACCACATCCACTGCTCGACCTTCTTCAATGTGTTTTGTCACATCCTCAAAGAATTCAATAAGGCTTGTGAGGCATGACCTGCCCCTCTCAAAGCCATGCTGTCTATTTCTAATCAAACTGTGTTTTTCCAAATAATCATAAATACTACCTCTCAGAATCCTCTCCAATAATTTGCCCACCACAGAAGTGAGACTGACCAGTCTGTAATTCTCAGGATTATCCCTATTTCCTTTCTTGAACAAGGGAATAACATTTGCCACCCTCCAATCATCAGGTACTACCCCAGTGGACAGTGAGGACGCAAAGATCATTGCCAAAGGCGCAGCAATCTCTTCCCTCGCTTCCCAAAGCAACCTTGTGTATATCCTGTCTGGCCCAGGGGACTTATCTATCCTCATGTTTTTCAAAATTTCGAGCACATCCTCCTTCCTAACATCAACCTGTTCGAGCATGTCAGCCTGTTTTATGCTGTCCTCACAAACATCAAGGTCACTCTCACTGGTGAATCCTGAAGCAAAGTATTCATTAAGGACCTCCCCTACCTCCTCTGACGCCACACACAAGTTCCTTCCACTATCCCTGATTGGCCCTACCCCCACTCTGGCCATCCTCTTGTTCCTCACAAGTAAAGAATGCTTTAGGTTTTCCTTAATCCTACCTACCAAGGCTTTTTCATACCTCCTTCTCGCCCTCCTAAGTCCATTCTTCAGTTCCTTCCTGGCTGCCTTGTAGACCTCGAGAGCCTTGTCCGATCCTTGTTTCCTTAAGCTTAAGTAAGCTTCCTTCTTCCTCTTGACTAGATGTTCCACATGTCTTGTCATCCAAGGTTCCTTCACCTTACCATTCCTTCCTTGCCTCAGTGGGACAAACCTATCCAGCGCTCGCAGCAAATGCTCCCTAAACAACCTCCACATTTCTGTTGTGCATTTCCCTGAGAACATCTGTTCCCAATTTATGTACCACAGTTCTTGCCTAATAGCATTGTAATTCCCCCTCCCCCAATTAAATACTTTCCCATACCATCTGCTCCTATCCCTCTTCATGACCATAGTAAAGGTCAGGAAAATAGGGGAACGGTATTTGTAAATGTGAACTTTGTGTTAGCTATAACGTGATTCCAATGTCAACATCACATGATTGATTCATCGGCTTTGTCCTGAGCATGCAACAAGAGTCCCTGTGCTAGCATCAAGGATCCTTGTGCTTTCTGTGAGAGGTACTGTACAATTCTCCCGCGTTAGCCACAAAATGCAAGAAGAAAGTGGCAAGAATGATAACAAGAAGCAACCTGGTGACAAAATTGCAGGCGATGTACGTAAAAAAAAGTCTATAATGCTGGAAGAGAAGCTAGATCTTGTAAAGCATTTTGAGTGTAATGAGAAAATGTGATATTGCTCATGCAACAGGAATGAAGGAGTCTACCTTATGCACCATTAGAGACAATGCAGAAAAGATTAAAGCAAGCTGTGTTGCAGGAACAAATCTGAGTGCTAGCAAATCTGTGACGTCATGGACAAAGGAACTTGAGGTGATGGAGTGGCTTCTAAGTGTGTGAATAGAAGAGCAAACAAAGAAACGATCTGGGGCCACCCTTCTCACCATAAAAAAGAAAACCTTATCAATTTATGAAGATTTAACAAGATAATCCTGCAGATGTGCCTGCCTTTAGTGCTAGTAACAGCTGGTTTGCTGGTTTTAAGAACCACTATGCTTTTCCTAATGTAAAGTTATAGGGCGAAGCTGCCAGCACAGACAAGAAGCATGCAATGGCATTTTCTCCCATTCATTGATGAAGAAGGCTACAACTTTGATCAAATTTTCAATTTGGATGAGACACGTTTATACTGGAAGTGAATGCCATCAAGAACCTGCATTTCTATGAATGAAGTACATGCTCCAGGCTTTAAGGTGGCTAAGGATTGTATGACTGTGCTGCTGTGTGCCAATGCCAGTGGAGACTTCAAGCTTAAGCCTGTGGCACCACTCTACCAACTCGGGAAACTTGCAAGGTTACCTTAAGTCTACGGTACTTTAGGTCAAGCAAAAGAGGTTGGATGATGGGGCAGATTTTTTCTGATCTTGTTGTTGATGTTTTTGAAGATTTTTTTTTTAGCAAATATTGCAGGAAAAACAAATGTGGATTTCAAGATTCTCCTCATCCTGGATCATGCACCAAGCCATCCTCAGACCATTGATGAGCTTTCTGAAAACATCAAAGTGCCATTTCTACCCCCAAATACAACCTCTCTCCTTCAGCCCATGACCGGGGTATAATAGCAGCTTTTAAAGTTTATTATTCAAGGCCCACATTTAAAAGGCTGATTGCAGCAACTGAGGGGATAAGGACAGTGTTCGTCAATTTTGGAAGAGCTTTAACATCAAAAATGCAATTGACATTATTGTGGAGGCCTGCAGTGATGTCAGTAAGGACTGCTTGTATGCAGTTTGGTGGAAGCTTCTCCCAGATTTGGTTCAAGATTTTAAAGGCTTTGATCTGTCAGAGGAGCTCCCAAGAATCAAAGAACATTGTGTTGATCTTGCAAAGCAAGTTGGATTTGAAGAAGTGGAGAGTGAGGATGTTGAAGAGCTGCTTCAATCCCACTGAGATGACCTCTCTCACAGCTGATCTACAACACTTTGTCGATGAGGGGGAAATGGAAGCTGGAGATGAAGTCCAGAATACAGCACAACGAGAGCTTTCCACTTCTGTTTTGTCTTCTATTCTGAGGGAATATTCTTTGGCACGCTATGCACTGCTTCTTCTTGAACAAAGAAAAATGGCAAAGCAGCAAAAACTGGATGTCTTTTTTAAGCCAATCCCCAAGAAACAGTCAGAAGACAATGAACCACAGCCACCCAGTTCTGGATTAACTATTTTTCACTCTAAACCTGCCAACAAAACTGCACTTGAAGGTGATAATGATGACAACCCTCAGTCTCTTTAACCCTCATCAACACCAGAGCTCCTCCCCCATCAAGTCATCTTGACATTTTTTCAAGATAAGGTGATAAATTTACTGTTATTTCATTATTATGTATGAATTAAACATTTGTTCAAACTGTGCTATCCTTTGTGTTAGCTTTTGAGTGATTTTTTTTGTCATTTTGAGTGTTTTTTTTTGTTGGTCTGCTCCTAAGCCCCCTGTTCCCATAGGCCCCGTTATTTCAATAGCACGATTTTCCATAATGCATCGTTTCACAGGAACGCATCTATCGCGTTATAGCAGAACCTCCTGTTGGTGATAATGGGACTGTGAGTGAGTGAAAATGGGTTAGTCATGCTGAAAGCATAACAGGACCTGGGATGTGGGGTGTTGGTAAAAGATGTAGAACGTGATGTTTAGACTCTAAAATTATTGAACTTGATATTGAGTCCCGAAGACTGCAAAGTCCTCAAGCAGAAAATGAGATCCTGTTTCTCCAGCTTGCATTAAGCCTCACTGGAGCACTGCAACAGGCCCGAGATTGAAATGTTGGTGTGGGAATGTGGTGGTAGTTTGATGTGGCAGGCACCTGGAAGCTCGGAATCATTTTTACAGACAGAGGATCTGACTTTGTGTCTATCCTAAATGGTGCTGTAGTAATATGAGCCAGCTATCTCCTGGCTGAGGGGAAAAATTACAAAAATGCAAGGCAAGGCAGGAATGCCATGAGTATCTAGGTAGGCTCAGAGACAGTAAGCACTACAAACAGTGAGCGAACAGCCCAGAGATGTAGCTTGGTCCAGTCCTTGAATTGGATTTATGACCCTGAGCACAAAGTGTTCTTGCTTCAGCATTGCAATTGTAGTTGCTGCTGCAGCCTGGGGTGCAGCATTGAAGTGTAAGAGTGTCCTCTAAATGGATCAGAGATGCGGGCCATGAGGGCTCTTAGATGCTGGCACGTGTTGGATTCCAGCGTCCATGAATATGGGGTGCGTATAGCTGGTATTCATGGAGCATGCCGGAGATGCTGGTGCCCTCTGCCCAGTACAGAGATCTTTGAGGAAGCAGCGGGTTGAACTCACCAGAAATCCACTCTGCTTTCCATGTTGAGTTTTCCCAATGAATGGTGATTTTGGTAAGATCACAACCCATGGCAAGTTGGATGGTTAACAAGTCATTTAACAAACAATGAAGAATGTCAATTGGAAACTGGCTGCTCCCTCACAAGAATCTCATTACCCTTGGGAAAAGCAGGGAAGTTGCAGTGAGATGATGTCCACGTCGAGATGACTAACTCACCTGATTCTACCACTTATCTTGCCGTAGCCCATGTCATTCAGAGTTTGGTAGAATTCCACATTGTAATTTATTTAACACTGGCCACCATTTGAAGAAGGGCAAGACATATGCTTTACTTGAAGAAGAAGCAGAGTAGTTGAGATTAATATTGCTGATGTAATGCACATGGACTTACGCAATTGGCTGAGTAACAGAAATAGAGCAATGGCTAATGGATGATGAATAATCCGGTGATTGAAAATGCCCTCAAATGCATCTCTTGTGTCTCCCACACCTCTGCCCTCACATGACCTCCCCCCAACAAAAACAAAAATATAAACAGAATCTCCCTCGTCCTCACATTTTACCCCACCAACATCTGCATCCAACGTATCATTCTCCGCCACCTCTGCCACCTACAATCTGACCCCATGACCAAAGATATATTTCCCTCCCCACCTCTATCTGCCTTTCATAGGGACTGCTCCCTCTGCGACTCCCTTGTCCGTTCCACATTCCCCACTAACCCCAACAACCCCAGCACCTTTCCCTGCAACTGCAGGAAGTGCTACACCTGCCCCTACTCCTCCCCCATCCCCTCCATTCAAGGCATAAAACAAACCTTTCATATCAGACAGGGGTTCACCTGCACATCCATCAACTTGATTGACTGCATCCGCTGCTCCCCGTGCGGCTTTCTCTACATCGGTGAGACCAAGTGGAGGCTCAGAGACCGTTTTGTACACCATCTGCGCTCTATACGCAACAAACGACAACACTTCCTGGTTGCAAACCATTTCAACTCTCCCTCCCACTCCCACTCCCTGGGTGACATGTCCATCCTGGGCCTCCTCCAGTGTCACATGCCACCACCCGCAAACTGGAGGAACAGCACCTCATATTCCGCCTTGGGAGCCTACAGCCCAATAGCCTAAACATGGAATTCACTAGTTTCAAAATCTCCCCACCCCTGGTCTCATCCAATGTCCAACCCTCCCTCTCATCCCCACTTCCTTGACGCAATCTGCCCATCTTCTGTCTACACCTATCCACCACTCCTACCTCACTGACCAATCCTGACCACTGCCTATTTTGACCAGAGAAAGGGTAGGGCCGATCAAGAATTGTAAAGGGAATTTGTGCACGGAGTCTAAAGAGATAGGAGAGGTCCTTAATGAATCCTTTTCTTTGATATTCACAACTCAGAGGGACCTGGTTGTAGAGGAGTACAGTGTGAAACAGGCTGGTCAACTCGAGGAGGTTGATGTTAGTAAGGAAGATGTGCTAGGAATTTTGAGCAAGTTGAAGATAGATAAGTCCCCCGGGCCTGATGGGATTTATCCAAGGATTCTATGGGAAGTGAGGAAAGAGATTGCAGGGCCTTTGGCGATGACCTTTTCATCCTCACTGTCCATGGGTATAGTGCCGGAAAATTGGAGAGAGGCAAACGTCGTTCGCTTGTTCAAAAAAAGGAATAGGGATAACCCCGGAAATTACAGGCCAGTTAGTCTTACGTCAGTGGTGGGCAAATTATTGGAAAGGGCTCTGAGAGATAGGATTTATGATCACTTGGAAAGGCACAGTTTAATTCGTGATAGTCAGCATGGATTTGTGAGGGGTAGATCATGCCTCACAAACCTTATTGAATTCTTTGAAGAGGTGACCAAACACGTGGATGAAGGTAGAGCAGTGGATGTGGTATCATGGATTTAAGTAAGGCATTTGATAAGGTTCCCCATGGTAGGCTCATGCAGAAGGTAAGGAGGCATGGGATAGGGGGAAATGTGGCAAATTGGATTCAAAATTGGCTGACCCTTAGAAGACAAAGGGTGGTAGTGGATGGAAAATATTCAACATGGTGCTCAGTTACGAGTGGTGTACCACAAAGATCTGTCCTGGGTCCTCTTCTTTTTATGATTTTTGTAAATGATTTGGATGTAGGAGTGGAAGGGTGGATTTGCAAGTTCGCGGAAGATACGAAGGTGGGTCACATTGTGGACAGTGCTGAGGGCTGTTCTAGGTTACAAAGGGACATTGATAGGATGCAGAGCTGGGCTGAGAAGTGACAGATTAAGTTTAACCCTGAAAAGTGTGAGGTGATTCATTTTGGAAGGACAAACTTGAAAGCAGAATACAGAGTTAACGGAAAGATTCTTGGCAGTGTGGAGGAGCAGAGGGATCTTGGGGTTCATGTTCACAGTTCCCTGAAAGCTGCCACCCAGGTGGATAGAGTTGTTAAGAAGGCATATGGTGTGTTAGCTTTTATTAATAGGGGGATCGAGTTCAAGAGCCGTGAAGTTATGCTCTAGCTATACAAAAGCCTGGCTTGGCCACATCTGGAGTATTGTGTCCAGTTCTGGTCACCTCATTACAGGAAAGATGTGGAGGCATTGGAAAAGGTGCAGAGGAGATTTACCAGGATGTTGCCTGGAATGGAGGGAAGGTCTAACAAGGAAAGGTTGAGAGAGCTAGGGCTTTTCTCTTTAGAACGACGAAGGATGAGAGGTGACTTGATAGAGGTGTACAAAATGATCAGAGGTATAGATAGAGTAGACAGCCAGAGACTTTTTCCGAGGGTGGAGGTAGCTATCACGAGGGGGCATAGTTTGAAAGTGAGTGGAGGTAGATATAGGGGAGACGTCAGAGGTAGGTTCTTTACTCAGAGAGTGGTAGGGCCATGGAATGCATTGTCGGAGAGGGTAGTGGAGTCGACCTCATTAGGGGCATTTAAGCGGCTATTAGATAGACATATGGATGATAGTATAAGATAGGGGTGGAGGTTAGATAGACCTTAGGTTTAGGGTAAAAGTTCGGCACAACATCGTGGGCCGAAGGGCCTGTACTGTGCTGTACTGTTCTATGTTCTATGCACTCACCTATCACCATCCCACTTACCTTTCCCAGCCCCACCTTACCTGTCTCTATTTATTTCTGAGCTCGCCCACACCTCCCCCCGCCCCCATTTCTGAAGAAGGGTCCCGACCTGAAACGTCAGCTTTCCTGCTCCTCTGATGCTGCCTGGCCTGCTGTGTTCATCCAGCTCCACACTGTGTTAGCAATGGCTCATGGATATTTGTTAGGCTGGAGCAAGGTGTGTAGTACCCTTCCCCAGAGTTGGTGTTGGCATCCTTGCTTTTCCTTTTTCAAAATAAATGATCTAGATCTTGAAGTGCAGTTGACAACTTCAATGTTAATGGATAATATAAAACTTGATAGTATTGTAAACTGAGGAGGATTTTAAAGAGTATTGACAAGATGATGGGAGTGGGCAGCCAGGCCAGATAAAGTTCAATGTAGAGAAGCTTGTGTGAGTTGATGCATTTGGGCAGAAGAGGTAGTACAAAATAAAGACAGGTACTCTAAAGCATGTGCAAGAGCAGAAATACCCAGAAGTATATGTATATAAGTCATTAAAAATTTAAAAAGGACCCGAGGGGTAACTTTTTAACGCAGAAGGTGGTGCGTGTCTGGAATGAGCTGCCAGAGAAGGTGGTGGAAATGGGTACAATTACAAAATTTAATAGATATCTGCATGGGTATATGAATAGGGTTTAGATAGATATGGGCCAAATACTGGAGAGTTGGACAGAGTAGTTAATAAAGCATATAATATCTTGGATTTTATTAATAGATGAAAAGAGTACAAGTGTAGGGAAATTATGCTGAACTTGTGTAAGACACTAATCAGATCTCAGATGGAGTGTTGTGTCCAGTTGTGGGCACTACACCTCCAGAAAGGTGCAAAAACATCCATTAGAGAGAGTGCTGAAGAGGTTTACAGGAATGGTCCCAGGGCGAGAAACTTCAATTATGAAGATAGATTGAAACCATTCTCCTTAAAGGAGAAGCTCAGAGGCGATTTGATTGAAATTTTCAAAATCGTATGTGATCTGCATAAAGTACATGAAGAAACTGTTCCTGTTCATAAAAGGACCAACAATGAGAGAAGAAAATGCAATGTAAGAAAACATAGTTTAGGTTTAGTTTTGATCTAAAGACACTGCCTGGAAATGTGGTGGAGGCAAGTTCAAATATGGCATTCAAGAATGCATTGGATTATTATTTAAGCAAAAATAGTATGCAAGATTATGGGGAAAGGGTGGGCAAATGGCATTAAATCATTAAATTCTGTTAGAGAGCTAGCAGAGACACAATGGGTCAAATGTCCTTGTTCTGCACTGTAACAATTTGTGATTCATGCTTGAGAGTGCAACATTTTTATTCTGGCTTTGTGACATTGTCAGTACTGCACCTGGTTATAAAATTACTTCTGTAAAGTTCTGTAATTTTTAAATCTTCTGTTCCTTTGCTGTAGCCATTCCTCATGGTGCTGTCTCACAATGGTGGCACCACTTCTTTTCAGCTGTATGTACTCAGTTTGCTTCTAGACTTCTCTACATGTAAAGTCTCTGTATTTTTAAAATTTCTCCCTTGCCCACCAGCGATTTCAACTTCACTTGCAGAGCCCCTGATAATCATTTGTCTCTTGCTGACTTGGGAACATTTATTGGCATCTGATGCAATCTGTAACTATCAAGTGTGGTTTGTCTTCTGGCCTCATGTAGCTTCTAACTAACATTTGCTTCTGGACATCTCTTACCAGGGCTGAAATGCTTGTTACCATTGAGTCTACGTTCTGTCTTGTTGAATCTTGCATGAGTTGCTATTCTGCAGGTTATTTGCATGTCCAACTTTCCCAGCTGCTATGTCCACATGAGTGACCTTCTTAAAACTATGTCTGTAGATTTCTTCAAAGCTCACTGGAATCTGCACCGCTGTTCACCAGGTTGTATGGTGGATCCTCACCATAATTACCTTGGGAAAAGATTTGTTGCTGCCACCATCCTTTTTTTAGGTTGAGAGCTAAAGGGACTAATGGGGCTGCTGTGGTAGACTATGTAATCTAATGTAATGTAATTTATTTCATGCTAGAAATCAGGTACAAGCTACATTGATATGACAGACATTATTACTGAGACTATGTGAGAGACTTAAATGGCAGGTCTGTCTCCTCTGAGATCCAGAACTGTTCCTTCCCCCAAGTGCATAAGACATCATCATATTGGCAGTGCTTAAGGCACTGGTGAAGAAGGCATTTGGCATGCTTGCCTTTATTGGTCAGAACATTGAGTACAGGAGTTGGGATGTCATATTGTCACTATACAGGACATTGGTGAAGCCACTTTTAGAATACTGTGTTCAATTTTGGCCGCCCTGCTATAGGAAGGATGTTCTTAAACTTGAGAGGGTGCAGAAAAGATTTACAAGGCTGTTGCCAGGACTGGAGGGTTTCATTTATAGCGAGAGGCTGAATAGGCTGGGGCTTTGTCCTTGGAGCATCAGAGGCTGAGGGGTGACCTTTGTAGAAGTTTATAAAATCATGGGGGGACATAGATAGGGTACTAGCTAAGGTCTTTTTCCTAGAGTGGGGGAGTCCAAAACAAGAGGCCATAGGTTTAAGGTGTGAGGGAAAAGATTTAAAAAGGATCTGAGGGGTAGCTTTTTCATGCAGAGGATAGTGTGTGTATGGAACAAGCTGCCAGAGGAAGTGGTGGAGGCAGGTACAATTACAACTTTTAAAAAGGCATTTGAATAGGTATTTGAATAGGAAGGGTGTACAGGGATACGGGCCAAATGCTAGCACATGGGAGTGGGTCAGTGGGATGTTTGGTCGGTGTGGATGAGTTGGACCAAAGGATCCATTTTCGTGCTGTGTGACTCTATGACACTCCTCAGTATTAGTTCTTCCAGACCCCAAAATTATACATCACATTGTGTGTGCACATGTGCACGTGTTACTGTGCAAAAGCTGTAAGTTTGATGTCATGTCTTTATTATTTTTCTCGGGATTAGCAGATAATAAACTTCCCTTTCTTCTTATTCAAGAAAACCTTTCAACTGACACCTTATTGTTAGAATAGAAATTACTTAACTACAGTAGAGTTATTGCCTTTTGCTAAATAGACCATAAACCTTTGTTGTAGCCAACTGGGTAGGTTCAAAGTTGGGGAACTGATTTATCCCTCTTTACCTGATAATAATAGAGCGCATAATGCTCAATTCTGTAATAATATCAACATATCTGCAAAAACTAAACATTTTCCTTGAGTAAAAACAACAGATTGTTAATTGCTATGTTACAGCTAAAAGGATGCTAGCTTCAGAACAATGCACAGCAGCAGCTGACCACCACTCTAAAGATTCAATATAAAGCTTATTTACAGGGGAATTACAGGGCTGAATAAGTGGAATTCTATTTTTAAATAAATGGCATTCCTGTGTTATCTTTCATGATTTGGAAATGACATTCCATGATTTCCTCCATTTTTCTTATAAATTGCTAACAAATGGCTTTGCTCATGCATTATAATATTTAAAAGGACTATGGTAACAATAGTTTCAATACAGTATTTCTTTGACTACTTATTCTGTACCAAAATTTTTTTTTTAATTAAGGCACTCTGTCAGATCAGCAACCTTATCTCACACTAGATATACAATTTAATATAAGTGGCACCATTCAGTGAACGTGTCAAAATGGGATGAAAGCATTCAGTTGGATAATTGCACTTATTAGTGGTGTAAGCCAACCTAAAAGATCAACACTTCAGCATAGTATTTAATTCTGAACACTGCATGATCCCTTTGCTGTATGCAGATGGTTGACCCTCTAATTTTCCACCTGTATTTATGCAATGAACTTTAATGTACTGTTTCAAAGTAAGGGCTTGAAATCTTGTTTCATTTACCTACTCAGATTTTATCGCAATTATATTCAGTGCGGCAAGCTTGAGCTGGATGGATTTTGTACAAAAATTCTTTAGTGTTTATTAAGTGTTGATTGTGATGGAGAACAGTGCATGTTTTTGAACTGTTCATATGTCGTGACAATGTTAGCCACTCAAAGGTCAGGTACAACACAGGTCAATGGTTATAGGGCCACTTCTGCTACTGTTCTCCAACAAAATACTCAACTACAACCTCAGCTGAAATACTGTACAAAATGGCTGTTTCACTGTCAATCTTCAACTTCAGAACTGGAGCGGCTCAATTAATTTTGAACCAGGATAATTCTGTGCTGGAGATTTACATCCACTATTTTTAAAGTGTTTCATAAATGTCAACATTGCCATTTGGTGTGAGGAAATTTACAAACTAAATTGTAATTGTGTCAAGATATTCATCCCTGGATGTTTACTGCTTAATGCGTAACGCATTTTGTCAGTCATAAGATGCACCATTTCAGAAAGACACTTTTTGCTTGTTGATTTGTGAAGCACAGATTGAAGCTGTTGAATTTAAAACAGTCCACTCTTGTATCTCTTATCCTGAACAAGGAGTAATTTATGTAGTCTATACTTTGAATTATACCATTCATTTACATTTAAAATTCTAAAGCAGCGTCGATTAATTCTTTTGAATAAACCAGGGTTTCAAATAATAAACTGTTCCAATGTAGTCAAAACTAATTAGACTGCTTTTCATTGTTTGAAAATTAAGCTGAGCAACAGCCTTCTGGAATACTGAGAGAGTCTTGAAGCACCACTCGGTAATTAGGGTAAATTATCATTCAGCCAGAAGTGCCACCTACATCTCCTGTATCCTCTGTAATGGCAAGTTTTTTTTGCCAACATCTGACTCATGAATAATAGGAAAACATCTTCAGTCTCATAATGATCAGTGCAAATTAATTAGATAGACAATTAACATTGTGCATAAGAAACAAGTGGGCAATCAAGAGATTCGTTGTCTGCACGATAGTGCCATGGTAAGTTTCCAATTTTGAGGCAATTGTCATGAACAATAATGTCTAGAGAATTGAGAAGGATTCTGAACTGTGCATATACAGTCTGACCATAAGCTTATTCACATTTCTTTTTCTATATATTAAATAATGGTGGAGCCAGCCCTGTCCTGTACAAGCTAAATTAGATACACTTTTGTCTGTTCTCATTGATGAGGAACAAAAGTCTTTCATGTTATCTTCACGGAGGCCGAGATCTCAGAGTTTCCTATTAATTAGCTTCTCAGTTTCCACAGCTAGTGTCTCAGTGAGTAAAACTAATGGTATTTTAGCCGTCTAACGTGAACATATATGTTTTAAATATAAGTCGTATTTTGCACGTTTTCAGATTTACTGCTGTTTTTGGATCAGTTATTTGGATTTGATTTTTAAAAAAAATGTGTGTCACTTGACACACCTGTGTTATCACGCTATTTTCACTGTGCACTACAGCTGATGTACATTGCTATGTATTGCCTGATTGCAGTCCGTTGTTATCGATTTAAGATGTATTTCCATTCTGACTGCTAGTCTGAGACTGAAAGTTAGAGCTTGGGTTATAGCAGTGTTTACATTTCCAGGCTGTTGGAGCGCTTGCTATATGCTCAAGTACAGCAAACACTCAAATGTTTGAAATTAACAGTTTTAGAGCCCGGAGAAAGTTGTTGTTGAAGGATATAAAATAAGGCCAGATATGTTGCAAAGCCGATTTGATCTGGTACTAGATATAGGCTTTGTGCAAAGCTTAACACAATGCTGTGCTGCATATGAGGTCGAACACACTGAGGCATGATACTTTTTAACTACACAACTAAAGGAACATTGATAAACTTCAATTAACTGTAGTTGGTAATATTTACTGTCAATGTTATATTGCTACAACACAGTCTAAAATATGTGTCTAGTACATGTAGAATGCATGCTAAAACATGGAAATGCCCTTTAGGAGCAGAGACAAACACCAAATAGCAACTGAAGTTTAATTTAATCTCAATAATTGTGATGAAAAAATGATGGAATCCCTGGGAGGATATCATTTTTCCCTTAAAGTGAAATCTTAACCGTTATCAAATGAAGGAAGGGCACCTAAAATGAACACCCTGAATAAGTTCACTGTTTTCCTATTAAAAAGGAACTTTTCTCATATCCTCAATAGTTTTTGGAAGTTGAAGGCTTACATAACTGCACAATATGTTTATTGGTTATCTGTTGTCCACTTATCAAAATTTTCTCAAACTACTAAGTAGAATTCTCAATATAATTTCAAATGAGCATTTTGGGCAGAATTGAATGTCAAGTTTCATTGTGGGTGAGGTCCTCACTGCCTTCTCATCTATGCTCCAACTAAGCGGACAGCCTTTATGCCCAGCCACCAACTCAGACCCTTAATTGGGCAATTAATACCCTTTTAATGGCCTTATCATGCCACCAATGATATTCAGCTAGCAATAACTGAGCACTTGCTATTTGGAAAGCCAGAAATGTAAGCCCTGTTGGGGTTGCCTGCAAGTTACTGGAGATCCATTTTGAAAGGTTTTCCATTTCTGATTAAAGGGATCAGTCTCGGGAAGGGGAAGTGAGGGAGTTGCTAAGAGTACCTTCTGCCCTTGTAGCCGACTGTCCCACCCCCACAATCTTCCTCCTGCCATCACTTGCCTGGACCTGGCTCCATCAGAAATCCTGGCTCTTGGGGGAGTGTAGTACCGGCAGCAGTCACTGCCAACTTGGTGGCGTTGCTGAGTAATTCAGCCCTGTGCTGATTGGCTGACAGCTGTTCGCAGATTGAAACTCTGGAGTCCTTGATTCTGGGGAAGGTCTACCACTACATAGTTAAACGCTTGAGTGACGTTTATTTCATAGGCCTTTTCCGAAGGAGGTGACATAAGAGTTCTCCAGGCGGTGGCGCAAGTTCCCTTGCTAGCTCCATTGGAAACTGTCCTCTGGGTTTTTCTTCTGAACATGAATTTTTGAGATTAAGTATACTTAGAAATGGACATAGATGAGTTCACAAACACATACAAATATAAAGACACAGCCCATCACTAACTTCCCAAGGGCAATTACATTAGCACAAGAAACGCTGACACACATCCTGTGAATGATTAAAAAAAGCCCTCATACTAGAGTCTCATTTATCTTGTTAATAAGCTCAATTATCATGAAAAGTATCCTGACTGTTGAATTCAGGTTAACTTTCAACCTGCGGTTGTACAAAAAAAAATTGAAGACCTGCTTATGAAGAGAATAAGACTGATTAAATATTACTTCAAGCTCAGCAAAAAAGAACAATATACTTGTGTTGTAGACAGCAATTACTGATTCGTCAAAAATACTTTATTTCAAACATGGTCTGTATTTAACTTCATCTTATTAGGCATTGATGTGTCCTTAAAAGGTTTAACTTTTATTTGAAGTTCTCCTTTGGTACCTGGGCCCCAATTTTAGCTTCTAGAGAAGAATTCCTGCCAGAGGTCTACTTAAAGCAGAAACTCACTTATTAAAAATAGGTTACATTCCCTTCTACAAGGTTATATTTTGGAATGGTGGGAAGTTAAACTAACTCAGCATGAGTCACAAACAAACCCTCAGGATCTCTGAGGCCTCCTAGGAGGTCCTGCTGGGAAGACAAGAGGGGGAGGAAGGAGCAAGTTTTAATTCCAGCCAGTGAAAGGAAAATCAAAAACACTAAGCCAACCAGATCCCTGAGATGGTCAGACCTAAGAGCATCACCACCCCCCCAGGCTCTGAATCAAATGCAGGAAGCACTTAGCCTCAAAAGTCTAGTTAATGTGTGTTTAGCTTCTCATTTCTGCAGTGTTCTTGTACAATGTGTGGCACCAATGCTTCCCACCATTCACTGTGTGCAGAATAATTCTCTCTGCTTCTTCACTGCACAGCTAGAGGGGACATTATAAACACCTCTCAATGTTATTGTAATCACACACTCATCTGTTTCTTGCTTCCTAAACAATAAGGACAAAAAGCATTCCATTTTCACATGCTAGACGTTGCTGAATCACTGACTTTTTTTTAAGGCTCTTTCTTTACTTTACAGTCCAGAGACTTACTTTTCGTTTAATATGCTCTCCATCCTGATTGCATCTTTCTTCTTCTTCTTCTCAGTATCTCCATTCCAGGCAGAAGGCCCACACAACTGTACTCCTTTAATAGGAAGCACTGCAGGATAACAGTGCTCACACAAAGGAGAAGCATGAGACCAGGGGAAAACCTTTATGTCAAGGCTGCAGGAGATAGCATTGAACATTAGTGTACCCCCTTGAGCTAATATTTAAGAAGATTTTGAAACTGGATATTTATGAGAACAGTGTTCCTGTTTATTACTTGCACCCTTCAAATACCTTATAAAAATGCACTATGTGACAGCATTGGTATTCCTTATGTATGTAGCTGTTTAGCCATGAAGCTTAAGTTAACCCTTGTCCTGTGTTAAATGAAATCCTGAGTTGTACGAAGTGCTGGCATTATCATTTTCTTCCTGTGGATTATAATGAAGATTTTTTTAAAATTTTAATTTGATTACTCATTAGTTCATCTCAGTCATGAGTGGAATAAACTGATTCTATGTGACAAGATTGACATTTAAAGCCTGAGCTAGGTAGGACTGTGGTGGCCCAAGACATTGCTGATGTTTGGCCAGGCACACTGGCTCACTGATGGACCACTATCACTGGGAATTTAGAACCTTCTTGCTTTCTTTGAGATAGTGTCTTGACAGGTAGGATGATTCCTAACTGGGCAAGCAGCAGGAAGCAAAACAGTGCTTTGTGTACAGTTTTAGCTGGTCAAACATCATCAGTACCCTAACCATGATATATTGCAAACTAGGTCTGACAATAGCACTGATTAATGAAAACTGTGATGAACAAGGTGTTACAGTATTGCACTTCCAGACAGGCATGCTCAGCAGCATGAAGTGGATCTGTAGCCACATGTATGTTTTCTTGACATGATAAGGTGCTCTGGGGGCAAAGCAGGCATGAGCATCTTGCAGATTTTAAATAAATGAGCTGTGGACTACTCGCCATGCTGACAGTAAGCCCATGGTGGAAGTCTTGGCGTGGTGACATGGTTGTGTATGGAACAGCAATAGGTTTGGGGAGGTGGGCATTGTTCACAGTATGTAATCACAAATATTTAGAATTGGTGGAGGAATGGTGAGGTTATGCCAAAGCAGAGAGTTTGGAATAGGGACTAAAAACAATGTCATCGTTGTCATCATTGTTGTCTTCTCAGTAATCGAAGGGAATTTCTGCTCATCCACCACCAGATGTCAGGTAAGCAGTATAATAATTTAACCACTGTACAGGAATGAAGACAGATGCTGGTGAGGCAGAGCTGGACATCCCTGGTGGATACAAAACTCACCATGGGCGAAAGAAGTGAATGAGAACAAGGAGGGGGCCATGGATAGATTCTTGGGGGATACTTGTGGTAATTGTGGACAGTAGGAAGCTCAGAAGAACAGAGAAATCTTGGGGTGTTTGTCCACAAATCCCTGAAGGTGACAGGGCAGGTTAATAGGGTAGGTAAGAAAACATACAGGACACTTGTCTTTATCAGTTGAGGAATAGATTATAAGACCAGGGAGGTTATGTTGGAACTGCACAAAACTTGGGTTAGGCCACAGCTGGAGTACTGTTTGCAGTTTTGGTTGCCACACTGTAGGAAGGATGTGATTGTGCTGGAGGAGTGCAGAGGAGATCACGAGGATGATGCCTAGGTTGGAGCACTTTAGCAATGAAGAGAGGTTTGTTAAACTCAGGTTGAGGTGGGACCTGCGAAGTGTATAAGCTTGTGAGGGGCATGGACAGTGTGAATGGAAAGCAGCTGTTCCCCTTAGTTGAAGGGTCAATAACAAGGGGCATATATTTAAGGTGAAAGGCGCGAGTTTGAGATGGGATTTGAGAAAAAAAATGTTTCACCCAGAGGGTGGCAGTCTGGAATACACTGCCTAGGAGGGCAGTTTGGGCAGCTAACCTCAGAACCTTTTAAAAAGTACATGAATGAGCACTGGAAATTTCATAATGTTCAATGATACAGTCCTAATGCTGGAAGGTGGGACTAGTGTATATTCAATATAGCTTTGATGGTACAGACTTCAGCTAAAGGATGTCTTTTGTACCTTAGGGTTCTATTATCCTATGGATGGTGCTTGAGCAGGAAGAAAAGATTTAGGTGATAATCTGATTATCTTTAGTTAGATAAGAATGGAACGAGATGAGAGTGGTCCGTGCAGTTGGATGACAGTAGAGGGACATTGAAGGAGGATGGTTATGATCAATCATGTCAAAGGTTGGAGACAGGATTGAGAAGGACGAGGAAGGAATGTTTGCTGTTGACATTGTCACGTAGGATGTCATTTGTGAATTTGATAAGATCTGTTTCAGTGTTGTGGCAGGAGTGGAAAGCAGATAGGAGAGATTCAGAAATAGAGTTTCAGGAAAGATAAGTGGGCATTGACAGTGACAGTGCCTTTAAGGACATTTTGAGAGAAAAGCGAGTTTGGAGATGAGGTTGTAGCTTGCAAGGACAGTGAGGTCTGCTCAGCAAAATGTTTTTTAAACACACCTTTCAGCGATCATAGCTTTTGGATCTTCATTACACTTGGTAATTTGGTCCCTGAAATTGGCTTCTGATCCATCTGTTCTTTTTGCCCATAAAATAGATCCAACAAGGTACAATTTTTATCCTAAGAATACATACCCGAAGTATAAAAGTTTGACTTTTTAAAATGGGAAATGATTGTATATTGCCTGTCCAAAACCCAGTGCTTGACTGAGGGAATGCTGCACTACTGCAAGGTGGCATCTTTCAGCTGAGATCATAAATCATGGCATCAGGTCCAAATAAAAGGTCCAGAGATCAGTTCACAATATAAGCAACAGCCTACCAATTATCATCTACAGCATTTACCCCATAACTAATATGGCAAGAATAGATTATCTGACCATTTATGCTGTTTATAGGACTATGCTGCACATAAATTAATCATTATTCCACCTAAATGGTTCCATTAGGGTTGTTAAGAGAATATCTTTTGTCAAACAAGTGCTTTCATACTTTAGGACTTGCTGTATGCAGTCTGAGTATTTTAAAATCTAATCAAAGAAACCTCCACAATAGAGAAAATAAAGTTGTGACCTGCTCATTAAAGAGAAAAAAGCAACTGGATATTTCAAAGACCACATTTAAATCAACTGAACAATCATATAAATCAGAAAAAAAAACAGTGATTTTCCAAGTGGATTGTCAGAAGTGATATGAAATTGTTAAAAGCACAAAAATGTGGTTAATCCACTGGGAGTAATATAGAAGACAAAAGACGATGAGTAACATGAACCAAGAGCCTATATAGTCAGCAATGAATGCAGAGATTATGGGAAAGGAGAAAAAGAGGCCAGAGGAAGGAGGTATCTGATCCAAGCGGAAGGAATGTCTCCTACTAGGATTATGAATAGGAAATGTGTTTTTGAGCTGTCTAAATGTAGAAACTCAAAAAAAATTCACATTTTCAAAAAAAAATTTCTGATCAAATTGAGATATCGAAAATTGCCACATAGACTCACTGCGTGTGAGTTTGATCTGTAACAGGAAACCTGGTTAAAATATAAATGAGCTAATTGTTAAAACTGTATCAAAGAAACTTAAGAACCAATTAATCAGATTTCTCTATTCAAAAAGAAAATATTCAATTGTAGATTTTATGAATTTATAGAAGTGATTTTCTAGTGTCCTTGCCCTATTATTAGCCTTCTCCACAACTGGAAGCTAATGCAAGTTTAACAGCATTAAGATTCACTTTCAGATTCCAAAATCACTGCCGTCACCCTGTTGTAACTGAGGCATGTTGCAAGAGGTAGACAGGATGTCAGCACAGGCAGTGGGTCTTATATGTTGCAGAGCTGGATGAACACAGCAGGCCAAACAGCATCATAGGAGCAGAAAGGCTGACGTTTCGGGCCTAGACCTTTCATCAGAAATGGGGGAGGGGAAGGGGGTTCTGAAATAAATAGGGAGAGAGGAGGAGGCAGATAGAAGATGGGTAGAGGAGAAGATAGGTGGAGAGGAAACAGACAGATCGAAGAGGCGGGGATGGAGCCAGTAAAGGTGAGTGTAGGTGGGGAGTTAGGGAGGGGATAGGTCAGTCCAGGGAGGACGGACAGGTCAAGGGGGCGGGATGAGGTTAGTAGGTAGGAGATGGGGGTGCGGCTTGAGGTGGGAGAAGATGATAGGTGGGAGAAAGGACAGGTTAGGGAGGCGGGGACGAGCTGGGCAGGTTTTGGGATGCGGTAGGGGGAGGGGAGATTTTGAAGCTTGTGAAATCCACATTGATACCATTGGGCTGCAGGGTTCCCAAGCGGAATATGAGTTGCTGCTCCTGCAACCTTCGGGTGGCATCATTGTGGGACTGCAGGAGGCCCAGGATGGACATGTCGTCTGAGGAATGGGAGGGGGAGTTGAAATGGTTCGCGACTGGGAGGTGCAGTTGTTTATTGTGAACCGAGCGTAGGTGTTCTGCAAAGTGGTCCCCGAGCCTCCGCTTGGTTTCCCCGCTGTAGAGGAGGCCACAATGGGTACAGCGGATGCAGTATACCACTTTATCAATGTGGATTTCACAAGCTTCAAAATCTCCCCTCCCTCTACTGCATCCCAAAACCAGCCCAGCTCGTCCCCGCCTCCCTAACCTGTCCTTCCTCCCACCTATCCCCTCCTCCCACCTCAAGCCGCACCCCCATCTCCTACCTACTAACCTCATCCCGCCCCCTTGACCTGTCCGTCCTCCCTGGACTGACCTATCCCCTCCCTAACTCCCCACCTACACTCACCTTTACTGGCTCCATCCCCGCCTCTTCGATCTGTCTGTTTCCTCGCCACCTATCTTCTCCTCTATCCATCTTCTATCTGCCTCCCCCTGTCTCCCTATTTATTTCAGAACCCCCTTCCCCTCCCCCATTTCTGATGAAGGGTCTAGACCCGAAACGTCAGCCTTTCTGCTCCTATGATGCTGTTTGGCCTGCTGTGTTCATCCAGCTCTGCACCTTGTTGTCTCGGATTCTCCAGCATCTGCAGTTCCTACTATCTCTGGCTCATATATGTTATTGGCTCATGCAGAGAATTTAGTTAATATTGACAACCCTGACTTTCAGACAATGATGCATGATGTGCAGGGTGGAAAGGAGGACAATTCACAAAAGGAGAAACCTAGGTGAAATGTCAAAATTAATAGTGTGTTTATCAAGATGAATCTAGTTACCTGATGCTGCATTTGGGTATTACTTTAAAATCCAAGATTGTAATTTATTTTAAACAAGCTTTTGGCTTGTCAAAACTACAGTAAGCAACCTAAGACTTGAATATTCTTCTCCAATACAATATTTGATAACATTGATAATCATTTATTTTCTGCATTTGCCTATTCTTTAAGATCAATGAAAAGCTGATAAAATCCACATTTTACCAAGTTACAATAAAAACAAAAATGGAAAATAGTTAAAATGTAGTAAGAAGCTTAAAAATGGGCTTGTATTTACTTAAGCTCTAAAATAGTAATTATTTAATCCTAATTATTTAATTCACATACTTCTACTTTCTTCCTATGAACTTCCTGCTGCAGTAAATGAGATGATTTTTGAATATCTTCTGCAAAGTAGAAATTTTTAGCACTGTTGTCTCACAGCGCCAGGGATCCGGGTTCGATTCCAACTTCGGGCAACTGTCTGCACGTTCTCCCCATGTCTGCATGGGTTTCCTCCCACAGTCCAAAGATGTGCAGGCTAGGTGGATTGGCCATGCTAAATTGCCCATAGTGATCTGGGATGTGTAGATTAGGTAGCTTATAGGGGGATGGGTCTGGGTGGGATCCTGCAGGGGTCGGTTGGGCCGAAGGGCCTGTTTCCAAACGGTAGGGATTCTGAAAAAAAAATTGTAATGGGTATAATGATGTAGAGTAATCCTCAGAATAATAAAAATGCACTACCCAGTGTTATCAAAATATATTTTGTGTTATTTTTGAAGGAGGGTTTACTCATCGTGATATATTTGCGATTGCAAATGGTCCATGCACTTTGCAAGATATCAAATGAAAGCACTGGTAGAAGGAGAGTATGATTGCACTCAACTTGGATTAAATAATTGTGATTATGGTACAGGTCTAACAACCCAATGAGTGTGAGTTCAGGGTAAATTGAGAGATTCAATTTAATGGATTGTGCCCTTCTTCTCTTGTTCTTGCTTTTCCTCCTAGATGAGGTGATGGTTCACAATAACCCTTTCTCCAATCTCTGGCATCCTTTATGTATCTGGGAGGCTCTTCTCCTCCCAGATCCTCTCAGATGACTTGTATCCATTTTCTTCTTGATCATCACCTCTTCCTGTTTCCTGCTAGGGACCGCTCCAGCATATTTCTCCTAACATCCTTACAGTCTTCAATGGATGTACCAGTACTATACCAGTCTCCACGCCTAAGCCTTCTTGAATGTTTCAGTCCCCCTGGCTTTCTTTTGGATGCCATCATTCTAGGCCCAGTCTTTTCTCAAGACAAAGCAGATCCATCTCAACATTTTCATCTCTGACATGTCTAACTTACTTTCTTTTGCTTCTTGCTCAAGGGCCAGCTCTTGCAGCTACACAATATTGCTGAGCACAATCAGCCACTTTAGCCAGAGTGGCAATTTTCAATCAGAGAGAATACCAGCTACGACAATCTGGTTATTCCATGCCATGGCTATCTCCATTTCACTCTTTAGATAGATAATTGAACCCAGGTACTTATGTTTGGTCACAGGCTGCACTTCTATCCAGTATTGGCCATTGTGCTGGTGTCTCCCAGTTGGTCTGCAAAGAGGCAGACCTAGTAAGCAGACTAAATTGTGCATTGGTATCTCAAAATGAAATCTGCTACCAATCAACTGAATCAGCTCCTTCAAGGAAGAGAACTTGGTGTCCTGATAGGAGGAAGGAGAGTGAAAATATTAATCAAAGATGTGTTTTTAAGAAGTTCTTAAAAGGGAAGTGTGGAGGTTTAAAGATGGAACTCCAATGGATGAGATTTAGATAAAAGCATAAGAAATAGGAGCAATAAGAAATGTGGTGCCTCAAGACTGCCACACCATTCAATAAGATCATGGCCAATCTGTCCTTGGCCTCAATTTCTCTTTCGTGCCAAATGCTAAATTCTTCAAAAATCAACCTACTTCCTCTTTCAATACTGTCTTTAGTCCAGCCTCCAATACCCTCTGGATCAGAGAATTTCAAACATTGACTATCCTCTGGGTGATGAAAATTCTTTCTCTTCTCAGTTTTAGAAGAGTATTCCCTTATTCTGTAATTATATTTCACAGTTTGTGATTCCCTCACACAGCAGAAACATCATCTCAACACCCACTCTGTCAATCCCTTCAGAATCTTGTATGTTTCAATAAGATCACCCCTCATTTTGTTAAACTCTAATGAATAAAGGCCTAACCTATTTAGTCATTTTTGATCAGCCTTCATCCCAGGAACTAGCCTAGTGAATCTCTTTTGGGCTGTCTCCAAAGCCAGTGCATCTTTTTTTAAATACAGGGATCAAAACTGTACACAGTCCTCCAGATGCAGCCTCATCAATATCCACTTATTCTTACATTTGGACCCCTAGCAAACAAGGTTAAAATTCCATTTACTTTCTTAATTACTTGCTACAGACAGTTGTAGATGGCACTGTAACTCGTGGGTCAATAGGAATGCACAAACAATCAGAACCAGATAAAAAAAGAATATTGGAAGTCAGTTATATGGCTGGAGGGAGATGTATTGATTGGGAGGGGCAAGGTCATGAAGGGTTTAAAATTTCAAGCATTAGGTAGATAATGAAGGATGGGATAATAATTGAATAGAACGTTATGCTCAATAGGGTGAAAGCAGCAGACATTTTCACAAATTAAAAATTTTGGAACTGGTGGATGGGAGGCTGAGAAACAGCTTCTTCCAAAAAACAACTTTTACTTATACTGCATCTTTAATGTAATAACATGTCTCAAAGCAGTCATAGAAGAATGCTTCAGCCACTGGGGAGGCAATGGTTTAGTGGTATTATCACTAGACTGTTAATCCAGAGACCCAGCTAATGTTCTGGGGACCCAGGTTCAAACCCTGCCCTGGGATGTTGGAATTTGAATTCAATAAATATCTGGAATTAAGAGTCTAATGGTGACCATGAATCCATTGTTGATTGTCGGAAAAACACATCAGGTTCACTAATGTTCTTTCGGGAAGGAAAAATGCCATCCTTACCTGGTCTGGCCAACTTGTGACTCCAGACCCACAGCAATGTAGTTGACTCTTAACTGCCCTCTAGACAATTAGGGATGGACAATAAGTACTGCCTAGCCAGTGACGCCCTCATCCTGTGATTGAATTTAAAACAAAAATTTAGGTACCAGAGTAGGAGTGAGTATGTAAGGACAAGGATTGTAGTGGGGACCAAAGTCAAGGGGCTGAACTTTCACGTCAGGTGTGTTGAACATGAGTCAGGCACATTTCCAAAATGCTCACTGAACAGATGGCTGTTTGGGATTTTACTGCTTTCACACAAGGGCTCAGGTTGCTGTGCAGGTTGCAAGCTGTAATGGAGTGTGGGAAGATTATGAGTAGTCGGTTAACTGGTTAGAAGGCCCATCTTGGTTCTTCTAGACACCCAGCTTCCACATTGTTTAAAAGGCCCCTGAATCTCACCCCTCATTAATGTCACCCCATCCATTTCTATGCCCAATGTCCTTCCATGTTCCCTCAATACGCCATACTGTCTCATGCCCAACCATGTTTCATATGTCCCCTCCCATGGACCCTCACAAAGGGCAAAGTCACCATACTCCTACCACACAATAGGGCTGCTCTCTCATTAGAGAGAGATGACTGGTGGTGGATTAACCTGAGGGTCACTACGTCTCAGGTGAGGGGAAAAATTGAGATGAGAGTCCTTCATGGTGACCTCAGCTGATGTGGGAATTGAACCCAAGCTTTTGATGTCACCCAGCATTGCAAGCCAGCCATCTAGCTAACCGACCCCCAGCCATGCTACACCATGCTCTAACCAACCACAATATGTAGCCTCCATAGCCATGCATCAACTTTCTACTATGTTTATTTCAGGAGCAGAAATAAACAAATTAAACATGTAACAATCTAATAAAAGGCCCAACAAGAAATCTTTCATTTATACTGTAAACAAAAACTGTACCAATATGGAAAAAAGATTTAATTTATTAAGTGGCCACTAAGATGTGTAAATAGTCATTTGTCAATCAGAAACTGCATCAGTGGAAGGATATACTATTGCGACTCCTTTAAACTGTCAATCATTTTCCTGAGCAGCTGTATCAATAGACCAGCCACTGAGCTTGAGCTATTTGAGCTTTTGGAACTCAGCCAAATTTTCATAATCCAATGACCAAAATTCACCATTATAAGAATACAGGACCATGAAATTGAAACAGCAGATGGTGTTATACTTCCATTTAAAAGCAGACTTCCATTTAATGTATGGTGAGGAATGGGTTTTTTAATTTTAAATTCAGAAACATGGAACATTTATTTTCAAAGTTAAAGTCCTCTGTACATTTTAATCATCGAATCAAACATGGCAAAATAGTTTACCAACATGTTTCTACATTTTTGAGTTTATTATGACGTTTTGACCAATGAAGAAAACATTACCGTAATTCATGTCAATGCTTAAACAATGCTGGTTAATGTAACAATCAACTTAACTTCGCAGGATAAAAGCCCAACGATGAATAATTGTATTAGAAAACACCTGCATTTTTTCTGATTTCCGAAACTTGACCCAACGCGCCAAATAGCGTGCAGAGGGAATTCACTTTTCCTGTGATGCTATCAATGGATACCTGACCTCAGAAGAAGTATGTGTGCGTTTTGCATCCAAGGATTCCCAAAGCCACAAGAAGACCACTTGAGAGTGGTATAGAGTTGGGAAGACACAGGAAAATTGTTTATCTGGCAAGGAGAAATGAGTTTCAATGTTTTGTGAGCTGATTTCCACCTCCATGAAGAAGAAAAGTTCAGCCCAATAGTCTTCTCAATATATTTTGGGAGGAAATATCTACTTATTCACTCCTCGATGTTGGACGACTGGCCTGATAACTCAGAGACAATGTCAAAGTTGAAAGAGGTGGTGAGTTGGAGCGGGGTGTTCTAAGTGTACAGTTTAGAATCAATGCTGTCTTTTTGGGTGATTTTGCTGAGGGATAGCTGGTAAATGTGAAAAGTGGGGAAGCCAAGAATAGATTCTTGTGACAATTATTGACATGGGAGCAGACAAGCAAATCATCGCACATTGATAATGCTGGCTATGATTGGTTAGATCAGAATAGAACCAGGCAGGTACATTCCTATCCCACGTGCTGATGGTGAAGAGTTTTGGAAGAGGATGGTTTGGTCACCAATGTCAAAAACTTTAAACAGATCAGGAAGCATGAGGGGTGATCATTTGCCTTTGCCAGAGTCATACTGGATGTAATTTGTGACTTTGGACTGTTTTGTTACAGCTCTGTGTCAGTGGTTCAAACAAGAATTTCAAAAATGACAAACAGATTGATTTGGAAGGCAACAATTTAAGATCATGGAAAGGGAAAGGAGGTTGGAGATGGGATGGTATATTGCAAAGATGCAGGAGTCAAAGGCTGTCTTTCTGAGGAGAGAATTGGTGTTCGCAGACCTGGGAGAGGCTGGGACAATGGCTGAAGAGAAAGCAGTATTAATGATTACGGTTAACATGAGGTCCATGATGGGAAATTGTGTGGGTAGCAGTTTAGTGGGAATATAATTGAGATGGCTGGAGATGCATCTCAAGTGTGAAATAAACTAGAAGAGGGCATGGGTGGAGATGGAAGAAACTAGAGGATGATGTGAGTTCAGAGTTAGTGACTATGGTGTTGTTAGATGATGTTTGGAATGTACTATACTTTGAAAGAGATATGGCTAATCTCAGGGCTTTTGAAAGTAATTATTTACATTAACCATGTACAATCTAATGAAACATCAGCAACATCAATTGTTTGCTCTTTTTTCATGATACCGTTATCATGATTGACACAACTTTTATGTACGTGCCTAAGAGTTGACTCCTTACTCTACAGTGCCATTGAAAGCTTTAGAGAAAGTTTGGCCTAATTAGCTATTGAAATTGAAGGGAATGATAAGTGAGTGAGCAGGAATCTTTGGTAACACAGGAATATAAAATGTAAGGGCAGCAGTGTGGTATTTGGCCTTTTCTGCCATTTGACAAAATTTTGGAGTTGCAAGTGGAGGAGATTGGGGAAGAAAGAGTTTAAGCAGACATTTTGCAGTAGAGAAGAGAAACTGGGGGTAAACTTTGCATTTCATGAGGATTCTGAAATAGCAGTGTTTTATGTGGGTCAGCCAGATCAAGTGAGGATTGGCTAATACAGTTGTCTACCATATCCATTGACGTCAATATCTCTTGGACTTAAGGAAGCAGAGATGTAAACTGTGCCAAAATGAGTAGCTGGGGTGAGAAAGAGCAATCATTTTACCAGAGCAGATGACATCAAAGCTGGAGAAGAAAGTGCAGTTGAGGAAATCAATTGTTGAGAGAGTTGGGATTTTGAAAGTACAGTTGTAAAAGAATTGATGGATAGCTTCCTCCAGAGGTGTACAGAGAGAGGAGGTTGGTTTGGACTGGGAAGGGGAATACAGAAGACTGAAATCAGAGATAGCCTTGGCTTTACTGGCACAATAAGCCTCTATGAGATGACACGGTCAGGAAGGGTCTTCGTAGATTTGGGGAATTTCCATGGAGGGACTGATTTAAGGACAAACGCCAATGGGAATGGGAATGATGCAGGCATGATTTGAAAATTAAAATCTTGCTGTCTGTGGCATGTGATACAATTTTAAATGGAAGGGTAGGAGGAGAGATTCTGAAACCTGTATATTTCTAATTTAGTTTTGTTGAACGAACTCATTAACTAGTCTCATGTGCAATTTTGAATTTTCAGTTGGCAGATACAGGGAAAATAGTGTCTGGGTGCAACTGGGGGCATGAACAGAGAGGGAAGGCTGCTCACCACTGGGGACAGGCAATAAATGCTGGCTAGTCAGCGACGCCTACATCCCACAAATGAGTAATAAAAAAAAAGCATACTGATATACAAAACCAGAGCAGATGTGGACCATTCTGCCTCTCAAGTCTGCTGCAACATTCAATAAGATCATGGCTGATCTATTTGTGTTTCAAATTCCACCTTCCCAATGCTACCCGATAATATTTGATTTCCCTGCCATTCCTTGTACATTTGTATTTGTCAGCAGTGAGCGGTAGGATTCGGAGGAATAGGAGGCTACTGGCACCAACTGGCCAGATGTGATTGTCAGAGCAAGTCCTGGTTAACTGATGAGCTGAGGAGATAGAAGTTGTAAAGGGTACTCTGACATTGGCATAGCCAATGAAGAAGAGTTTCAGGTGAAAGATACTCCAGATCATGAGGAGACCAGAGATGCTGTAATGGGAGGAAAACACTTCTCAAGATATTGGGCATACTGCCCACAAGTTGTCTATTAGATAACTTCCCAGGGCAGGTTGTAGCTGTGTGTGTGTGGTTGAAGGCATGGGGGAGATGCAGCATTGTAGCTGAAGGCTTTTTGTCTCAAGAGAGCACTGTCAGAAACAAAGACTGTTCTAGTGGTTCCAGCAATGCCACCTGAGGCATCGCCTCTCTGTTCACTGGGGACAACTTTGGCTTATTTTTAAAAAATGCAATGTTCACCTTTCCAAAGGAACCATATTTTGAGTCACCTTTGTGTTTTCCATGCTGCCTCAGTGCCACAACAACTCTCAATGATATTGGCAAGTCTCCAGAACTGCCATTTCTCTGAGCCAGCAACATGGAAGTCCCATTCACTGTTCTTAGTTGGCCATCTCCCCTGCTTTGCCAGGCTGAGGCAATTAGACTTTGGAATGTTACAGGTGAGGCCCTGTCTCCTGGCTCAGCAGAGCACTGACCTGATACCACCTTAATGATGGCACTTACTTCCACTCCTTTGGTAAAATCAATCCCAAAGACTTTCAAATCAACTGAAGTTAATTTCAGACAAAAATACTCACTCCACAATGGGATTAATTGACCTGTTACTCATACAGGTTAAGTTGCTCATTTACTATTGAAAAATGTTAAAGGATTATTATTACAAGAACACTGTGTGCCTGAAACTTTTCACTTCTGCTAACAAAATCTCAACCACACAAATATCTAGAAAACCCCAATGTAAGAAGCAAAAACAGGCTGATATCCCAACTTTTCTGAAGAAAAGGGAAGTTTATCCCTTAACTACTTGCACTCAGAAGTAGTAGCACTTGTTATACACACCATAACTTTGCTTACTGTGTGGATAAGAACAAGGACTGCAGCATGGATTGCCAGATTAACCGCAACAACATAGGAGTATGTAAAAGAAAGTCAAGTAAATAGATATTGTCCTCTGAAGCCATAAGTAGGAGCTCCCAAAGACTCTGTTGGCTGCTTGGTGCCGACGGTTAAAGACATTTCCTCATGTTTGGGACCCACTTAGAGTGGCAAGGAAATGATTCAGTTGGCATGGTTTACATGATAACCAGAGACATGGTAGAAAAAGAATGATGTTCTGCTGATACAGTTCCATCAGTTGGAATCCAAATTAAAATTTGGAACCTCTAAGGTAATAATCCCTGAATTGTTACTTAAGCCATGGGCTCATTGACATAGGGTCAAGCAGATCAGAGTATTAAATGCTTGAATCAAAGAACGGTGTAGGAAAAAGTGGGTTCAATTCATGGGGTAAGGAAAGAGGCAGCTGTTCTGTTAGGATTAGCGACTTAAAATAATTAACATTAACATGGAGGAAGTATTAGAGAAACCTTAAGGACTAAAAGTTTTGAAGTCTCTAGGACCCGGTTGCTTTTGTATCGGCTCTGTAGAGACAATGAATATTATCTATTCTACAATTGCCTAGACTCTAAAATGGGCCCGTCAGATTGAAAGTTAGCAAATAGACTAAGCTATCCAAGAAAGGAGAAAAGGGGAGACAAAATAGGAAATTATAGGACAAGTAGCCTGACATGTGACTTTGAGGATGTAACTAGTAGGGTAGATTAAGCAGAATCAATAGGTGTAGGATATTTGGATTTCTAAAAGGTATTTGATTAAAATTAACTTGCAAAATCAGGAGTCTTGGAGTTGGGGTTAATATATTAGCATGACTGGAGGATTGTTAATGAACAGGAAGCAAAGTGCTAAGTGGGACATTTGAAAGTTGATGCTCTGTGACTACTGTAATGCCCGAGTATTAGTGCTTCCATCAGCTATTTACATAGCAACCATAAGTAATATACCCAAGTTGGAGGATGACCGTGATATGAAACAAGTTGAAAAGGTAAGCGGCTGAGAAAACACAAAATGGTGGTAAATAACTATGAACAGCTTCAATGAGTGACCAGCAAGTCGGCAAATGGAACATAACGTGGGGAAATATGAAGTTATTTATTGAAAAGTAAAAGTCTCAGTGTTCAGAAAGTCTTAGGTGTATAACACAAGGAACAGAGAAATTTAGAATTCAACATGGATGGGTATTGGGAATGGAGTGAGAGTTCAGCCTTGGAGATAGTAAGAACTGCCGATGCTGCAGTCAGAGATAACAAAGAGCTGGAGGAACACAGCAGGCCAGGCAGCATCAGAGGAGCAGGAAAGTTGACTTACCGCTCCCCAAACCAGGGAACAGCCTCTGAATCAGGGCCTTGCCCTGCCCTTTTTCTAATTTGTTAATTTAGGTAATTAGCTAATTAATCAACAGAATTCTTGTTGTGGTATTGTTGGGCTCAGGTTACTTGTTTCAAATTGAGAAGAAATAACAAATTCTGTACCAAGGAACCTAACGAAAACAAACATTATCCGTTTTGGGCCAAGAAAGGATAGATCAGGATACATTCTAGATGGTATGAAGTGAAATACAGTGGATGTCCAAAGAGACTTGAGGGTTGAGGTGCAGAGATCTTTAAAATGTCACAAACAGGTGCAGAAAACAATCAAGAAAGCTAATGGAATGCAGACTGTTATAACTAGAGGATTGGAGAACAAGGATGCAGGGGTTATGCTGCAGTTATACAAAACCCTGGTTAGACCCCACTTGGGGTACTATCAGCAGATCTGTGCACCACACCTTAGGAAAGATATATTGGCCTTGGAGTGAGTACAAAGAAGGTTTACAAGAATGATACCTGGACTTCAGGGTTTAAGATATGAGGAGAGATTATACAATTTAGGCTTGTTTTCTCTAGAATCTAAAAAGTTAAGAGATGATCTGATCAAAGTCTTCAAGACATTAATAGCAAAAGACAGGGTCGATAAAAATAAACTATTTTCACTGGTTGGGGATTCTAGAACTAGGGGGCACAGTCTGAGAATTAGGGCCAGGCCATTCAGGGGAGATGTTAGGAAGCACTTCTACACTAAAGAGTGATAGATATTTGGAACTGTTTTCCACAAATGGCAGTGGATGCTGGATCGGTTGTTAATTTAAAATTTGAAATCTAAATTTTTGTTAAGCAGAGGCATTAGGGGGATAAGGGACAAATATAGGTACATGGAGTTAGGCCACAGATCAGCTATGATCTCATTGAATGTTGGAACAGGTTTGAGAGGCTGAATGGCCTACTCTTGTTCCTACATTCCTATGTTTCCCGTGTATAACAAAGTCTTATTAGCAGCTCAAAAGGAATAAGGATCAGAGTGAGTTTGGGTTTGAAAAGTCCCCATTAATCTACTTTGTGGTTACAGAACTAGGAATGATAATTGATTTGCTAATAGCAGTGGATGTTATTTTTTGGGTTATATGTCACAAAATTATAATTCCTTTTAAAAAGAACAGCTTTAAGATCACTGTATGTAACATACAGAACAAATCTTCCCAGGATATTTCAACCCTTTCACTAGGAGTTATGAGTAAACAAGAAGCTAAAAATTAAGAACAGCTGTGAATTATTTAAGGTTTTACGCCAAGATCATGAATGATCATAGAATCCCTACAGTGTGGAAACAGGCCATTCAGCCAACAAGTCCACACTGACTCTCCAAAGAGCATCCCACCCAGACCCATCCCCCTACCCTATAACCCTGTATTTCCCATGGCTAATCCACTTAACCAGACATTCCTGGTCACTATGGGCAATTTAGCATTGCCAGTACACCTACTCTGCACATCCTTGTGGTTGTGGTTAGAAACCGGAGCACCCAGAGGAAACCCATGCAGACATGGGGAGAATGTGCAAACTCCACACAGACAGTCGCCTGAGGCTGGATTTGAACCTGAGTCCCTGGTGCTGTGAAGCAGCAGTGCTAACTACTGAGCCACGATGCTGTCCCTTGTGATGCCCGTATTGACAGACATTTTTGTGCAAAATAAATTATTAATGTTGAGAGGTCTCTGGTCACAACCACATTAAAAAGCAAGGAACTTGGAAGTTCAGCAAGTTATCACATGGTCATCTCATCACTGGGTCCTGCTCAAACTGATAGTTGGAATGACCAACAACTATCTTTGTCTTTTGATTCTGCTGAGTTTTAATTGAAATGAGCTTAGCCAAGGTCAAAATAAATACAGAGTTATAAGCACAATAGCTGTCTATATATTGGCACTAAAAAGAATCGCATTCAGAAAACCATGAAACTAGTGCTGTTGGGGAAGCTTTAAACTAGCTTAGCAGGGGGGATATGAAATGGAGGGGTAGATAAAATTGGAAGGATGTAAAGTTGGTGATAGGATGTAGAAAAGTTGCAAATGAAATTAGAAAGTCAACAAAATGAAGGGAAGCATCAACTAAGTTTAGAGTGTGGAATGATTATTGAAAAGACGTTAAGGGCACATTTACCTGAATGCACATAGCAATTACACAAGGTAGATGATTTAAAGGCATTTACTATATAGAGGTAAATTGGTATGCTGTAATGGCCTTTAAAGAAATATGGCTGTAGGGTGATCAAGACTGGGAACTGAATATTCAAGGATATTCAACACTTAGGAAAAACCGATGGAAAGAAAAAGCAGTGGTATTGCAATGATAGTTATGAATGGGATTAGTAAGGGAGGATCCCAGATTGGAAGAACAAAATGTGGAAATCTGTTTCAATGGAGTAAAGAAATAGCAGGGGCCAGCATATATTGGTCGGAGTTGTTTACAGGCCAAATAGTAAAGGTAGCATGGGCTATGACAATAATCAGAAGATTAGAGAAGTATGTATCTTGGATAATATAATGTTCATGGGTGACATCAATCTGCACATAGAATGGGTAAACCTATTGGCTACTAATGCTGTGGAAGATAGTTTTCTAGTGTAGTACGTTGAAGAACTGATTAGACTACAAGCTTTTTTAGACCCAGTGTTATCTAACGAGAAACATATAATTAATATGATATTGTAAATGAAACTTCAGGGACAAGTGGCCATATCATGATAAAATTGTACGTCATGTTTAAAGTGAGGTCGTTCAATTGAAGCCAGGGAGTTAAGTTTGAACTCATGCAAATACGAACTTATGAGGAACAAATTGGCTGAGGTGGATTATGCCAATACATTGAGGTATGGTGGTATATGGGCAATGAATAGGTGTGGTGACCCACAGGTTAAACCACTACTAATTGTCTCTGTCTACTGAGAGAGCACCCCTATGGTTCGGTAGGACTGTGACGACTTTACCTTTTCACCTTACAGCAACTATTCATTCTTTCAAAGTACAACCCTCCCCCCAAAAAAAAGACAGTCAACACAGCTAATAAAAGAAAGTACATTTTGTATAAGATAAAAAGAATGAGCCTATAAAATGGTAATAGTAATAAACCTGGTGATTGAGAGGATTTCAGAATACAGCAAGAGTACCAAAAACTGATAAAGGAAGAATGGAATATGTATTTTTGTTTTTAATTCTTAAATGATGTGTGTCACTGATATCCCTAATTGCCCTTGAACTGACTGGCTCTCTAGGCCACTTCAGAAGGCAGTTAAGAGTCAAAAACCAATTTTCTGTGGGTCTGGAGTCACATGGAGGCGAGACGGGGTAAGGATGATATTGCTTTCTATAAGGAACATTACTGAACCAGAAGGGTTTTTATAACAGAATCTCAAAATTCTACAGTACAGGAGACCTTTGCCCTAACAGATCTGCATCAGCTGTTCAAACAAGTTCTTATTTAAATAATCATCCAATGCCCTCTTGAATGCCTTAATACAACCTGCATCCACCAGGCAGCGCATTCAATATTCCTAACTGCTCACTTCACCCTTCCTTTTACAAATCACTCTGTTCTTGTTCCTTATATGAGCAGGAACAATTTCTGTCTATCTATTCTATCCAATCCACTTGTGATTTTGAAAAACTCTCAAATCTCCTCTCAGTGTTCTTCGCTTCAAGGAGAACAGTCCCAGCTTCTTCAATCAATCCTCATAACTAAAGTTTCCCATTTCTAGAACCATTCTTGTAAACTGCTTCATTCCCTTTAATGCATTCACATCTTTGCTTAAAAAAAGGCACCCAGAACTCCAGATGAGGTCTAATAAGTTCAATATACCCTTTTTCATCTTTTACTCTATGCTCTATGCTTAATAAAGCAGAGGATACTGTATGATTTACTTACTGGTCTCTCTACCTGACCTGCCACTGTGAATAATTTGTGCACATATACACCTGGGTCCTTCTGCTCTTGCATCATCCTTATAATTGTTCTTCTCACCAAAATGCATCACCTCACACTTCTTTGCATTAAGCCTCAACTGTCCACTCCACAAACTAGGCTATGTCCTTCTGGAGTTCTACACAGTTCTCACACTTTTGAATTGTTCCACGTTTGGTGTCATCTGCACACTTTGGAATTGTCCCCTGCACATCTAGATTATTGATGTATATGAGGAAAAGCAAGAGTCACAATACCAATGCTTTCGGATCTTACTCCAGGCCAAAAATATCCATTTACCATTATTCTCTGTCTCCTATCACTCAGCAAATTTTGTTTCTACTGTCTCTTTAACTGAACTATAACGATCTTCACAAATATTTTGTGTGGTACTGCATCAAATGCCTTCTGAAAGTCTACATACACATCAACAGTGCTACATTCATCAAGCCTTTGTTACCTCTTCAATAAACTCTAGCAAGTTAGTCAAACAAAATTTCCCCTCTAGAAATCTGTGCAGACTCTTCCCAATCAACCCACCTTTTCCGTGTGATGACTAATTTCCATCCTGAAAAATTGTTCCTCATAGTTTCCTCACCACTGCAGTTAAACTGACTGATCTGTAATTACTGGGCTTATCTTTACAACCTTTCCTGAAGAAGGCCTCATGTTCACAATTTTCCAGTCAGCTGGCATGGCCCCCAGGTTTAGGGAAGACTAAAAAATTGCAGCCAGAACCCCTACAATATCTGCTCTCACTTCCTTCAAAATCCTCAGTTGCATCTCATGCGGACCTGGTGCCTTGTGAGCTTTAAGTACCAACAGCCTAACCAAGACTCCTGTCCTGTCAATTTTGAACACTTCTGGTGACTGAGTTCCATCCTCTATCATCATGACCTGGCAGGCCATCAGAATACACGAACATCAACTAGCAGCAAAATGGCATGATAAACTCTTCTTAATATTAGTAAACTCGGACAATGAAGGCCATCAGTTTAACTGGGACAAGGTAAACATAGCCGCCCAAGCCAAACATAGACATGCACGGGAATTCCTAGAGTCATGGCTCTCCACCCGTAATGCAATCATCAAACATATAGAATTGGACTCCATATACAAACCCATACAGATCAAAACTGGAAATGACACCACCCATCATAACGGACCAGACAGTATAAATTCCAAGCAGAATAGAATAACATTGTTTCATCGGAGGCTCCACTAATGATGTCACCTAGCATGGTGACGAAGCGTCTGAACAAAAACAAGGTCGCTCGGCAAGCAAGTCAACAACCTCAATGCTGAAGTATGTTATAATTTTAGACTCTGTTATAAAGGATTAGATAATTGGATGCTTGAATAATAATATCTGATTGGCCATAGTCAGCATGGATTTGTGAATGGGAAATAGTATTTGGTGAACAGGATGGGTTTTTTTGATCTCACTGACTGAATTCATAAAGGGGAATTGGTAGACATAGTACACTTGGAAATTCAGAAGGCTTTTAATAAAGCCCCTCAGAGGGTTGACTTGCAAAATGAGAGTACACGGGATCAGAGGGAATGCAGTTACACGGGTAAATTTGGGTAAAAGACTGGCTCAAAGGTAGTGAAGGAATAAATGGGTCATTCTCAAAGATCATGATTTGGGGTCCCAGTTTTTCACAATGTGTAGCAATAATTTGACTTCAGTCCAAATGTAATATTTTCAAGTTTGTGGATCACATAAAGCTAGGTGGAAATGTATGCTGTGAGGAAGGTGAAAAGTGACTTCAAGATGATTTGGATAGATTTAGTGAGAAGCAAAACTAAGATGGGTGTGAAGATATGAGATTCTCCACTTTGGCAGGAAGACAAGATATTAAAAAGTCACTGAAGGCTAACATGCAGGTGTAGCAGGCAATTAAGAAGGCTAATAGAATTACAGCATTTACTGCAAGAGGATTTGAGTACCGGAGTAGTTACGTCTTGCTTCAATTGTGTAGAGACTCGGTTGTGTGGTGTTTTGGATAGTTTTAGTGTTCTTGCCTTAAGAAAGATATTATTGTCATAGAAGGAGTGCAATGAAATTCACCAGGTTTGTTCCCAAGATGGTGGGACTGTCCGATGAAGGGAAACTCAGCCTATATTCTGTTAAGTTTCAAAGGCTGAGAGATGACGTCCGTGAATCCTACAAAATACTGAAAACGATGGACAGAGTAGCTGCAGGTGAATGTTTCACCTGGGTCGGGATTTATAACCAGGGAAGGGGCAACTTAAAAGTAAGGGAGATGCTGTTCAGGAAAAAGATGAGATGCATTTTTTCTTTCCTTAGAAAAATATGAGTCTTTGGAATTGTCTACCCCAGAGGGCTGTGCAAACTCAATCATTTAGTATGTTTAAAGGTGACAGATTTCTAAATACCAATGACATAAAGGAATATGGGAATAGTGTAGGAAAAGGGCACTGTAATGGACAATCAGTTATGGTAGAATGGTAGAGTAGGCTTCACTAGCTGCTGCTAAAAACACATGATGCTGAGTACCAAGGACACTATATGTCTAACTACGGAGAAGTGATGTATATTAGGCATTTACTTTTTTCAACAGATTTCTTTTCAAGGTAATGAAATTTTTAGTAACATGATAATATTGTTTAGTACAGATAACAATATTTGTAATTAAATGAATTTTTATGAAAATCAGTGTAGTATAATGTGAAAAAACAGCCAAGTCTGGTGTTTGCTATAATTGCTACATTCTGTCCCAAGGTGGCAGTATATGCTTCATTTTAAGGCCTCCCAATTGCAGCCAGCACATATAATCTGAGATTTCACTAGGAGACAGCTACTAAATTATAATGATTTATTGACTCTTTATATTATTCTTTTTTTTCAAAATTTCACAATTTTGTGGCAAGCACAGCCAAGTGAAAATTGTAAACAAAATAATTCTATTTCAGGTTTGGTACGCTCCTACATTCATTTGATTAATGCAAACTATGGCCTTATTTACATGAATGTGTGAAACTCATAATTTATCGTTCCACCTGAAATAAATCACTCTGCCTAAAGCACATATTTCCCAAATTAAATCAAAAATACCATTTACTTTTTTTTGCTACATAAAAAAGATTAGCATCAAATGTCTCCACAGAAGTTGGGACCCCATGACAGCAGAAGCTGCTATATGGTTCCCTGCATATAAAACTAGGTTCTGCTTTAGGCAACATTTTCAAAGCTGATATATTTTAGGTTTACTTTGATATGTTGGGCCAAATTTCTCTTAATGTAACAATCATCCAGTTGTTGAATTCTGGCTAAACAGAGAGGTGAGAAAAATTACAATAACCCAACAAGTCATTGCTGAACACCTCCATGTAAGTAGGGCCATGGATAGATAGCTAAAATAAAAGAAAATACTGTAATGAGCTTCTGTACTGGTTTTCTACAAGAATATAAAATGTTTAAATCCGTAATAATAATTATTAATAAACATATTGATTCAAATTTACAAGATCCTGCCTTTAAAACCTCACTATGGAGTCAATCCATTTCTTTTCACCATCTCGTCTTTGCAAAAATTTGACTTGGTTACTGCAATTACTCTAATACATATTCCAAATTATTACAATACAGCATTACATTACACTAAAAAAATAATATTTCTGAAAAAATAACATTAATAGAATCTTTTACAGCAGTGTGCTGAGAAAGGTGTCAAGGTATGTTACAAAAATGCCAAAAGATGACAAAAATAAAATATTTTGCTTCTGTAATAACTTAATGTGTACCAATTTATTCATAACCCATTTTCTGTTCAGTGTCCACACAGATGTGTTCTTTTCCATAATACCAGTTTACAGTTGGAGGTGACATTTTTAAAGGAACTGCCAAAAATTTATCAATGGAAAAAGTGCAGGGACTCGTCTCCACAGAAGTCGTTGGAACAAAAAGGCAATGGGCTCTCTCAAGGTTCCTTGGCTATTATCAGGACACCAGCACCTTCTGCAATGAGGAATTGGCAATAAATGCTGGCTTAGTCAGCAACACCCATGTACCACCAACAAACAAAACAAAAATCCATGTGTCAAGTCAGAAAATGTACTGGAACAGCCTTAAGTTTGTAAAGCTCCCGCATCCCATTGGCATTACGCCTCCTTTCCTCTCAACAAGCTTTGACATTAAGTTCAGAATTGGTGTAATAGCACTTTAGTGATAACATGGTTTAGACGGCTGATCAACCACAGGATATCAAACCAGTGGTGTTCACTGTGCATTTTTGAGACCGAGGAAGACAAAATTGATGTGCAGTCATTTTATTTTTTGAATCCAAATCTTGTTGCCTTTCCCAACAGAGCCAGACATTGCTGGGACCTTCCTGTAGGGGTGGACGCAACTTTTTGGTACTGCACATAGGTTGACTTTTCTTCATTGTGTGATTTTTGAAGGAGAGTTTTGGCAGACTATTACAATCAGTGAGGCATCACAGTTGAGAAAATTCTTGTCTTACCCACCAGAACACCCACACATAAGGTACTTTCTGCTTCTTTGATACATGCTGGACACCTAAAGAATGAAGTAATCTCACTTACAAAGCTAAAATGTGAAAAGCAAGGTACTGAATGATGAAGGACACAATGTGACACAGCAGAAAGGAAAACTAAATATGGGTAGAATGGATGGTGTCCATATGAATGCAGCAGTCACATACACCAGTGCGAACAGTCAGGTGATCTGCATAGATGAGCAAAGAACGTCATTGCTAATTTCAGTCCAAATAGCTAAGTACAGTCAGGCAATAATCTTTATTGGGACATCTCTAACAGTGACCTACTAATCCCATATGACAGACTAATTACTGCCTTTGGGAAACTGTCTCTTAGCAATTCAACATCTACAGTAGCAGCATTTCAGCAATAGCAGTAGCCCTTGTTCCAAATTTTGTTTAGATGGGAGCCAAGCTTTTGAGGAAATAGCCATTTTCAGCTCTATTTGATGAACTTTTGCTCATCACAGAGAGTTTCCCTGGATCTTGGCAGTTAATCTGCCATCACTGAAAACGAATGACGCACTTTCTACACAAAATATTTTTATGATCTAACATGACAGTGAAATGGAACATGGCTTTGACAGAAAATGAAAATTCAGTTCTAAATCAATTCATGAAATGATCTCCTTTAAACACTCCCATGATTACTGAAAGTAATGATGAACTTTGAGCATTAGCAATGGACTTCAAAGTGGTCGTTATCAGATGTGCTTGTCAACTGAAAAAAAATGCCTATAAAAAACGTGCCACATGAAGAAGAAAGAGAACAACTTATGAATTCTGGAGATGTTTTTAAAACTGTAAAGACTGGTGGAATGTGCTAAATGTTCAGTCTATTCCAACAGTCTGAAACAGATATGATTTCATAGTGATGAAACTGAGTGATGTAAATATACCTTAAGTTGCAAAAGCAATTCTTCGGTGCATAATATCTGCTGGCTGGTTATATTGTTTAAATTTCATTAGCAGAAAAATTTTATGTTTTCCACCACTTTCTCCTCTATCCCAAACTCTCATGTGAATTGAGGTATTTGCTGGAGGAGAGTTCCAGGCTACTGTGGGAATTGTTTAAAAGCAAATTATTGCAAATGTTGGAAATTTGAAACAAACAGGGAAAATCCAATAAAAACTCAGCAGTTCTGAGGACTGCAGCATCTGTGGACAGAGAAACAGAGTTAATGGTTGAAATCCGACATGAAATTGAGTTATTAATAACACTGTACGGATTCAATAGAACTCTTGTTACTTTTACAAAACCCAAATATCTACCTGGAAATAAAAGATCAATTCTGTAAGGGCAGGATTGGAAACAAACATTCAGGAAGACACCCTAAACCCCACACAGGTGGCCTCAGGTGGAATAGGTTTACTTAGCAAGAACAGATCAGGCTGTGGTTGCTAACCAACCCAGAACTGGCAGATGATCCCACCTCTGGTGTTGCAGGGAACATTTCTGGTCTGGGTCTTGGTGTGGTGGAGGAACCAAGCACTACAAGCGATACTGGGGTGGACTCTCAGCAATCACAGGGCCTTTTGCTTTAAGTATCAGATTATATATTCTCTCCATTTCTGCTAAAAATCCTGAATTGATCATGGTACATTCCCAAAGGAGCCAGATACTTTCCAGTACCTCACTCAAAAGCCTACATTTCAACTATCAGTTTAAACAAACAACAAACATCAGCACCGAGTAGTACATAAGAACTCTCCAGCAGGTTTCAAGGGTAGCCATCAGCAACACCACTCATTTTTAATATCTCCACCTCCTGGTGTTGAAGCCATTTATGCTATTATTGCAGTCTCAGCCAAGATCAGCTCAGACGTCATACCTGGGACCATATTATTCTGCACAGCTTTGTATCACACCAGCCAATGCATGTATCCTTGAAATTGTCAGAGCCGCTGGATTATATGAGTTTTACCTTTGCTTAGTGGTAGATAGCATTCTTGAGTGAGGCACTCAAAGGTTCAAGTCTCACTGTAGACTTGAGCATGTCGTATGGGCTGATGCTTCAATGTAATTCTGAAGTATAAAATATTGAGGAAATACAGTATTGTGAGGTGTAATCTTTTTGATGGCATATTAAAGGCCCCATCTGACTGCTCCTATTGGTATAGAAGATATTATGTAAAGAACTTGGGAGTCTTTATGGTGTTCTGGATGCATTGATCATTCAAGCAACAACATCAAAACAGATTAATTCAGTGATATTTGTGAACCTCTGCCAGCTGCAGTTTGGCTGATGTGATTTCCTGGATAACAATAGTGATTACATTTGATGTGTAATTCATTGACTGTGAAGAATATTCAGATATCTCAAGGCCATCAAAACTGCTATATAGAAAATAAGTTCTTTTTCAACTATACTGTGATGAATCCAAACTTGCTTCCATGTGTTTCCTTCTCCTATCTTCATGCAAACATCTCTTCCCTTTGAACAATAGTGGGGAAGTAGTGGAAAGATTCACAGACTGATCAAACTTTCAAACTGCATCATGAAGGCTCCTCCCATGGCTAACAAGTCCTTGTGGGTACTTGTGTCTCTGAGCTAGAAGCTCCAGGTTTATCTGTGCTACTATGTATAATCGAGGATACAATGTAGGTTTAACTGAGCAAATATGAAATAACTTTTTTAATCACTATGGTTACAGAGGCATGAAACAATGTATAATGTGGGTGCCTAGATATAGTGATTTTAATCTTTAATAGACTGGATGAGGCAGATGCTTCTGTAATATCAGCTTTGTTAGCTCAATAAGAGTACAGGTCATCTTTCAGATGTGGGACATGCTGGTTTATAAGGTTCAGATGTGAGACTTACTAACCACGGTTCTGCAGGAAAACATCCTAACCTTCTTTATGAATCACTGCTTTAAGAAGAGTGAACAGGACAGACATCTTTCAGTTATCTTCAGATCTACAGGATAAACTGAACATTAACTGAATCGTTAAAGGCTTTAAAGTGGGACTCAGAAGGAATCTTCAGCTAATACATTTCTCAACAAATAAATAGTTGACATTTGGGATAAAATGGACCTTGCTTGAACAGATTAAATTGTAACTTTTTAGAGCTCTGGACTTTTGTTTTGGAGTCATATATGTAACAAAAACATTAACTTTTGATGGGGAATAAATATACATTATTTGAACATATAGACTTTCAGAAGTAAATTTACAATGTCCCATAGCATCATGGGAAAATATCCTTCTACAAAAAGAAGATGCTGTCACCATATGGCTGTTTGAGCTTCTGAGTCTCATTTTAGTTTCTTCTGCATCATCACAAAGAACATGACAGTTCTGATGCAACCAAGTCTTGTGGGGTCCACCAAGCTGAAGGTACAGGCACTTCCTATATTTAATGACAAAAAGCTCCATCAGCTAACACCAGAAATTCTTTTAAGGTTTTTTTTCTCTTAATGGTGTGGGTTAAGGTTGCGTGTGCAGAGGGTCAGGAAGGCCACAGCAGACTCCAGATTAAACAGACTACCCCACCAAAGAGCACAGTTGCTGATGGGGCTGTGGCCATTGAGGCAGTGTTGAGAGTGGGACGTTGCTCCTTTTGATGTGAAGGTTCGTGCGCAGGTTCCACTGTGATGTAACCGTTGATAATTCTGATATTGGATGGCATGACTGTTGTGCTGAAAGGAAAGAAAAGGAACATCAGGCACCTAGGAAGTAAGCAGTCGAGAACAATGACATCTTTAAATAACTTCACATTACCGATAAAATTGAGAAATTTGATATGAAATATCAGTTTGTCAAATATATCAAATAAATAATTTCAGTAAAATGAATATTTCACGTAAAATATGTTGTGGTAGAGTGATCTTCCTAATATACTGTAACCCTCCCTTCAGGTGTGTGGGATTGCTAGGATCATGGGAAATTGAATCAGGAGTAGGCCACCTTTCAACTAGATGATGGCTCATCTTTGACCTCATCGCTATTTCCTGCACTCTCTCTTGATATCTTTAAGGTCTAGAAATCTTCAAGTCTCTACACTGAATATGCTAAATGACTGAGCTTCCATGGCCCTATGGGCAGGGCATTCTAAGATTCTTCCTCACCACAGTCTAAATGGCCTATCCCTTATGTTGTGATTGTGAACCCTTAGGTACTTCACTCTCAGCTGGAGGAGATATCCTTCTACCATCTAGCCTGGCCATCTAGCCTGTTGAACCCTATAAGAATCTTGCATGTTTCACTGAGATCAACTTTGATTCTTCAAGAATCTTACATGTCCTGTCTCCTCAAAGAACAATACTGCCATTCTAGGAATTAACCTGAAGAACTTCTATTGGACACTTTCTATGACAAATGTACCCTACCATAACTCAGGAGACCAAAACTATACACAGTACTCCAGCTGTGGACTCAATAAGACATATGCAATTGCAGCAAGCCCCCTTTACCTGTTGTTTAAATCCTCTTGCAATAAAGGCCAACATACCATGTGGTTCCTAATTGCTTGCTGCAACTACATGTCAATTTTCAAGGCTTCATGAACAAGGGCAGCTACGTGCTTTTTAAGCAAAGTATGATGCTAAGCTACATCAGTTAATGTTAGGACAGATAACCAAAAACATTGTTGAAGAGTTAGGTTTTGTAGAGCATTACAGAAGGAAAGCAAGGAACAGAGGTGTGGGGACTGAATTTCAGAGCTTGGGACCTAAGCAACTGCAAGCACAGTCACCAATGGTAGAGTGAATAAAATCAGGAATGCTCATGAATTTAGAGTTAGATGAGTGAGAATATTTCAGATGTGAAGGAAATTATAACGAGGAAGAAGTAGTGTAAGATACTCAATTTTGGAGATTATAAGGGATGAGAAATCACAATTTAGAGTAAAAATAAAGTAACAGTGACTGGAAGAGATTACAGTCTCAGGTGAGGAAAGGCTCATGAAAGGATTTGAAAACAAGAATGAAAATTCCGAAACCAAGGCTTTGTTTGATCAGCTGCTGGTGTTGGTTAATAACATGGGGAGATGGGTGAAAATACAGGCATGATTTAAGACATTGACAGCAAAGTTTTGGATGACTTCAAGTTTACAGAGAGCAGAAGGTCAGTCAACTGTGCATTGGAATAGTCAGAGGTAACGAATGGGGGATTCATCTGCAGATAAACTGAGAAAGTGTTGGGAGTCAGGTGATGCTGCAGTGGTAAAAATAGGTTGTCTTAGTGAAGGCATGAAGATGCATGCTCAACTCAGGATCAAATACAGCATTAAGTTTGTGAACAGAGAAATTTAATCTTAGACAGAGAGGGACGGAGCTAAGAAGTGCAGTGTTGAGTGGGGACCATTAACAATATTTAAGCAATATTAAGATTGGACGGAATTTAGGCTCATCCAGGGCTGAATGTCTGATAAGCAGTTTGAAATTAGCAACTGTATTGGATTTGAGAGGCATGGTGAGGTAGAACTGAGTGTTGAGAGACAATATGGGAGACTAATAGTGTGCTTTCAGACTGTTGTGGGACAACGTAGAAACAAAATAGCAGGAGGCCAAGGATAGATCCATGGGAACACCAGCCGTAACTATCAGAGCAGGAAGAAAACACAGAATGCTGGAGAAACACAGCACGTCTGGCAGCATTTGTTCAGAGAAAAACAAAGTTAACATTTTGAGTCCAGTGATGTTCTGACATCTAAACAGATGCTGCCAGTCACTGTGTTCCTCCAGCACTCTCGTGTAAAGGTTTCTAGCATCTGCAGGTCTTTGTGTTTATTACAGGAAGCGAACACACTTTTTTTTTTAATTGATTCGTGGAATGTGGGCATTTCTATTCTAGCCAGAATTTATTGTCCTTCATCAACTGCCTTTGAGAAGCTGGTAATATGCTGCCACCTTGAACTTCTGCAGTCTATTTACCTACAATGATGGTGGAGAGGGAATTCCAGGATTTTGCCCCAGCACCCTAAGGACTGGTGATATATTTCGAAGTCAGGATGGTGAATGGCTTGGAGAGGAATTTGCACGTGGCGGTGTTACCATGTATCTGCTGGCCTTGTCATTCTTGAAGGTGGTGGATGTGAGTTTGGAAGGTGTTGTCCAGGGTGTCTTGGTGAATTTATGCAGTGCATCCTGTAGATGGTACATTACTGTTGCTACTGTATGTCAGTGATGAAGGGAGTAAATATTTGTGGATGAGGGGCTAATCAAGTGGTCTGCTTTGTCCTAGATGATATCAGACTTCTTGAGTGTTGTTGGAGCTGCACTCATCCAGGCAAGTGGGGAGAATGTCATCACATTCCCAGTACACAGTGAACAGGCTCTGGGAGTCAGGAGGGGAGTTACTTCCTAAAGGTTACCTAGCTCCTGACTTGATCTTGTAGTCACTGTATTTACATGGCTAGACCAATTCAACTTTTGAACAATAGTAACTCCCAGGATGCCTGCAGTGGGAGATTCAACCAGTATAATACCATTGAATGTCATGGGGCAATGGTTAGATTCTCTTTTGTTAGAGATGGTCATTGCCGAGCAAGAATTGTATTTGTCATTTTTTAGCCCAGATATGGATATTGTCCATTTGCCGATCTCTGTATTTGTAATGGATTGAAGGCCATTGATGAAACAGCTGAAGATAGTTGGGCATAGGACGTTACCCTGAGGAGATGCTGACTGACCGTCTGACTTGGAGATCTTGCCCATCACCCTTGTTTGAACATAGAATGGAGAATCTATCTCCATGTCAATTGAGGGGGTGAGGGTTATCAAAATTGCAAAGGGCGACTGTTAGCCTGCCCCTGTTTCCCATCTCCAGAGGGAAAAAAAAAATCAGGTCCGTGTCTTTAATGGCTTTGGAGATGCCGAGCCTCTTGACTGTAGTAGACTTGTTCTTTATGGTAACACATTCACTGGAAATGGAGCCTCCTAAAATGACAGTGTCTACTATACTGTGAATAAAACATGAGGGGGTTTGTTGCAGGACATATTCCTAATCATATGCTTAGTTGTGGCACCATTTTGCTCATGTCTTCATTCACTCAAATGTACTTCCAATCTAATCAACGTGCATAAAATTTTGCATAGAAGACCTAAATGAGTGTAAAGATTAGGGCCCAAGCAAAGAGCTGACCTCACATCAAAAATAGTATAAAAATTAACTCTCTAATTAGCACTAATACTCATTAGATGCAACATACTATCATGGAAGATTTTCAATTTTACATATAATTTCTAGAGATGGCATAAAAGGACATCCAAAGAAACAGAAAATACCGAGCAGGCTCCAATATGAATGAGTAAAATGTGATCGCTCACACTAATGGCAATAAAACACCAGACAAATGACTATTTGTGACTGTATCTGAAATTCTGGGCTTTATTGTGGACATGTCTTGAACCAGTATAAGAGTAATAAATTTGCAAACAAGGATTTTTTTGGACTAAGCTTAGAGCATTACAATAACTCAACATGTGTTTGGACATAGGGATTGATACTTGAACATAAAATAACAAAGAAATACAAGTGTTGTGTAATTATTTTGTGTCTTAAGTTTCTTTGATCCTTTTTATCTACTGCTCCAATATATATTCAGGAAATCCCATGAGTTTTTTTAAAAATTATGATTTGGCCTGAAGGAGATGTCTGAAATATTATAAATTTGAAACAGTTTATAGATACATATATTTTATAGTCCTATCTGCTTTATTACGATGTCCTGGAACATTTAAATTAATAAATAACCTCACTCCCGGACGTGATGCCAATTTGTTACTCTGTTCTGCTACTGGAATAAATACTTTAATGGTGAATCTAATGCCCAATTTCTAACACTTCATTTTTAAAAATATGTCTTTCCTTTATTAAGGACAAACTCAGAATACTGGCGAGATGAGTTTGCTCATACAACAATTTGCCAACATAAGATTTGTAGTTTTCATGTCAACAGTTATGTTGATCAATGTGCATTGGGTAAGTCAACAAAATGTCTGAAAAATGACACCCTTGCATACTTCGCGTATCTCGAACCTCTCCTGCCATAGACATCCTCTTACCTCTTTTCCAATTCTTTATTTATCTTGGGGAATATGTATCTGATCCCTGGCACATCTAGGATATGCCAGCTTATTATAAAATTTTACACAATGATTCCTCCAAAGACATGAGATAGCAAATTTAACAGACAATAGAAAAGAGACTCATTTTTGTAGACTATCATATGGTATGAATCATTTTAACTGTTCTATACAGCAAGTATTTCATCTGATAAGAAAAAAGAGAAAGTTAAAGGAGACAAGCTTCTAATATGAAACAGATTTTCACCTCAAAAAAACTTAACAGCGTATGTCAGATTGATAGAATGGGCTTTTATGTTTTAGATCAGTGACAAAATAGTCCCAGTTCTACTAGAACAGCATAGTTACTTGAGGTGCAAACACGCACTGGAGTTATGCCTAACATTATGTTATAAACAGTGAATATTTCTACAGCTTTTTATGAAACCAGTTCTTTTATTCCAGGGCCTCTTCCAGACCTAGAATTTGTGTGTTCAGGAAATAATGCTCATTCTGCTCAGTACTACATGTTTATATTTAAAGGATGGATCTGTTACTCACACTACATACTATCATAAGATTATGAGGGATACTAGCCTCCAGTATGGAACAGATTAATGTCTCTTAACTCTTGCACACATACAGACAATCAGAAAGGTTTATGTTTTTTTGCTGACACATGAGGAACAGACATGATGGTTTGAACAACATTCTCCTGTTCTACACATGTCCCACATGAAAGTGACATAGTGGTTATGTTTTTTAAATTATAATCCAGAGAATGCAAGTTTGAATCTTCCATGGCAGCTTGAGACTTTGACAAGCACAGAAAATCTGGGTATGTTTTAATAAAATGGTTAATGAACAAGCAGCAAATACATATGATGATCTTCAGTGTTGCAGAACAGCTGAATATTAATGGAGTGGGAATCATTTTTGGTTGATAAGTTGTATTTGTAGCAGAATCCATGACTCCCTGTAGCTGTGGGAGTCCAGACTGAGTAGCAAATCTAGTGACCCTCTCCTTCTGACTGATCTCATCCATAGCAAAGTGTACATAACAAACCACAGCATCTATCACTTACAAAATGTACCTGTAGGCAGCAGTTTGTTAGACTCAACCATTAACAGCAGAACCTTGAAAGAATCTGAATGTAAAGAAATTAAGAACTCTTGACAGCTATTGGCAATGTGTGCTCACCTGGTCCAATTGAAAGGAAACCATCTTCCAAAAGGCTGCAAATGTCATTTACAACCTACATCAGTACTCAGTCATAACCCATACTCTTTTACAGTTTACCTGACAGTCACGGTTTATCTCAAAATTCAATTCCCTCTCATGTCAATATTAAATACCATCTAGGTGGGGAACTCTAACTTCAGAATCTTTGTGTCAGAACTCAACTAATCACCATAAAAAAGCATGATCTACAGTTTGCAGATGACTGCTTGTGGTGCTCCAGATTTTTAAATTACTCCCAAACTGTTAAATTCTGCAAACAGGCAAGTTGATCTGTCCTTGAATGTTGCCAAAACAAAACTGAAATCAACTCATACCTAGTCAGCCAATTACTGTAGAATATTTTCTATCTATCTCCAAAGGCCACAGTTGATGAGATTCAACCCTGGATCAGCTATACAGCTCAATCTTCCACAAACTGTGGCAGCAAATGTTTAACAACAAAGACCTCTATAAATCAATCAAAGTTCTAATACCCTCACCATGCTCCTGTCTATGAGACCTGGACTGCGTATCAGTAACATATAAGAGCAGTAGAGGAATTCCATTATCAATGCATTACCACCTCCTGAACCCCTAGATTCCCTAGATTCACTGACAGTGTTAACGTCTGGTTAATCACATTGTTAGATTTGGCCACGGCTTTATACAAGATGAAGAGAAATTAACTGTTTGAGCACGTATAAATATGGAGCACCTGTGATACAGGTTGTGTGATGAGAGGGAGTAAGACTGAAGAAGTCAATAAACTGTCTCCACAAAAGGCATGTGTGTCTGGATTTAAATCTTACTGATTACCAAAAAATTAACCTATCAAACATGTTATTACACACATCCTGACCAAGTGGAACTTGAGCCCAAATCTTCTGGCATAGAGACTGGGATTGTACCACATTGCCACAAGACACACCAAGGAATCTGCTAACAGGGAGTCAAACTGAAGTCAGTGGAACAATAGCATCCTTCTTGAAGCCAGCTCCAGAAGCAATCAGGCAGAACTTCTGCAAAATTATCATGTGTGGACTGGACACCATGTCTGAATGGCTAATAGCCATCTCCCACACCATGCCTTGTTTTCTCAATTATTGAAAAACAAACAAGGAGGGCAAAGAAAATGCCCCAAAGACATTGTGAAGCACTTCCTGAAACATGGCAGAAATGACATTAATGACTGGGACGTGTTTGTAATGATTGTTAAAAATGGCCATGTCTTGTCCATTGAGGTGCATCACATCTTGTGTCACAACATCTCAATGATGAGACTGAGTGGTGATAGAAAGAAAAGGAAGCAAATCCTACACTGCAGATCCCACAGGTTGTGAGACATCCTGCTCCACATGCCCAAGCTTATGTGAGTTTAGAGCCAGCCTGTTCAGTCACAAGGAGCCATAATAAAAACTCACAACTCCGAGTAGATATCAGCCTCAAATCAAGAAGCTGCCATTGATAACTCTAAGCTCAATATTGAAAATGCAGGAACAAGACTTCTTTAGTCACAGTCTATTTTTAAACTTCACCAAAACCTCAGATTTGTGGCAAATTATAAGATTACTGCTCGGCACAGTAATCAAAGTGCGACTCACACGTTTCCAAAAGATGGATGAAGGGTCATCCACATTAACAGTTTATTCCTTTGTGTCCCACACCCTGTAATATGGTCATTTTCACAAATAGCTGTCTTATTGTTTGGCCTCCAAAGCTGCCATGACGTGAGATCAGAACCTTGAGGTATTTGGACATTTTTACCTTTTGATGCTAAATTCTTTTAAAAAGAGATTGGCAACGGACAAAACCAAATGACTGCAAATTTAGCAATGCCTGGTAATAACCTGTTTGGATCCATGGAATGTAGTATGTGAAGGGTGTTAGGCATACTTCAAACAGAAAGAGGGATGTAACTGGGAAAGTTAATGAAGGGGCTGACTATCTACCCACCACCCCAATCCCATCCCCTTAAGCAGAAAGCCAGCTCTTGCAGACATTTTTTGTTTTTTGCCCTTCCAGTAATATACAAAATGGGATTATTAACTGACTGCAACCTTGATCTTTTTGTGCTTTTGGGGGAAGGTGTACTAGCGGTAAAAGATATATAAGCCTGGCTGAAGCACTAGTGAGCTGTGAATGTCTCAGTCGAAGAACCATTCACTAATCACCTGTTCACCACAGGTCAAAGGCCTCTCTCACTCCGCGTGATAGAAGCCAGATAGCTAACAATCCAGCCAAAAGTAAACAGGAGGACAGAAGGACACTTTTGTTCTGAGTGCTCCCAGCTAACTGCTGTCAAAAGGAAACATCACAGGATCTCAACTAACTGTGAAGCCAAGAATCCTGAAACGGATGATCCAACTAACAACATTCCACCAAATACCCTTTATAAATGATCCAGATACTAAACCATATGTCCTTTGAGCTATAATCCTTTTGAGCACTCACTTCTTATTCCCAATCTGTTTCCATGTGTTATTAATTGTTTTCACTTTTAGGAACTACTAAACTCACTCTTTGGTTAACTTAAGAAAGCCTGGTTAAATTGGCTTTTTAAAACCAAAATTCAGTTGGTCTGGGGGAAAAAAGCATCCAGAAGGCAGGGTTCTTTTTTAACTTTACCTTGGCACAAATGACTGAGGGGTTGGGTGAATAAAGAAGTTCATCCCTCTTCACAGAGAAGCTTAACAATTTGGGGTATATGTCTGGAATCATAATAACCTGGGGGACCTCGTCCAGGCTCAGGCCATAACAAAGATTACACTTGAAGGACACAAAACTGACTGAAGGGCAAACGGGATCCATGCAATAGTTGTTAGTGCTTAATATTCCAACTTCTGATTCCCTAATTCATCATGCATAAGATGTCTGGAGAGCCATAGATATATTTTAAATGATCTAATTTCTTTTTGCAGTATGGCATTAGCTCAGTTAGATGTTAGCGTGATCCATGCAGGAGCCCCTACTGTCCCGATGCTACTGTGTCAAACTACATAATCAGTAGGATATTCAGTTCTTTTGATCATCTGATTTGATTTCTTAATCATTTTTGCACAGAAACAATTTGAAAATAAAAGACAAAGTTTGTGTTTTAAAACAAAGTGTATTTACACAAGTTAAGAATGCACTGAGATAAAAGATAAATAACATGTAATAGATTCTTGCGTCTGCAATTAGAGACATAAAAAAGCCGTGAGTGCAACTTTTGTCCTTAAGAAAAATGCAGCAGTGAAATTCCCGTTGAGATGGGAAATAATACCACGTTCATCAATTGAATTAGTGCATGAAGACAAACTGAATTCAGTGAATCTCTAAAAGTATTTATCCCACGGGCAGCAATTGCTCCTTCTGGGATTGATAGGCATCACCTTAACAATGACCATATTATTAAAAGAGAACGCACATTGTTAATTATGCATCCCAAATTTCTGCAGCAGGTTTAATGGATAGTGAATGTAGAATTCCACCCAAGTTTTTAGGGTAGATGTTTCTGGATTTAGCAAACTGCAGAGCAGTGTAAATTATCCAGCAAGATGTGGAGATTTGTAACTCACATTGCGTTTCATCTCTTGAACTTGTTGGCTGATTTGCTCATTAATGACATGCATTGTGAACAGACTATTCTTTTTTCTTTTCCCTGGCTCATTTGCCCCTTTATCATATTAGCCTTGGCACAACATATCAGGGTAGCTCATTGATAAGCTTGGGCTAACGGGTCAAGCATCCTGCTTCACTGTTTAATCAGGTTTGGTGCCATCCTAAGATTTCAAATTTGACTGGTCTCTCAATGCTGTGATTTTTATTCTCTAACAGATTTTTTTCCAGCTGAGAGTAACAAAAAAACTCAGTGTTATTAGTCATTTATTAATTGAATAACTTTCTGACATCTCAGTTTGCTTTATCGGGATATAAACACAGCTAGAGGGACATTTCATCTGGTAATACATCAATGCTAATAGATACTGTTGCACAATAATGTTCCAAATCAGAGTGCTATTAGACAATAATCTGTCAACAAGGGTACATGATTTATAAGTATTTCAGACTGCAAGTAATTCCATTGAAAATGTGAAAACAATGGACACATATGTTAGCCCATTGGTTCAGCAGGTAAATGCTCCATAATTGAGATACTCAATCATTGTGATTGGGAACATTCCAAAGAGCAGAGAATGAGCAAACTGGAAAACAACAGAAAATAAATCCAAAAAATAAATGAAGAAGATTAAGCAACAAACAAAAATGGTATGCAAGAACAGTTGTCAGTACAGTATGATAAGAAAGTGGCATGAAATGCCAAATCCCATAGCATAAACTGTGAAATGAAGAATGGCTACTTGGGCTGTCATAGCTATCAAGTTAATAATTTAGTGCCTTCAGGAGAAATGCAGGGATAAAGAGGTAGAGAATCCAGGGCAAAGGTAGAATGTAAACAGATTTAATAAAAATTGAAACTACCTCTGAGCTTATTCTTTCAGAAGTTATTAAAAATACGGCATATTCAATTAATAGGTCACTAACTTATTGACTAAAAAATAGCATAACCACATTTCTCTCTCCAGACCTTTGCTTCTGCCAATCTGTAAGAACCTTAAATGTAGCTGAGAAAATTGAGGGCACTTACCATCTCATTTAACAATCTGCAGTTAGAGTTTATATTAAACAATCCACAGCAACCCAGTTATGTGCCAGTGCCTTCTACCAAGAGCACTTTTCCCACATGTGCACAGCCAAGGATGCTTCACAATCATGTAGCATTCCCCTACCCTGTTTATATGAAGCATTTAATATTTGTGATTTATAACATCTTTCTCTGCCAGTTGATATCATTTCCAGGTGAATTTCAAAACTAATAAACTTTCCATCTTTTAAAAAAATTATTTGCACTGACTGCAGTGTTTTAGTGTACGACTTTTACTATGGGGCTCTTGTGAGCTTGCCATTGAATAAGCTGTATTCTCATAGTTGTGCAGCCTGTGGACTAAAGACTTTGGTTTTGAAATTAATTACCCTACTCGCTGAGCATTCAGCAGAAAGTAGTGCATATCTTTAAAGAGAACAGAACGGGATCAAAACCAAGAAAGATAAAGGAAATGGGAAGTGAAAATGAAAGGAAATTTGAAAGGTGAATGTTTTATCTCTCAATGCTAGGATCCACAGGACTGAACAGGTCCAGACTTTAATCCTCAGACTGCGCTGAGTTAGGTGATCATAGCCAAGAAAGTGCTACAGTAACTTCGGCACACCTGTATTGGGAGGAAAAAGTCAGCTAAGGATCCCAAACCAGATGCAAAGTCTACTTGTGTGTAGGCATGGTGTAAGAACCAGATCCTGTGATCTTCCTGGTAGTTGGACAATCTACAACTATTTGCTAGTCAGGCTGATGAACTGATTGAGCAACAGACACTTTGGCGAATGTACCTAGGTGGATTTTGAATATCAGTATAAAGCTAGAGCTGATGACAATCTGTGAAATACAGTCAATCAAGACTAAAGTTGCCACTACCCAAATCCCAGAAACTAATAACCAGCAATGCAAAATGCAAGTTTTGGGCACTGATCTAGTAACTCACTGTGCTGCCTGAAAGGATTCAAACTTTTTTTCTTTTCTCTTTTGAACAAGTTGATTTATGCTTAGGTCCAGATACATGGCTGCCTGTCCTCTGCCAACTCACTTACTAACATAAAGGCGTAAGCCTTGACAGTGAGTGAAAGCACACTCTGTGACCACTTTAGAAACAATGGTCAAGCCTCACCTGATATTGACAGAAAACCTTTACAGCAGGGATCACTAAGTCATTATCAGTACCAGGAACTTCCATAAACTAACCTTTCCCTCCTTAACCCACAAATGCTAACGTTAATTGTAATGTCTACCAGTACTCAAGCTCAGATGATCTAAGTCACTGGCGAGTTCATACTAAAGTTTCCTAGTCTATATGAATTGATATCAAACAAAGGGTACACTAATTCACTTAATTATTGGTACAACTTGCAATATATATTTTTGAAGGTACAGAAACAACAGCCCACCTAGAATGCCACATTCTGGCTACGTTAATGTTCAAAGCTATGTTAATCCAGTTTTACACAAACTATAAAGCAAACTAAAACCAAGTAGAAAATAAGTTAACATCTTGCAATCACAGCAACCTTTCTTAACAACGAGATTTTATGACTTAAAATCCATAACACAAAGTTTAAGCCAAGTAAATATTATCAATTTGTTATGGAGACACTAATGGAATAGTTGATGATGTAAATATACCACCTAATAAATTACCGAGTTATGTAAGCCATAAAATTCCCAAGTTTGATTCTGGATACGTGCTGAGTTATTTGATTTCAATGAAGGTTTACCTTCCTCATGCCAATTTTCCCTGACTATATCATTTAATGCCTCAGGCTTGAGACTACTACAGCTGCACTATTAATTCAACAGATATCTAATCCCACCACACAATAAAAGTACAGTCAGTTCTGATATAACACGATAGTTCTGTTCTCGTGTGATCTCGCCTTGTAGGAAAATCACGCAATTGCTGTGCCATTTAAACTAATGGGGCCGGAATCGCATTATAGCCAACACGGGTAGGGAGAGTTTGCTTTCTACAAATAGCGGTCTAAATTCTTCAATCGCGTTAAAGCCAGTTCACGTTGAAGAAACACGTTATAGCAGAACCGACTGTACACGTGAATATTTTCATTGCATATTTGTGTTATCCATCATGTCATGCACAGTTTAAGAAGAAGATAAATGTATTTCTCCCTTTTCACGCAATAATGCCATATATATCAAATCCTCGTTCCAGAACTGAAAAAGAAAATGAAAACCCACCTCTCTTCAATGCGAACCCATAGGTCACTGAACTGTCGTTGACGCTGTTGCTTGGGAAGCTTCTTCTGCCGTTTCTTTTGGCGGCCAAACTCTTCCAATTGACTAAGGCTGTCTGGCATCAGGAGGTGAGGAGAAATGACGTCATCATCTAAATCAACAGGAGAGGTCTCAGAAGGAAGTGGCATGGAATCTTCCAATGATGCATTGATTGGAGTGGAAGTTGATGGAAGCGATGAACTACCTGAAGATAATCCACTTTTCTCTGTCTTTTTCCTTTACAAAATAAGTATGGAATCAATCAATTTAAGGTTTCAGCATAACATAAGCCTGCTAATATCCCTATTCGTTTTATTCGATTTCATTTCACATCTTTGATGCAGCAGGAAGACTAAACCTCAAGTCACTTGGGTTCTGATGAATTGTCATTGACCTGAAACTCTTCTCTCTACATAGATGCTGCCAGACCTGTTGACTATTTCCCATAACCGATAAAATAGGTTTATAGCACATGGTCCCACTGGAAAGCTCATAACTGTCAGTTTTTCTATGAAGCCGCCTCTGGTTGCTAATTATATCATTTTGGACAGTTCTGCCGCAAAAGCAACTAAGCATGTAATTTATTGGCATTGACTGACATGACTGTAATTTGAGCCTAAAGGAGTACTTGTTCAGGTCAGTATGCAGTTAAAATTGAGGCAGAAGGAGTGTGCTGTTGCTCTAGTCTTATTATTGCATGTTGCAAGCTATGCAGTAAGAATACATCTTCCTGTTACTAATTACTAATTAAATATGTTACCTATATCAGATTTTAAACAAAAAGATCAATCAATCTTGGTTTATCATCAATCAAAACTTATTCCATAAAGATACACTAATTGATTAACACATACAGGAAGTAATATAGAAGTATAATTGCTTATCTCTACAAATATTCACAAACACAAAACAGTGTGTGATCACTGATGAAGAATCATGCAATTTTGCTGTCGCTACCTTAACTTTTAGAACACTCATTTACCCCTGTTCAGGATAACCAGAAGATGGCTACTTCAGGACAATAAGGAATTCAATAGAAACATTTTTTATTCATTATGGAAATTTCTCAGACAAGGGGTGATTGAGGCAATTCACAAAATGGTTTTAAGCACATGCGGAAGAAATGAATAGTTGGTGTGATGAAGTAAGATGGGTAGAGGGTCTTTTGTAGCAAAAACATGGTCATATTTCCAGTTGGAGCACATGGTCAGTTTCTGGGCAATTTAGTTTATCTAATTCTACATAAGGGTTACCAGCTCCAAACCCACCCACTGCTCAGTTTCCTGAACAACACTGATATAATCAGTGCATGGGACCACCAGGAATATTCACTGCCCCTCACGTAGTCTGGGCAGGGGGCTTCCTTAATGATGGGTGTATAAGCATTAATACTGAGAAGTCTTAAGCAGCACACACTGTGATGATGTCATGGAGGCCTGGAGGTAGAACAGCTTAGGATCTTGAAGGAGCGAGACCTATCATCTAGTCATCCTCATAGCCTCTGTAACAATGTCTATTATTATCAGCGTAACTTATACGTAATACAAAGTTGCTAACATCCAATAATGACATCATCAGATGAACGAGTCAATTTCCTCTACCATACTAGACCAAGCAGACACTATAGAGACCTACCATAACTCAGAATGGTGCTGCAAACAGCCCTCATGGTAAACAATAGTGAGGAGAGCTCAGGCAACAATCAGGACAGACTGGACCGCATCACTGTAGTTTACAGCTGTATGCACAAGTTGACAATGCAGAGAGGATTGGAGTAGGAGAAGGCACAGCAACAAAAGGCACCATCATTATCAAGGAGGGATTCGATGAACATGAGGAAGCATCACAAGGAGGAAGGTCAGTAGAGAGAGCACTGCAGTGAATTAACTGTTTAAGCTTTCTGAGACAGGTAAGTCAGAAAAAGACCCCAGCATTATCAGCTGAATAAAGGCAAAATAATGTGGATGCTGGAAATCTGAAACAAACACAAAGGTGGCTAGAGAATCTCTGGATTGATCAACAGAGATAATGCTTAGAGTCTGATACAATTCTTTTTCTTTCCATAGATGCCAGCAAATCTGCTGAGTTTCTCCAGTCTCCTTTGTGTTTGCCCCAGAATTATCAGTCTTTTCTACCACCTGCTCCATTCCCTTCATTCTGCAATCTACATTGAAGCCATTTAACCAAATTCTACCTCAATCATTTTCTAATAATGCAGATTTTTAAAAAAAACTAATATAAAGAAACTATATAGCATAGCCACACGTGATAAAGGCACTAAATTTAATTCTAAGCATATAATTGCATCAATCTCTTTTGTTTTCCAGGGGAATATTCTACAGTGCTTTTCTCAAAAGAAAGTTTGCTAAATTTACTATTGCTATGAATGTCCCATCTTAGCGGCTTCCACGCTACTGATAAAAAGCTAATATTAGTCAGATGAGGCTCTTTGAGTGGATGCTCCTGTCTTTTTAAGAGACTCAAGCTTCAGTGGGCCTGACTACAACATTGTCTGACAAAGTTATCTTTCTGGCTCTGTAGTTGTTATTGGTTGAGGGGATGGTGATAGAGTAGACTTTCTGACATCTGAGAGAGGGCAACATGCTCCTACTGTAAAAATGTTGCTCCCATGCTGCTGAGGCTTGGCACTTATACTCAACTGTAGGAGAAGGGGCTGCAGTGATATGATTAAAACACTTATCTCTTTGTTCCCTCAACCTGTCTAAATTAAACACTTGTTTCTTTGAGGTAGAGTGTATGAACAAATTAGGACAAAAAGTAGGCCATTTGGTCCTTGGGCCTGCTTTGCCTTTAACAGATCAGTTGAGATTTCTTTGAATGTTTCAAATTTCACTTTCTCATCTATCTCTGGGAACATTTTAACTCTTTTTTTCTAAAAATAATATAAAAGCACAAGCTGCATTTATAAAAAGGTCATCTGTAGTCTTCCCACAGCAATTCATGTAGATTCCAAAATGATGATGGCCTGGTACATGACCTAGTCCTCTGTATATACTGTTAGCTATTCTGGCAAAACTCCTTTGGAAGTCTTCCCATATCTGATAGGACTGTCTGGGTGAAGCAGTTTTCTTCATGTTGCTTTACCTGAGGTCTCCAACTCTGCCCTCCTCAGCGAGAGCTCGTTTTGAACTGGCAACAAAACTTGACCCACAAAACAAAACAAAATTCAAGTTAAATGCACAGTCACTGCTTCTGGTTGTGTGTGTGAGAGACTATAAAAAGAGAACATAAAGGTAGCAACAAATCAAATAAGTAATTTATGGAGAATATCTTCACACAGGTTTTTTTTGGTGAAATTATTTTTGGATGTAGTTACACAGTCATCACATTTTCTTTGAAATTAGTACATTAAATTTGAACTTAGCATCATAACGTTAGAAAGTATAACTGATTTTTTCAAAAGAAGTCCCACATTTGCAAAACTGCATTTCTTCTAAAATATAATGTATAATTTGTTTTTATATTTAATAAGTTTAACTTTCTTTTTGGAAGTGCAGTCTTCAGAACTATGGACTTTATTTACATATTGCTCAAATTCTTTGTTTCAAATAAATTGTAAATCACCTCAAAAGAATCTAAGAACAAGAAGATTTATGTTGACCTACTTATCTGATCCTGGCTGAAGACCCATGGTTATTTACACAGGCAGGCATGATTACTGAAAGCCTTTGGAAGATACTTAAGAACATCCTTGCAAGGTCTACTGACTTTGGAGATAACAAGCCTGTCTGCTGCCACTGCAAATTAGTAGACTGGTGACCTTCAACTTCATTGTAAAATCTGAACTTATTACATGCATTTTCAATCCAAGTGAAAGCACATTTTCTTTTGTTCAAATGTAATATATTTCCCTGCTGTTTTACCAAAGTCCTGTGGAATGATTTGAAATATATGAGAATAACAGAACGTGTCTTGAAAATCTGTCTGGTTCTTGTTACCAAAATAGAACAACCTGCAGATTATTTCTGTGAATACTGATAAAGTACAAGTCATTGAATTGAGATTTTGTTAATGATAACACTGGAATATTGAAGTCTCAACCAAAAAAAAAACTTGACTCCCCGCCATGACTAATATTAATACTTGAGCTTTTTTTTCTCTCAAGATAGCTTCTTTATCCTGTACCATAGCCTTCGGGATGATTAAATATAAGTGGTCTTTTCTCAATACATTTCCTGGGCAATTTACTGACCAGTGGCATTTATGGAAAATTTCACAATATCTACAGCTAAGTAGTCGCATTTTTCCTTAAGATTAAACATTTAAGAATTACCTCCTAATTTAGGGCTGTACATGTTTGACAGAAAACATTTTTATAAAATTCTTGAAAATCAAAGTTGGATGCAAAACTTGAACAACAATCTATAAAATCCCATGTAAAATGTATGTGTTCTTCAGATACCTTGACACTGTACAGGGGCTTTATGGTTAAAATTTACGACAAGAAAAATAATCTGACCTAATCGTTCACATTCACTAACTCTACATTGGAATCTCTTTCTCCCTTTGCTTAAAGCCTTGGCAGGGAACATTATATTTTACTGCTTTCAATCATGACATCTCAGTCAAATCAAATTTATGTTGGGTTCTTGATAGGAATATTTGTTGAGAAAATATTGGCCAACATTTAGACTCTGCTCATTAGAAGTTGTATAGAAGAGGCTTTACTTCAACATTTATCCAGGTAAAACTATCAGTACTGACTCTGATCCCAATTCCCTAAACACAACTGAAACTCCGAGATGGAACTTTGATACTAAAGCTCTTCATACTTCAGACCTGAATAAGTGTGTGTTTTGTCTATATTAGAATGCCCCAACCTCAATGCTTTCTTATTCTTTTCCACTTTGCCATGAGTTGTAGATTATCTGTCAACTGCAAGGAATTTATTTTTGTTCCCTTCAAACAAAAGCCCTAAAGAACGTTATGTTAAGGACCCAATCATCCTCTTGTTATTTTTAATATATTCATTCATTTGCACATGGGAGACCAGCATTTGGATGCGGAATCTTTAAATATTTTTAAGGCAAAGGTAGACAGGATGAAAGATGATCAGAGATATGCAGGAATATAGAGTTGAGGTTAAAATCAGATTAGCCAGGAGTGTCCGGGCAGGCTCGAAGGGCTGAGTGGCCGACTCTCGTTGCTTGTTCATATGTTCGTGTTTATTGTACTTCACCAATTGCTTTTGTGAAAGTGATGGTGAGATTCTTTCTTGAATTGTTGCAATGTGTGACGAAAGTATTCCCACAGTACAATTCCATAAGATTTTGCTCTAGTGACAATGAAGGAAAGCTGATATATTGTGTGAATTGAGGAGTAAGTTGGAGTTGTTGGTGATCCCAATGAACATTTCAAAATTGTGACCAAGAGATTTTTGAGCATTATGGAAATCAAGGGATTTCGGAATAGAAGGGAAATATGAGGTTAATATAAATATTTAGGTGTGATCTTATTAAATGGCAGAGTAAGCTGGGGGATCACAGCCTACTCCTGCTCCTATTTCTTACGTTCTAATGCTTTCATGTGCCTGCAGATTTTGTCTTTCTAACTGGTCATGGTGGTGGATTTGAAAGGTACTGTTGCAGAAAACTTAGAAATTTAGAGGAGCACTGGTAAACAAATGTTTAGGGAGTGAATGTTTAAAGTGATGAATGGACTGCCACAAAGAGGACTGCTTTGCCTGGGATAATGTTGAGCTTTTTAAGCAATACTGGACCATACATTGATCAAGGCAAATAAATAATATTCTATCTCACCCCTTATTTGTGCTTTATAGCTGGTAGAGAGGCTTTGGAGAACCAAATGGTGAGCTAATTGCAACAGAATTCCTAGCCTCTGTATTTGTAGCTACAGTATTTGTGTGACTGGACTAGTTTCACATCAATGAGGAGCCCTGGCTATTGATAATTGACAACGGTAATGTCATTAATGTCAAAAGAAAGTGATTCCATTCTCTTGTTGGAACGCGTCATTCTCTGTTATTTATGGATTGTGTCATCATCTGAGGAGTTGTGGGTGGATCTGAATCACTGTGCAAACACTGATTAGACAGAGGGTACCATTTTCCTCATATCACTTTGTTTCTTTTGCCAGTCTGGTTCTTGATCTTACTACACTAAGAACAGCTCTTCTTCATGAACTCTGCCTAGACCCCTCACAATTTTACATGCCACTACCACATCTCCTTTCAACCTTCTCTTTTCCAAGAAGAACATCGCCAGCCTGCCCCATCTGTGTAACTGAAGTCCTTCATCCCTAGAAACAGTCTTGGAGATCTTTCTAAATTCTCTCTCACCTTCCTAAAATATGGTATCCATAATTGGACACAATATTCTTGCTGAGTTCATAGTAGTATTTTATATAGGTTCATCATAACTTCTTTGCTTTAGTACTTAATGCATTATTTTGAGAACCGAGGATCTCACATGCATTTTCAGTCCTTTCTCAATCTGCTGTACTGGCACTTTAGTTGTTTGTACACATTTATTCCCGGGTTTTGTGGTACTTGTTATTTTTGTTTCGGCTGTCCTCATCCATCTGACAAAAACGTATGACTTTGCACTCGTCAGCACTGAATTTCATCTGCCATCTCTCAGCCATTTCACAAACATTTTCATATTCTCTTGAAGTCGATAGCAGTGGTTCCCAACTTCTCCAATATGAAGGCACACTTCAATGAGACAGACAATTCCATGGCACATCCACTTTTTCAGCAGAATAGATTGCTCATATACATTTACTTGTATTTACTATGATTATGACCTTATCTTACGAGGGAGGTTTGCAACATAGTGCACACAACAAGCTAAAGAAGGATCAAAAGGAATAAATGTTTCAAAATCTGCTCAACTCAACTATTTCTAACTGTTTGTGGACAATGGATCAGAGCAAAATACAACATAAATTCCCATTGACTTAGTAGGAAATCTAGACCTGCCAGAATGCGCGAAGACTTTTGATCCAAGGACAATTGATGAGAAGGCCACCTGCAAATCTTGCTCCACTGAAGGGTGCTCCCTTCTTTTGCTTTTCATGTATGCCACTGCTGAAAATGCTAACTCACAGAGGTATGCTGTTGCAAATGGCAAGAGTGCAGCAATAAGATGGTCAGAGATCATCGGATATTCATGTACCGCAGTCAACTAAAAATGTACAAAGACATGTCTCCAAACTTCAGCTTCATTGTGTGCTCCATTATATCTCTGCAAATTCCTCTTTTTCTTTGAATATCAGCTTTTCTGATGAATGAGAACATAGTGAACTAAACAGATCGCATATCCAGTATTAGCCTTCTAGTTTTTATTAAGGGGTAGTAGAATTCAAACTTCTCTCGCGGTGCTTTGAGATGTTTAAATATGAGGCTGTGCAACTTGACAGCTCTGTCCACTGGTTCCGATGTTAGTGGAAATGTCTCAGCTGAGCTACTGTCACTGTCCATTGCCAAAGGCCCAGTGTTGACGTATTCAGATGGCAGAAGATGTCTGCAAGATATGTTAGCTTAGCCCGTCAGTAATCATCAGAGAGTAATTCTTCATAAGGCAGTTTGTGCACTGCAGAAAACTTTTGTCCCTTCTCTCTGGAGCTCATGAACACAGAAGAGAACTTTCCTCCACGATAACCATTGCACCTGGATGTATAACAGTAGCTGTGTTGCTGGGGTCCCACCTCTACACAAAATAATGAACAAATGTAATTTCAATGGCCATGATTTTATCAGCCAAATGTGATGGCATCATTTTGGCTACGAGAGTTTCATGGCAGAGGACACAATGGGAGATCCAAATGTCAGCACTTTGTTTTTACACATTACTAGCAAATCCTTTGACTTTTCCTATTATAGAGGCTGCTCCATCAATGTAAGTGCTCCAACACATGACCAGGTAAGTTTATTTTCTTTGAGTAGGTATCTGTTTACCCAAAATATTTCCTCACCAGTCATATAACTTGGTAGCTCACTTCAAAAGAAAAAAAACTGAATGGAGTTCCCAACAACATGCTGAATGTTGGCATACAGCGGGCAGTATCTGGTTATGGCAGTGGACTCATCAATCTGCAAAGCAAACTTCCCACTAGTAGCAAACTTCCCACTAGTAGCAAACTTCCCTTGTAGGACGACCTCAATATCAGCTGACATGAAGTCAAATCACCATTTGACTACAATCAGAGAGTGGAATTTTGCTGATTTCTTTTACAGAATCAGCTTCTAACATAACAGCTATGTTTTTTTTTACATGCAAGAATGATTAGGGTTTCAGCAATTGTATGGGGCTTCCATGATTTTAATACAGGTTCAGCAACCTGGTAATGAATCCCTCAAGCTTTTTCTGATACCTTCACATCTATTTCAGAACTTAGATCTCCTTGATGTTTTGTTCTCTCAAGCTGTTGAAGCACTGAACATGTTCGTTCACAAGAGATCGATGTTTTATCGCTAAATGCTTCTTAACTTGCCATTGCAGTGTTTTCTCTGCAGATGAGACATTCAGGTTAAGGGGAAAGTGTGCTTCTTCCTCAAGGTTCAGATGTTTCACGGACTGAATTAGCAGAGGAATCGCCTCTTTTGACAAAAAGCTTACCCATTTCTTCTTCGCATCTAGGACTTAGATAAGTAGAATGTTTGGTGCTGCATATTCGCAAGTGCTGAATTTCAGTGTATGCATGGTATCAAAACCTGCTACACAAAATGGCGCTGCTCTTGAGAATTTGTGGCCCTTGCCATAACACAAACACTGGCTGAAAACCTGTGGTCTTTAGCTATCCTCCTCACAGTTCATGATACTTCTAAGCATTGTGTCATCTGAACATTTTGTAATTTTACCCTGTCCATCCAAGTTTACGTTGTAGAATCATAGAGTCCCTACAGTGTGGAAACAGGCCCTTTGGCCCAACAAGTCCATGCTGACATAAAGAGCATCCCACCCAGACCTATCCCCCTAATCTACACAACACTACAGGCAATTTAGCATGGCCAATCCACCTAGCCTGTACATCTTTGGATTGTGAGAGGAACCTGGAGCACCCGGAGGAAACCCACACAGACACGGGGAGAATGAGCAAACTCCACGCAGACAGTCAAATATATAATCAAGAAAAGCAGCAGCCCTCGGACCATTGAGTTACTTACAATATACAGCACAGAATGGGTCATTTGTCCCAACTAATCTGTGCTGATATATTTATTCTTACTCGAGAGTCTTCCTTCATTCTAAGGATTTCATCTCTGCATTTCAGCTTGATTCTTATTTCCTCACGTCTCATGTATTCATCTATATCCCTTTTGAAAACACCTAAGCTAGTCGGGTCAACCTTTTCTATGGTTGTGTATGCCACATTCTAACAAGGTATTAAGAAATTTCTTTTTGTTTCCCTATTAGAGTTATTACCAACTATCTTGTATATATGACCCATAATTTTGAATTCTCCAACTAAGTGAAACTAATCTGTCCATTTTTATCTTGTCCAGCTCTTCCATGATTGCTTCTCAATAACCACAAATTCTTAATTCTGAAACTAATACTCTAAATTGCCATTGCATTTTTCACCAGTGCTTCCATGTCCTTCTCCAGTTCAGGAGCCAGAACTTGGTACAACATTCAAAAAGTAGCCTGATCAATATACAAGTTTAACAAAGGTGACCAAGTAGACACAACTTCAACAGTTCTAGTACTTTGAATTCTATGCCCCCAGAAATAAATGCCAGTTCTAATTTAAAATTTCTAAATACTTTGCTGACCTCTGATGCTGCCCTTAATGATTTGTTTAAGTGCATCTCTAGATTCCTTTGCTTTCCTGTCCCATTTAGTTTCTTATTTTCCTCGGGTGTAAATTATATTTCTATTTTCTGACTAACGTACCTTGTTTTACAGTGAAGCCCACTCTACAAGTTTTCCGATGCCTCCTTATATAATGTTGCATTCTTTCTCACAATAGGAATGTGTTGTTGGCAGGAATGTCTGTGAGGTTTACACTATTTCTACAGCAGCAGACATGATTAAGAGCAGATTTAATAGAAGCTCTTTTTTTAAATTATGATGTGCTTTGATAAAATCAATAGGTAACAATGTTTTCATTCCCTTGAGAAGTAGATGGTGAGGGGTATTCAATTCAATTTGATTATGAGGGGAGACAGATTATCAGAGAACTGTTGGGAGAAAACTCTACACATTCTTTAAGAGAAAATTAGATGGATTTTTGAAGCAGAGGAAGATGCAGGGCTTCGGAAGAGAATGAAGTATGGGAATAGTTTTGGATTGCTGAAGCAAAGATCGGGCCAGATAAAATGGACTGAATGACCTACATTTGTCCCTGTAAATGTTTATGGCTGTACTTTAAAGTATTTTTAAAAAGTAATTAATCTCATGTTAGGCTCCCCAGTGGTTCAACAATAGCTTTGTTCCAAATCCACACTGAGTTAGCTGATCTGTCAGGGTATTGGTGGGGCCTTGTACTTGATTTAGTATCTTTGCTTAACATCTCACTTCTGATTGCATGTGGGAAGAAAAATTGTTGGCATTAGGTGAAAACAAGATCAGATTCAATAGAAATAACCTCCACTAGGGATTAAGGTCCAGATATTGACTGTCCAAATTCAAACCCGATGAATCACTACATGTACATGGTACCAGAAATTCCAATAAAACCATATTCTACTATGGATAACCCTTGAGTGGAGGTGGATAGAATGGCAGTAAATGAAATTGGAATTTTACAAGCTCAAGTGATTGGGGCTTTGCAACTTGTTAATGTCTTGTATTACTGGGAACAAATCCCAGGATGCCCAATTGTACCAATGACACCATTAAAATATTATTTTCAGGAAAGAAACAGCATAATAAATACACCACTTAAGAAAAGGGTGAAAGCAGCAAATTGCTTAAGGAACTTGGAAGTCTACCTTCCACCAAAAAACAACATGAACTGCAGAAAATCTGTCAAGTAGGGTGAAATTCTCAAAAAATTCAACATATTAACTTTCAAGCCTTATGTGTGCTGACACACTAGGTGTGCAACTTTCTCTTTTTTTTGACAGTTTTCTTCAATACTAAAGGGACAAATTAACATTCTCCACCTTATTGAAACTGGACAAAATCAAGAATTAAAATTGGCTGGGAGATTTACCATTCCTACATCTTCCAAAATCTTTCAATATTCAGATTTGTCTCCAACCATTTCATTAATCTATAGACTTCTATTGTAAACAGTAATTGGAAAGTCATCATAGTTTTATACAAACCTGAAGTCAGCAGGAAGCAGAATTGGGATTCTGTTTGCCCCAAAAGGATGCAATTTTAACAATTTTTTATTTCTTTGTTGGGCTACAAGGGCTCCTCCAGGCTCTACAAGGTTTATAGTTCGCTGATTCAGGCTTCCTCCCTTCTAGGATTCTCCTTATAACCCTTTCCTGTGACTACCTTACATTGTTGGAGCCAACTCTTTTTGTTTTTGCTGATGGTCTCCTGCTTTTTAACTCCCATCTTTAACACCAAGTGACTAATTGACCAGATCATGCAGATAAATTCAGAGTTAAATCACCAAGGCCTAGTGCTGCCAATGGCAGGGAGCATATTACTCACCGTAGCCCCCATCCTGAATTAAAGTGGGGGACCTAAGATCAGTTTTCACAGCCCTTTGATTTTTGTTGGCAGAAAGGTTATTTTTGAAGACTGAAGTACAGACACAGGTATCTTTAAACAAAATGTCTTGAAGTCACGATGGAATGGTTTGATGAAGGGCACTGTCCAGTGAGAGCCAAAATGAGAAACTGAAATGATCAATCACTCACAATGACCTTTTGGTCAGTTTCTGTACGCGATCATCAACATTCAAGTCATGTTGAAACAGTGACTGTAAATAGGCTCTTGTAGCAGCCAGATAATTCAAATAATGGTAGTGTAATTAAACTAGTTTGATGATCTCATTGGATAAATACGCCATGTGTTATGACACGGAGCTATCCCAAGCAACAAGCAGGATCTTAGATCTGATCTCTGGTAAAAGACAGTTTAAAGATCCTGGCACAGTTGTTAACTTGTGGTTTGTCTATGAGTTTCCAATCGGTCAAATAGTTTGCCTGTACTCATTTACCAAGTCTGCAGATGAAGAATACATGTTAGTTATTATCCTTGGAGCAAAATATTGTGGAATTATTATTATTACAGGGTGGGGAAAGGGTGGGAAGAGTTTGGAAAATATTAAACTAGGATCAAAAACCTGTTGACGACAATAATGCAATGACTGGGTTTTAATCAGAAATGAATTTCCATCGGAATTTGACATTTGGAAATGGATTCGTATTGTTTCAGAATGAATTTAGGCAAAGCTGACATCAGGTGTGATTTCTATTCCCATCTATCAAAATTGAGTTGCGCACTGTTGCTCAGAGATGAGGCTTTTCTGCTAATGATTCAATACACACCTCACAAAACAAAACCCAGCTGACTTTGCAGCATTGAAAAATTTTTGATTGTAGTGCAGCCAACAGATCATGCCAAACTGTGTGCTATAAGCTCCACCTGTTCCTTTCAATCTGCTACAGGCAATGGAAAAGCTTACCGAGAGAGCTTGGCTCATAGCACACTTGGCTGGGAATGTAAAATCCAGTGGTCGAGCAGTTCTTAAATGACATAACTCACCAAAAGAGAAAAGAAAAGAAAGTTATTTAATCGTTTATAATTCCATAGTGACATGAATAGGCAACATCACTCCCTTTGATCTGTGCAGTTGGAGTTCTTACTGCAAGAGGTGCACCAAAAACTGGGGCCTGAAGTTTACCTTGCAATACCTATACAGGAGACAGTGGTTACTGAATCCACTCAGTCATGTAGATCTTTTGTGTCTGGCTGCAAATAGCAAAGGAGCTGGATTTCTTCTGTGGCTGTTTGTTGATCTTCAACTATCAATTTTACACTCAAGGAAGTGGGTTTGCTGATAATAGGACAGTGGTAAAGGTAACTGTACTGTTCAATTTTCCTCTAATTTCCTGTGGTGTTCATCACTCAAGTAGAACTCCTTTGACAAAATAACTTCTCAAGCATTCGCACATAATCTTGTATTATGCCTAAACTGCTTAGCCCACTTTGAGTGTTGCTTTCTCAGTGGGATCAGCAATCACAGACATGTAGCCCTCTTCTGTGTTATACAGTGACAAGACTGCACAGAGGCTGGTATCCCATCACCAAGTCACCCTTTATTTACTTGTGCACAGTACACTGGCTGTGACCAGCCAGTTCAGAGTCAATCGCCTGAACTGAGGAGATTTTGATCTTCTTGTGTTTTTTTTTTGTTTTTTTTCTTCCTCCACTGTGCACAGCCTGTGGTCAGCCAGCTTGGAGTCAGTCCTCAACTGAGGAGATTCTAATCTCTTGGTTGTATTTTTTTAAGTCTAATCTCCTGGTTATTTTTTTTTCAAAACCATCTCCTGGTTATATTGTTTTCTCCGCCACCATGGCGTCCTTTATTTACTTGTGTCTCCTGGTTAGATTGGTCAGCCAGGGCTTGGCTGATTGGAACCAGGTTGACCTTGTTGACTACAAGGTCATTGATTGGGGTTGTTAACCTGGACCAATCACTACATCCCTCCCCGACTAAGTCCAGGGACGTAGGCCTGGTCTTTCACGTGTAGCTTTTCCTGCAACATTTTCGCCTCAAGTCTGGTTCCTCTGATTCGGAGTCTGACACGGGTGGAGTGTACCAGACTACATTTTGCTTCCGGAACATCTCAGGAGAGTTTCCTCTTCTTCTGGCAGTGATGGTATCAAGGCTACCTCCATCTTGAACTCGAGGTTTGCTTGACACTAGACGGAGAGGGAGAACCTACGGCCTTCTGGCTGCTCTCAGGGGCTTGGTATGTTTTGCTCCTGCCTTGTTTGTGAGGTCACAACTTTCAGGTGATCCACACATTTGTTCAGGATCACCTCACCTACCCAAACTTTGTAACTGACGGGACCCGACCTCGCCTTGTACCCATACAGTGCCATGTCCATGGGTTCCAGCACCAAACTTCGTCCTCTGAATTAAACTGTCTCTCATTTATAGGAGGTGTGGGGCTGGCATTGGCGTTCCTGCTGCCGTTTCACCTTCCCTTCCCCCCAAGGTTTGGGAATATCAGTTTAACCTGGTGCGGAACCTTTTCCCCATCAACATCTCTGCTAAAGCTATCTCCGTTGTTGCATGAGGGGTGGTCCTCTAATCGAACAGGAACCTGGGCAGATTGATATCAAGTGACGCCAGAGGCTGCTTCTTTTAGTCTGTTTTCAATGTTTGGACCACTTTGTCCATTAGACTATTGGATGATGGATGAGGTGAAGCTGTCCTCATGTGCCGAATGCCACCGTAGTTGCAGAAATATTCAAATTCTCTGCTGGTAAATGACATCCCATTGTCCAATACTTCTGGGAGTCCGTGTATCACGAATGATGCTTACAGCCTCTCAATTGTCATCCCCAAGTTTACCAAATGAACTTTATGTATGTCCAACCACTTTGAATGGACGTTCACAATGACCAGGAACATTGAGCCCATGAAAGGACTGGCATAGTCAACATGCAATTGAGTCTAGGGTTTTCCTGGCTATTCCCATGAATGTGGGGCGCTGCTGGTGATAGTTTTTGTTCTTGTTGGCCACCAACGCAGCTATGTCAGCATCCAACTCCGGCCACCAGACATAGCTTCCTGTTAACATCTTCATTTTTGGAAACCTCTGGATGAACCTGGTGGAGTTCAGCCAGTATCTGGTGGCAACCTTTAGTCGGGACAATCACCTTTGCTCGCCATGATAATATGCCATCCTCTATGGTGATCTGGTCTCACCGGGTCCATAAAGGTTTCAGTCCGGGCTGTGATGGCCCTGCTGTTTCCCTCATTACCACCAGCTGTTTTAGTTTTGCTAAGGCAGGATATTTTTGTGTCCAATATTGGCAATAATGTCAGATATTGTCAGCGGTGACTGAAAGGGTGCCCAGGAAGTTTAAAACCAAAACAGACACTTCTAGGGGAGGCACCATCATCGGAGTATCTGCCTGTGTGAGGTGGCTTAAGGCATCTGGACACTTGGTTTCCTGGATGGTGTTCTTGTACACGCTGAGAATAAGGACCCAATGCTGAATTCTACCAGAAGCATTGGACAACACCACCTTCAGTAGCCCTAGCAGGGGTTTATAATCTGTTACTATGACAAATTCCCATCCATAAAGATACTGGTGGAACGTCCTCACACCAAAGATGACAGCCAAACCTTCCTTCTCTATCTGGGCAAATCTGCTTTCGACATCAGCCAAAGTCCGGGAATCATATGCTATTGGGCCTCACTCTCCATTGGGCCACCAGTGAGCTAACACTACTCCAATACTGAGTCAATACAGTAAGGAACTGGAGGAACACAGCAGGCCAGGCAGCATCGGAGGAGTAGGAGAGTCAATGTCGGGTCTAGGCCCGAAGTATCAACTCTCCTGCTCCTCTGATGCTGCCTGGCCTGCTGTGTACCTCCAGCTCCACACTGCATCAACTCTGACTCCTGCATCTGCAGTTCTTGCTATCTCTGAGTGACTTACTACCCCAAAACCATACAGTGAGGCGTCACATTATCAACACTACCTCTCACTGCAGATCATAGTGGGCCAACACCTTTGATGACCATAGTTGCCTTTGCACTTCTCTAAAGGCTCCTTCATGGCTATATGACCATTTCCAAGGCTGACACTTTCTCAGTAGCAGGTGTACGAGTGCCAGGATGAAGGCCAGGTTATGTATGAATTTTCCATAATAATTCACTAACCCAGGGAAAAACCTAAGCTCCAGTACAGACATGGGAGCACGGGCTCTTTTGATCACCCTCACTTTATCTTCCAACAGGCGTTGACTCTTTAACCCAAGTGGGTCACTTGGGGTGCCTGGAACACACATTTTTCCCTTCTAAGGTATATGCCCACCTGGGAGAAATGTTAAAGCACTATGTCCAAGTTCTCCAAGTGCTCTTTATTGGTCTTCCCTGTTATTAGTTCGTCATCCAGATAAATGGCAACCTCAGGTAAACCTTGTAAAATGTTCTCTACGGTCCGCTGGAAAAGGGTGCAGTCTGACGTTACTCCAAATGGCAATCTTGTTTAGTGATATAAACCCTTATGGGAATTAATTGTAGCGTACTGCTGGGACACCTCATCCAGTCGCAATTGCAGGTAGGTGTGGCTCATGTCCAACTTCGTGAAGGACATGCCCCCACCAACTTTGCGTACAAGTCCTCTATGTGAGGGATTGGGTACTCCTCCAGTTGTGAGAAGTGGTTTACCGTTTGCTTAAAATCCCCACAAAAGTGAACCGAGCCATCAGTCTTCACAATCGGTACGACCGGTGCTGCCCATTCTGCAAACTGCACTGGTTTGATGATTCCTTTACTCTCCAGCCTGCGATTTCCATCTCCACTTTTCCCCGCAAAGCCAATGGAACTGGGCGGGCCTTGCTTCCTGGTCAACTTGTAAAGTGACTTTGGCCCCTTTGATAATCCCAAACCCTTCTAGAAATACTCTTGAGTATTTCACTAGGACTTTGCTGAGGCAGCCATTTTCTCATCCAAAAGTGCTGAGCCAATCTAGGTGAATCTTTCTTAACCATTTCTGCCCCAATAGGCTTGGGCCTGAACCTTTTATTGCAATCAGTGGTAACTGCACCAACTGCTTCTAATCGGAGACTGGAACCAAAATTGTACCCTTAATCTGCAACGGTATGTTCTCAGTCTGGCTGAGATCTTGTGCAAACGTAAGGGTTGGAGTTCTGAACAAATCTTGTTAAAGACAGATTCTGCAACCACAGGTACAACTGCACTGGTATCGACTTCCATGGGAACTGGGTGACCAGTTACCCAAATATTAATTTTAATTGGTTCTGATTTGGATGCCATTAAGCAATCCAATTGTTCCAACCCACATGTAGGGGGACTTTCCAGGGTGTGCACTTTCCTGGGTACCAGCCTACGAGTTTTCTTACTCAGGTCAGGCCTTATGGGACCCCTTTGCTGTCTGAAGTTCGCATATCAGCAGCAACTGCAATGGCTTGCTGCTCCAGATCCTGAAGAACTATGTAGCCACTTGGCTGAAGCTCGGCTTTGTTGTGGGGTTCAGTTTTGGTCTGTCCTGGGGCCCCTCTGCTCAGAATATGCCCTGAGTGAGGTGCCTCTGGGAAAATTAAGTCCCTTATAAACCCCTTATAATCAAAAATGCTGCGGGTCTGCCAGCAGTAAGAAGGATTATTCATTGCTTTTCATCTGCCCCAATGTCATTTTCCTGGAGAAAATATTGCATTCTTTCCACATATTGGGCCCAGTCTTTGACAGCAGGATCAAATGAGTCAAGCTTCCTAAATAAAGGCATGATGCCAGGAATCCTTACTCGCAACTCCAAGATGACTGTGCAATTGAATGTTGCTCAGGTACTACTTGTTTTCTCAGGTCATCACTGAAATAACTGCACACAGGCTGGTATCCCATCACCAAGTCACCGTTCATTTACTCGTGCACAGTTCATTGGCTGAGGAGATTCTAATCTCCTGGTTATATTGGCTTTCCTGATTGGGCCAAGTTAACAACCCCAATCAATGACCTCATAGTCAACAAGGTCAATCTGGTTCCAATCACTACATATAGTTAGTGGAAGCTGTGGGTCCTTAGCAGTTGTTACAGTCTACCACAGGTAAAACAATTAAGGGTTTCAGTTGCAAGTGCTGTCACTTTTCATGTTGAAAACAATGAAATTCGCTGCTTGAGGTGCATTGTCCAGCTGTTTCATTCCCATAGAGTACTAGTTGAAATTGGATCTTCCAGTACAGTACTCTCATAATGCATGTTCTGGCAATGCAAGTTGGCTACAATGCGATTGACGAATAGAGTAACGGTATTTGTAAAATGTGAACATTGTGTTGGCTACAACGCGACCCCCACAATGTTTAGCATTAGAGAACTGTGTGAGAACATAAGAACATAATGTTCTTATTGTATTATTTTGAAAATTACATCAAGATCATTACACACAATTCTGGATAATTTGTCCATCATGTAACAAATCTCGACTTTGCAAATTCACAATAGAATGGAATACCAGTCAGATTGATAAAAATAATAGAATGAAGCCTCAGTCCAAATTAGGCAATTGCTTTCTCAAAGAAAGATCAGAAGAAAACAGCTTGAGGAAATAAATAACCATCAATGTCCAGTTGATGAGGGATGGTGACAGGCTCATATTGTTAGTGACAATATGGTGTGACTGGACATTGGGTGGTTTTGCTGGTGACTGGGAGATGCTGCCGGTGAGCCGGTGATGTGATTGATAGTGACTAAGTGTTGTTGATGTTTCTGACAGGTATATGGTCTTACCCATGAATGCATTTAGTTGTTGGCATCTAGGCGATGCTGTTGGCAAGTGGCATAATATGGTTGCTAATTGGGCTTTGCCGTTGCTTGTGTTTGTAAAGTTGGTGACTGGGATTTTTTCCAATGACTAAGTGATCCTGCTGGAGATTAGATAATTACTCTTGGTGACTGGTTTTTGCTTTTGGGGTTTGATGCTGCTGAATCGTGTTGGTGTTGAGAGCACTAGGCGATATTATTCCAGGAAATGCTAGGTGCTGCTGATGCCCTTGTGTTTCTGTTGGAAGCTGGATGCTGTCGGTGACCATAGGTTTTATTTTGCTGTTGAAGCAATGTTGCCTATCGTAGTTCCGACTTACTGCTGATAGGTGATTAAAGCTGTTGGTGTTACCAGAATGTGGCTGAGGGCTTGCTATTTGTGAATGTGACTGGGTGATGACGAGCGTCATTGAAGTCTGGGTGTGAATGTACAAAGTGTTGCTGGTGCGTAGGAGGCAAATCTACAGCTGCAATGAAGAAGAATCAGTAAATCTGCTCAATGCTGTCTGCTTCTTTAAACTGCGATGCTTTTAGCTGTAAACTGAATGCTGGCGCTTTATTGATTGTCTCACTTCCTTTAAATTAATAATGCTACTTGCGAGAGGCAGAAGACTGAATGAAGCGTGCTATTGATTGGCACCAATACTTATAGGAGAGTGGCGAGGAAGAATTTTGAGCGATGTTGAATGATATGTTTTGGTGGTCTGCCCCTAACCCTGCTTTTAACATAGGGCCCGGTATTTATAGGAAATTGCGCTATGTAACGTAATGTTGAGCTGAAACGCAACCATCACGTTATAGCAGAACCTGCTGTAGTTACCATACAACCCTCAATAATCAAGTCTTTGATGATATACAAATGAGTTAAGCTCTGGTTAAAAGGAACATCATATCCTTATGCTGGTGTGTGGATTGCTTTTATGTGAAAGAATAGACTGAGTTCTTTGAATGGCACCATTGGTAAGTGCACTGCCAGAAATAAAACAGCTGTACACAGCAAGAAGATCCCACATTAACTGGTCACAGCCAGACAAACGGCAGAGAAGCTGTAATTCCTTTAGGCTGGGGAATGAGAAACAAAATCAGCCAAAATTCTGATTCTGTGAACCCTGCTAGAAAGTCCACATATACTAGTTGACATATGCCTGTATTCATCTGTGATTCCCCATCCTCACAACAAAACAGACAGATGACAATAAATAGGCTGAGTAAAATTTCTCTTGGGATAAGTACCAGGAGACAACGAACAATGAACATATATTCCAGCATGAGTCAGCATTTTCAAGACGTAATGGAGTACTTGGAATTTGGGTAGCAAAGAAGTAAATATAGGAAAAAAGTCAAGTTCAAAGTACTTTGTAAAGGTAAGAAGTCCAAATAGGGTCAAAATATAGATTCTTTTAAAGAACATAAATACTGCTCAACTTAAGTCATTTGGGATTCAGTGAGCAGATCCAGCACTCATCACTTTTGTTAGACACAACAGGGCTTAGTAATAAAACTACTGGGCTTACATCCACAATAAACACACTGAGGCAGCACACATCAGGAGTTTTCACATTTTAACAGAGACTCACTTCCAAAGGGTCAGTAAACCAACACCAGGCCATTACAAGTATCCAAAATCTGAGGTTCTGGGAGGAGACCAAGCACAACAGAACCAGTAATACTCTCCTGGCCCAGGCCCCATTTTTGTAAGTGCATACCTTTGGCATATTATTGCACTTCAATTTTCTTATTTGAATAGAATGCAGATGCTCAAATAAAAGTTTGGATGTTAAAAATATCCTGTGCCTTTCTTTCAGCATCAGAAGTTGTTCTTATTTCATTGTTGTAATCTAATGCTGATCACATACGGGTCATATAAACCCTGAGTCTGCTTCGGTAGATTCAAAAAATTAAACAATACATGGTAAACCTTAGTGTAGGGCAGGAAACTAGCAGTGGATCAGCAACATGTTACATTGTCTTCAGCTTGGAGGAAAATCTGCTGCTGCTTCCCAAAGTTAAAATCAGCCCACTTCTGTTGTGACAAATGTGACCTCAGGCAAGTTATATTTTTAGGGTAATTAACTTGCCTTGATAAGGTTGGATGGTGACTGCACTGACATAGTAGAACCTAGTCATAATGACCAGAAAGGTGCAGGTTCATTCATGGGTATGTTAGCTGATCTCAACATTGCTGAGGGGGAGGAGATGTGCAATCATTAATACTCAGCTGCTTTGGGCTTTTTAGTTTCTGATTTTGTCCACTTGCTCTTTTTGGAAAGTAAATCCTAAATTGAAAATAAGGCTGGACTCAGCTATTATGACTTTCTATGTTTAACAGTATGTTAATATTTATTGTCCTTACTCCTGCATCAAGAACTATCTGGTAATATTTGAGGCAATATCTGCAGTTTGTACGACATCAGTCATCCTTACATTGCTGAAGGGAGGAGGAATGAGGAACTGCAGCAATTTTTGAGATTTGTATCTCATCATTTGAAAGACAATTGCTTTCAACATAGCATTAGTACAAATTACTGATTTGTACAAAAATTAGTACACATCAGAAAAGAAGTTGCATACAAAGAACATAAATGGTCAAGAGTAAAACATGAAATTATTTGGATATTCAATTGTTAATATAATGATTTTTTTAAGACTTGAGCTGTGCTACAAAGCAAAATACTCTGGACTTAGTCGTCTTCAAACTACTATATTTAGAAAAGATATTAGCTTATTAGTTTTCTGCCTTTTTCTATGGGGAGAATACATCTCCTGAGCTGGTGCTTCTATTGTCCTTATACAAGCATTTTCTCAGAAAAAGTGATCAAGTAACAATTATTAATCACACTTCATCCAATCCCAAAGACCTCCATCTCAGACACAGATTCCCTGTTTTCTCCTGGTTCACTCTGAATCTGACCTTAACAAAATAGTGTAAGGGCATGAGAGGTGCAGAAGGAAACAGAAAGAAACTCATGGGGGTGGGAGGTGGAGGGGGTGGGAGTGGTGGTGTTGGTGGTGGAGGAGAGGGGAGTGGAAGATCAGCAGACAATGAAATTGAGAGAGGTTTCTTGCTTATGCACAATGCCACAGAAGATTATTTAAAGAAATATTTACCCTGCAAACAAAGCATTTGATACAACTGTTTCTGGCTTTGTGCCAATACTAAACCTGTGTAGCATAAATCAGGACATATTAACTTAGAACAAAGCCAAGGGGGATTTCCACCTCAGAGGTGTCTGATTTCACTTTGCTCTCATGCCACTTCAGACCATAACTTCAATTTAAGCCTCTGCCTATATTGTAACTAATTCATGTAAACTGCCTCTGGTCTCAGACAGCCATTCAATAGGTATTACACATATGTGAGCCTCTGCAGCCTATTCAGCCACAGAAGACATCACAACATCAGCTAAGCCTACAGAGATACAACTCTAACATACAGATCAGATGCCTTTTCCTTTCTCAGAGAATCTGAGGCTAATCATAAAATATCTACTATGACCTTTGTTGACCCAGCTAAGTCAGTACACACTGGAGACTAAACCTGGGTTCTCCTGGTCTGTACAGCTCAGTTACCCACAGGAAAACCCCATGGTTTCAGAGAAAATAAATCTGTACGCTACTCAAATTAGAAATACAATGGAAATGTCCGAAAGTGATAGTTACAAATTTAAAGAAAGCTGTTTTCCTGAGCCAGCAGGGGAGATTCCTTTGGATTTCAGCGAGATCCAGACTAGGTTCACCAACTCAGAATCAGACATTTACATGTTGCCACGGAGGTGATGAGCCATTTAAGTGCCACCATTCCCAGTCAATGAGCTATGCCTGTGGGAAAATCAGTCATGTACAAATGGCATGCTGGAAGAGAGGAAATAGTAATGTTCCAGGAGGAGATAAAGTTTCGGTTTGCAACATGCAGCAGGTAAATGTCCCTCGCAGATACAGCTATATTCAGGAGTCTGTAAGTCCTCAAACATGCATATGATAGGTATGGAAACTGAAGCTGAAGTTATTGAGCAGGAAGATCAAGCAGAGTCCTCAGTCAGAAAATAAGAAAAATAGCTCTTGGAAGATAAGCAAAAAAGGACTGAAGAAATAATTCCAGCGTCCAGAGTGAAAAATTAAACTTAAGAGATTTACAACTTACTCTCGTTGTTGATACAGTTGTAACCATGCTGGTTACCTCAGGGGTTTTTACTGCAAGACCAAGTGAGTTTTGTTGCCCTGTTAACAATCTTGCCTCATTAATGGCCTACCCTGCCCCACTGTATCCTTCACATCCAATTTCCACCCTATTTTACCGCCCACTGTCCCTGGAATAAATAGCCACACTTGGGATATTGTTTTCAAGGACATAGATATAGCTCCTGTGCCCAAAGAGATCAAGGAATATGGGCGAAGGGCAAGATTAGGGTATTGAGCTCAATGATCACACAGAATCACATTGAATGGAGGAGCAGGCTCGAGAGGTTGAATGGCCGACAACTTTCTTCCATGTTTCTATGATATCCTGGAATTAGCCAGCAATCCTAGCACCCACAACAGCTTTAAAAGCCCATTGTGCACCGAGACAAGTACGGAATCTGGAGATTCAATGCGCTGTTCCTGACATCTATTTGCCCCGAACATGGGCGAGATCAGTGCCCAGCTCTAAGGGCAGGGACCCCTGTGCTGGGCAGGATATGTGCAGAGGCAGGGCTGCCTTTCCCCCCATTACCAGCAGAGAAGGCCATGATCCCAAACTATGCCAGCCTGGTCCAAGTATGCAACATATGTAAACCAGTCTCGGCCATCTGGAGAAATGCCAAGCTGTGTAGGATAAAGGTCAATGATGTTCTCCATTCCCCCAGCACAAGTGCCACCCATCTTCCCTCAGATACTTAACATCCACTCTGTTCTACCAGTTATCATTGCCTGCTACTCTTCCTTCACTTGCTATCACCCACCACAAACGCTTACATCACTAAGCCGGCATACCCACTGTGCGGCTTACTTACTGACTCAGGACATCTCTCCACCTGCACCAACAGTAAAAGCAATGCTACTCACTTTCATCATGCAGTAATGCATGCCTCTGTCTCATTTCAAAAGGAAAGCATCCCACAATAAGACAGAAAGAGTCAAAATGGGTGGTGGGTTGCCCAACATTCAGCTCCTTACTGCTTATGTGGTGACATTCTGACTCTGACTACCCTGAGTGGCTGACTGGCTGAGTCCAAACTCTGGGGACTGGTATTACAGGCTACCCTTGACTTACTGTGCTGGGATCCCTTCAGCAAAAGCTATCCCCATTGACATGATTGCGACCAGCAGACAACTATGAGAAGCTTCTCGCTTTTGTGGCTCTGCTCAACAGCAAGGTAAGACAGAAGTAATATGAGGCTAAGGGGTTAAATGCAAAAAGACAAGGCAATGCAAAACACGAATGCTATGAGCATCCAGGTAGGCTCATAGTGACTTTGTGCTTTGACAGCAGTGACATTCCAGCAGTTAGCGAAATACGGAAGAAAAGGTTATAGAAAGGAAGGGTAACTTGCACAGAATGGGTTTAAAGTAATCACAACACTTTTTTCCTTACATTTTATGATTTATTGTTAATCATAGAGTTATAGTCAGGTTGTTGCATTTATTCTGGATGGATTACAGTCATTTCAAATGCAAAACAAGGAACTAACATCAAGGAAGGAGAGAAGCAACAGTTCCTTTTGGTGACAGACCTATCACTGTAAGCCAATTTTGATCAACTTTGCAATCATTTTCAACTTATTGAAAGGAATATACTCGAGGATGAGATAGTGAAACTCATACTCAATTTTTTTGTATTCACCTTGTCTTCAATGGCATGTGATTTCAGGAGGAGAGACAGTGCTAGACTACTGTACTGCCCTGCATTTCAGAACTGTATCAGGTGAGACTCGAGAACAAATCTGTAGGAACGACATGGTTTGTAAAGCAAGAAGTGGATAAAAAATGCAAGAAAATAATGATAAGGAGTTCTCTAATTTAGCAATCCCTGTTATCATAACTTACATATGGTATGAATATTATTGCTACAAGTAATTTTCTGGAAATGTTTTATCAGAGCCCATCAGGGAATTATACAAAATCTTCAATATGTTGAGGATTATTCAATTTGAAGAAAAACAGTGAAACATAAAGTGAAATGTAATTAAAAAGTTGGTAGGATGTCAATTGAGTTGATTGTGCTAATGCCAGTTTTACCAAAAACAAAATAAATGTTCTGATGAAAGATCATCGACCAGAAACATTAATTCTCTTTTATCTCTCTCCACAGAAGTTGTCAGTCCTGTTTTGTATATCCAGTATTTCTGTTTTTATTGAAGGTAACTGTAGTTGCTTCCACCCTACCATCTCACTTTTGAATGTTAATATTCTCTATGTTCCTCTCTACTTTCCTGAATGCACTGTGTCCTTACTGGAGTTAATGTTCTATAGGGACCAAGCCCTCTATTAAGCTCATGTGTGAGCCTTGATGGCGCTGGGTATTCCACCAATTGGCATCACAACACACCCTCACCCGGTGGTAACATACACAAACTGTATTGTGATCGGGAAACACAGCTCTAGTCTTGATTAATTTTCCCCTCCCTACCCCAGGGACATTAAGGACAATTTCGATGCCCCATTGAGATCAGTTAGTATACTATACACTGTAGATCAAAGTTTATCAAAGAACAAAATTTATTTATTTAGCATAAGAATGACAAGTCAAAGTATTATGATTGTATAGGCTGTGGGGAGTTAATTGTCCTTTGAAACATCAGAGATTAAAATATTCTTGCTGCCACAGGCACTTCACAGTTACCAGAAATTGGCAAAATAACATTGACACTGGAATCTTTGAACCTTGTAGCATTCATTCACTTATGCCACCCATACAATACATAAAGCATTTCCTTACTAATTATACATTTATAAAGTGAACTGTTAGTCTTCAAAGTAAATTATATACATATAGCATGGTTTCAAAGACAGTTTTAAATTGTGGTTTGGAACCTCCTTTGCTTAGTTCTGGCACTGCAACTGCAATTTCTCAAGCATGACATTTAATGCCTAGATATAAATCACTTGGCAGGCCTGAGTTTCCCCAAGAGTGTGGGCAAGAATTTTGTTGCACTGTATTTGATATTCAGTAGAATTTTTAGTGTAAACAATACCAGTAGAAGTGTTTTTTTGACTGATAAAGGGGTATCAGAGTACATTTCAACCAAATACAACAGGCTACTCCAATAATAATTCTTAACTATCTTAAAGCATCACAGATTTGTTCACAATCATTCCCTATAGACTCTCTCAGAATGAGATGTGGAATTAGAATACACTATGAACATATTATAATGGTGACCCTACATTTATGACTAGTCACATGCCTCAGCTTGCTGTGAAAAATCCAAAGAACTAGTTGATCTTGATCATTAAAGTCCCCATTGTAACATCCTAAAGTTATAAACCTTCTCCTATTGAAAGGGATAGAGTGGTTGAGAAGCTTAATTCACATTTAAGTGATGATTCATTCTCAGTTTACTGAAGGTTTGTTTTAGATTCATGAATTGGGTGTTCATGAAGATGAGAGATTATGACACCAGGAATGATACTCTATAACAGTTTAAGGAATTGAATACTTTTTCAAACATTACACAATTGGACTCGAGTCCTCTCTAATCAGACAACACAACAGATACATCCGGAGTTAAGATTCAACACTGTCACAATTTATGAAATGGGTTTCTTCCAATGATTCAACTTTTGATGACAACCAAATGTTAAATGAGGCAGGATGGTCAGTTCACACTCGGAGGCAGGACCTAGCCATGAGTTGTTTTGGGACTTAAAATTAATTCAAAGATTTACAAACTAGGTTACATTTTATTACACAGGTACACAGGTTATCAATTCTTCATCATTGTGATCTGGTTGTGGTATTAGTGTAAACGGATGACATTTGATCATAGATCTTACCCCCCTCCCACCCCAAAATTACATATGATTGCCTATATGAACTGTGACGTACCTGAACCTTTAAATTTCTCTGCTTTTTAAAATCTTACCAGTTGAATCACTTAATTTATACCAAATATCATCCCACCGTAATCAGGGAGTGGCTTCCATCCACAAATGTCAAGTTTCAGATTCCTTGAGTGGCTTGTGCCTACCTGGTCATCTACCTGCTTCAAGGTGCTCCTGCCCATCAGGATGCCAAGTCTGCTAATCAGACTGACTTCCAGACACAGACCCATCACAGCCTAAAGACACAAGCAAAGGTCGGCAGTGGGGTGTTGGAAGAGTGGCAGTAACTTGTTCCATGCTTGAAACTCCACCCCACAATTTGTAATCTTCCTGTTACTATAGAGACCTTGGAATTTCACCAGGATCCCTGATGACTGTTCTTCTGTTTACACCATTTTGATGCATCTCTAGCACTGCCTAGATTGATACCAACTACTGCAACATAGCACAAATGTGATCATTGATGTTAAATTTGGATTCTGCCCAAGCCACTCAGCTCCAAAACTCCTTACAGTCTTGGTTCAAACACAAACTACAGAGCGGAGTAACTATACTTTGCATCAAAACATCATTTTACAAAGTGTAACCCTAACAAAACTGGAGTAAAGAAAATCAGAGGAAATCTTTCCAACTGGAGCCATTGATAGCCCAAAGAAAGATGGTTGTGGTGGTTATAAGTCAGTCATCTGAGCTCCAAGACATCTGTGCAGGAGTTCGCAGGGTGATGTCCTGGGCCCATCAATGACCATCCCTCCATCATAAGGTCAGAAGTAGGAATGGTTGCTAATGATTGTGCAATGTTCAGCATTATGTACATCTCCTCAGATACTGAGGCAGTCTGTGTCTGAATGAAGCAAAACGTGGTCAACATTCAAAATTAGGCTGACATATGCAAGTAGCATTTATGCCAGATAAGTACCAGACAGGAAAGATGGAAGAGAATCCAATCATCTCTCAACATTTAATGCCATTCCTTTTGCTGAATCACCCAGTATCAACATTCCGAGGCTACCACTGACCAGAAGTTGAACTAAGCCAGCCATATAAGTACTATGGCTACAAGAGCAGGCCAGCAGCTAGAACTTCTGTGGTGAGTAACTTGTTTCCTGTCTCCCCAAAGCCTGTCCATCATCTACAAGACACAAAGCAGGCATTCTCCCCATTTGCCTGGATTTGTCTAGAAATTTAAGAAACTTGATACCATCCAAGGACAAAACTTCATTTGGCACAACATCCACCATCTTCAGCATTCATTCCCGTCGCCAACAATGCACATTGGCAGCAGTGTGCATCATCTGTAAGGTGAACAGCAGCAACTCAACAAAGCTCATTTGATAGAACCTTCCAAGCCCATGACCTCTACCATCTACAACTACAATGGAAGCGAATATATAGGAACACCGCCATCTACAGGTCCACTTCCCAACTTGGATCCATACCAACCTTCCTTCACTCTCACTAGGTCAAAATCCTCAAATGTCCTAACAGCACTGTGGGTAAGCCTAAATCCCAGGAATTATTGTGGTTCAAGAAGGCAACTCATCACCACCTTCTCAAGGGCAATTAGCGATGGACAATACAGTAAATGCTAGTCTAGCCAGTAACACTCACATTCTAACAGCAAATAATTTAAAAAAAGACTAAAGATCAAACATGGAACCTGTATGGTTTAAATAGCTTAATTTCACATTGTGTGGTGTCAAACAAATCATCAGGGTAGCTTTCTGGGGATTATTATAAACATAAACGTAAACCATTTAAAAACTATCATCAGAAATTGGGGATAACCGCAAGCTACTGACCTGTTTTGAATGGACAGTGATGAATACAGTCGGCAGTACTTTTTCAAGCGTGCAGTAATTTCAAATCACTCCAATATTTATTTAAAAATACCAGTTGAAGAAAAGTCTTTTGTGTTGGATTTCTGGGCTTTCAAATCTTAAAGCCTAAATTATATGCTTATCTGCAGTTCCAAGGCTACAATGCTTTCTTTAGAGTGTTTATGAAGTCTCTGTGTGATACATAATGACAAACTAAATGTTCTGGTGCCAGAAGTGATCTATCTGTTCAAGTACAACAGATCCCACTACTGACGAGGTTAAACAAAAATATGTCCTACAACCTAACCATTGTTACTTTGGGGAAAAATATATACAGCGATAAAAAACAATGTTGCACTTATCAAAGATTAAATAAACAATTTCACAAGGCAGTCTGGTAAGCTTAGTTTGGGAAATGAGCTTGAAGTTGATCAGAATTTTTAGCATTGGCCATCAGAGATATCTGGGGGTGGGGGGTGAAGGTGAGGAGTAGCTAGCGTGAACTCAGATGCTCATCTGAATGTATTTTAGGTCACTGAGAAAAAAGGAAAAGATCCAAATCAAGACCAGTACAAAGCACAATTAGACTGATCTTTTGTATCAGAAGAATGTATTATGAGGATAAGTTGGAAAAACTCAGATACTGCAATTTCAAGTGGAGGTTAATGAAAGTGAACCTGACAGATGTATACAGTATTGTAATAGAAATCTAAAGTATTACTTTAACTTTAGCAAGCACTAATTTGTGGAAAGTGTGATTGAAACCTTGTATGGTCTTTCAGGGTGGCACGATGGCACAGTGGTTAACACTACTGGCTCACAGCACAAGGGACCCCAGGTTCGATTCTAACCTCGGGTGACTGTCTGTGTGGAGTTTGCATGTTCTCCATGTCTGTGTGGGTTTCCGCTGGGTGCTTCGGTTTCCTCCCACAGTCCAAAGGTGTGCAGGCTAGGTGAATTAGCTGTGGTAAATGTGGGGTGATGGGGATGGGGCAGGGTAGGACGCTCTTTGGAGGTTCGGTGCAGACTCAATGGGCCAAATGGCGTCTACCTGCACTGTAGGGATTCTGTGGATTAGTGGAGGCAAGTACCTTAGAATCATTCAGTAACTGCCTAGATGGTGGATTAGGGTGATCCTCAGATTTTATGGCAGATTAAGCTGGATGGTTTGAAAAGCATTCCTTATCTGCAAATACTTCATATTTTTATGTTGTGTTTCAAAATGTGTTGAAAGAAATCTATTTATGTGGTCCTTCTCTGAGGGTTTTTTTAAGTATGCCTATTTCATACTTGCTGCCCCAACTCCACAAGCTATGGGCTGTGGGATTTTTGAGGTAAGTTGCTGTAGGCAGACAGGAAGAGTATAATATTGTACAACCGCAAAAATAAATTTTCATCCATTGACATTAATGGAATAAACATCACATTCTCAATGTGCAGAATTATTCAATACATGTACATGACAATATTTACATGGAAATCTGCCAGCAAACTCTAGCATAGCTAAATCCATAAATCAAAATGTTGCTGTCCATGATGCCCTTCTCCTCAAAAAGCTGCATATGGTCAGGTTACCTCATTCAGTTAGTGAAATAAATATGACAATGTGAATTTGCTGTATTTGTCTGTTAGATAATCACTAAACCTAGAAGTATATCGAGCTTGTCCATTCTCATGAAAGTACCCCTGTAACAATGTGATTAGACTTAATTACTGTCAAGTAAACTTTTTCTTGGCGCCAAAATATAAGCTAAGTGTTGAGTCTCATTCCTTAATATTTTAATTACGGTTGGATATTTAAAAAGTAAATTACTTTTTGTTTACTTTTCAATAGACATTTTTTTTAAAATCCTCTCTCCCATAATCTAACTTTTCTTTCTCCCTCCCCGTTTTGCAGTATATACCTGACTATATGTTGCATTTCACATTTAACTGATTTGCATTGCTCCACTCATTGACAATGATGGAAGCTGATTAAGGAAACAATGTGTTTGCTCTGGTCCCAGTAACCCTGTGGAGAGTGTCGCATTGCTTTCATACCTGGCTAACAGCAGCATTGAGAATTTATGTGCAAGTGTAATGGCTGCTGATCATAAAATTTGACTTTATAATTGCCCTCTCTCAATCTCCAGCTTATGAATATAAAGACATGTGAGTTATTCCACCTGGTGACTGAACAGAAATCCTGAGAACTAGATAGTACGGGTCATTTCCTATTGTTGAATATATAGCTGGTAGCTATTATGGAGATAAAAAGTATTAATTAAATTGATAGGTATTATGTAAGATGGACAGAAACCGATCCTAAAATCAATTGTTCAATTGATATCTGATGTAAACTCATCTCAGAATTACTTTGAACTGATGTACCAATCTCTGATGTAGTTTTTACTTGTAGCTAAAGACAAAATGAAATTGAAAACTGAAGAGAAGATTGCTTTAACAATTCTCAGTCGCTCCAAAAGTCAACACTTTCTCTAGAGCAATCAACATTGAATCTTTACAACATGCTACAAGGAAACAAAACCATAAAATTTCCCTCATCCCTAATAGATAATGCATTTGCTAACAAACCTTAATTTTCCTATCATCTATTTGCTGCTGTTCTTAAGCAAAATACATCCCACTTAAAATTAGTTTATATATTCAGCAGGAAAGCTGATATTAAGCAGGATTTTATCTTCAGGGATTTGTAATTTCCTTATCCTCATGAAAGCAGAGGTTGGCACAATGCCTAGCCTCCTTTCTGCTATCTGACTTTGCTGGCATATTTACAAAATACTGTGTAGGGATGTGTCTCAAGGGCATTATAATCATAAGTCAAAACAGACTAATTTAACTCATTGATACAGTCACATTTAGGGCACCGTGTATTTAAAGGGATATTGATGTATGTGTGAAAGATCTGAAAAAAAAGCGATTCTATGACTTAAATTCTTAAGTTATATGGAAGCTGATCAAAGTAAGCTTGCTCTTTTTGTATAAAATGGTATAATGACGGATCTTAATATGCGGGGATAAAAATAATGTAAATGAAAGGAAAGTTAAATTGAGTGTAGTGCTTGAAGGTGAGAGTATAGAAGTAGCATGTTCAAACATGGAATTGAAGTTGAAAAAAGTGCCTGCAGAAAAGTAGACAGATGAAATACCCGCTAGTCAAAAGAAGTTAATGCAACATTAATTAAACCTTTGAAAAAGGAGCTGGACAAATATTTAGTTAAGAATGAAATTGGTTGCAAGGAAAATATTTTACGCATTACGTTTCTTGAAACCATGGGATTATTGTCCATAGAATGTACTTGGTTATTTGCATATGTTAGTCAAAGCTACAGTGGAAAGAGTAAATTTACTTCCAAAAGTCCCTGAATTGGGGAGGTAATATTCAGTCAAAGCCCTCCCTCTTCTTCATTATCCAATGAAGAGAATATACCCATGAAAATGATGGATGTGTACAAGAGAATATAAAACTGTGATGGTCGCATGATTAAATACCCTGTGCAGTGTAACCGCACAAAAATATGGAGAAATTTATACAGCAGTGACAAAACTGTTTGAGGGAGATTGAGTAGTGGAAAACTGTTTAAAAATTATTGTTATCATTATGACTAGAGTTATTCTTGTCAGGGCCTATTTTATTGGGGTTTCAGGTCTTTGATTGATTGTAATGGAGACCACTGGAAGGAGAGCAAGAATACCTTACAATGAGCGATATACTGCATGTATTGGTGAATATGGGACTGTGCTACAAAGTTTTAAACTCTGTGGTCAAGTCAGAACAGAGCAAAGATCAGGAGGGTATTAGATACACAAATCCCTTAATGACTTCATATGGGAGCGGTGAACCATTGCCAATACACTCAACCATTCTTGAATGATAAATAGAACTGAAAATTAAAGGAATTCTCTATTGGCTGTGCTCTGCGATCTCTATGTAGCTGTCTTTTTGTGTCAGCTCTCAAATCAAGCCCATAGTTTGAGGAGAAGAAAATGGTTATTTGCTCTCCATTCAAAGCACTACAGTTACCCTCCCTGTTCTTATAGATATTTAGAAAGAGACTGTTTGGATTTCAATGCAAACTGAGATTTTACTCTGCAGTCATAGTGACAAGAGTAATTTCCTTTTGATAGAAGTCAGAGCATGATTCAGTTGCTAGCAGGGCACAACCTTCAAATTCAGCAAGACAAAGACAACATAAGAAAACAAAGAGCCATTTCAAGAGCTCAACAACTTAAATCAAACAAACCTCAAGAATGAAGCGATAACTATGATAAGTCCTAGCTCCGTAGTATTGCTATAGTGATGAGCAAAGACGGTAACTACAAAACATCCCAGAAGTTAACTCTTACGTATCTTCAAAGAAATTGGATGTGCTAAAATCTAATATATCTTCCATTTACTCTGACAGCTTGGAAATCGCTCACACAAAGTGATACTTATTTGCTGGCTGATCTGCCTAGATAGTTATTCATTGAACCAAAGAAACCAGTTCCCAATGCCAGTGTCTGCTAAGTTAGCTCTAAGCAACAGAGATAGTACAGGAAATGCAATTGGACCTGATGGTCTCATATTGCTTGTGGAAATGATCCGTTTATTATGGTTATTATTTATTCATGCCTGCTGGATGTGTACAGGTGTGATTACTGGAGAAACACAAGACCAAACTCAGCTGTTCAATAGCCAACTAACACTCAAATATAAGGAATTATCATTGAAGGTGGTAGCATGGGAGACAATAACTTCAGGAAACAGTCAGAAAAATTGAACAAAAACAAACTTGAGTTACTAAGATAACTCATTCTTGGATCATTAGCAATAGGGCGTTTTTCCAAAGATGTGGTTTGTCCTATATCCAGGTGATTGATGATGTATGAGAATTGGCAACCACTATATGCTGCTTTGGTGTATAATACATTGCACGTTACAAGTCCCCTCATTCGGGAACTGGGGCTGTGGCAATATTGTCTTTCTTTCAAAAGTCAGGTGAGGATCTAACCTGCAATACAGTATTTGTCAATTTGATGAACAAATTAAATCAGCAAGAAAAGAGACAACTTTATATTAAGGAGTACATCATCAAAGACTAAATGCTTTCTTTCCAATCGTCTTAATTATAATACCCATTCCAAACAAGTGAGTAGCATGTAAGTTGCCATTCAAATGCACGGAGTACATTGTGAAGAGGCATCCTAATCTGACAAGAATTCAAGACCACAGTCTGTCAAGTGCACAGTTTGAGTGGGTTTACTGCCTCCCCAGTGGTGGGCTGGAAGGTTTGTATAATTGGATTGGATGGAGCAGGGTGGAGATCTTATTGCCTTCCTGACTCCATTAAGTCTGGGACAGGGATTGTTGTGGTTGGTCTTTCTGTCCCAAAACCAACTGAAATCCTTATGTCCAAGTAATAACCAATTAAGGACTTTGTACCAGGTATATCCTTGCTAGTGCCCTGGCCTTGGGGGCTGTCTGCCTGATTGGGCATGCTGTGCCCTAAACAGGGCCCTCTCAATGGGAAGTACTGCCATGTGCCTCCACTGGCCTAAACAACTCCCTCGAGCTCCACGCCTCCCTCTTGCTGTGACATGTCTGACTGGCTTCTGTGAGCCCAGTGCACTACATTCTTGTTGGGTCCCCATCTATTGGCTGCAGTCCCAGAGACTGAACAGCTATCGAGTATCTGATTTCCCTCACTTTACAAAAGTGGAAGCTTTACCTTGAAAACTATGGGGACCTGGAAGGCACTTCACAGACTTCACGAGAGGCATTTAATCCCATCAGGGCTCCTGGAGCCCTTTCTGTTCAGGTTGCCAATTCACTGACATGACGGAATGGCGAAACAAAAAGTAGGCCTAACAGTGATTCATGTTTAATATTACGTATATGACCTGATTGGCCTGGCAGTTAGAAGGCCAATCTTCTTCAACATTCTAACGGCTTGTTAAGTCAGACAGGAAATGTGCTGTTCCTGCTACAACATGACTTTTCTGCTCTCTGGTCACTCCAATATGCTCTGATATTTCTTCAGTGCTGGCCTCCTTCTCAGAAGGAGGCTGCATACAAATCAGAGGAAGAATACTCAGAGATAGTAAGAACTGCTGATGCTGGAATCAGAGATAACATAGTGTGGAGCTGGAGGAACACAGCAGGCCAGGCAGTATCAGAGGAGCAGAAGAGCTGACATTTCGGGTCAGGACCCTTCTTCAGAAAAATGAAAAAAAATTTCTGAAGAAATCAGCTTTCCTGCTCCTCTGATGCTGCCTGGCCTGCTGTGTTCCCCCAGCTCCACGCTGTTAGGGGAAGAATACGGATTACTGCTATAGGCCTGAAGAAGTCATGACAATGGGTTGTCTAGTGTTGGTCAGTGGCAGCGGGCAGAACTTCAGCACTTGAGATCCTCTTGGGTTCTTGGAGAGAAAGAAGTTCCAGCTCTTTCTTGTCAATTTCTGCCAATCTGCAGTTTCTCAGATCTCTGACCAAAACTGAGCTGTGAGAAACTCATAATAGCTAGTTGCTCAGTGTGGTCTCCAGATAGGCTAGGTTAGCTAGCTTACAGAGTGCTTAACGAAGCAGGTACATTGTCATATCACTTCCACCCTATTAAAATAGAATTGTAATGGTTACCCTCTCGCCAGAAGTAGCCATCCAAGAAACTCCCAGAAATTCAGGGACATTAGAAAGGGGATTGAAGCTGTGATCAGGATGTTATTTCTGGAATCTGGAACCCGACAGTGGAACCATTTCCAGGGCTCAGCTCACAACTGAGAGTGAAATAGCCAAACAAAGCCTTAACTTACACCAGCATCAACAGCCCATTAGCTGGATGGTGGGCCAGGTGGGATCCAATTCACACCAGTGGGTGCAGAATTGAAGCAAGTGTGAGCTTGATCTACAGGCATCATGGCAGCCATCACTGTGGCAAGCCTCAGCTCACCAGGAGAGGCAGAGACTTGAAACATGGGGCACAGCTGGTCCCAGCTGTAGCTACTGGTGTGCTGCTGAAGGTAGTGAAAGAGAGGCGAGCGATCTTGTTTTGGGAATGTTTCACGAGCAGGCTACTCAGCAAAACAAAGGGGGCCTGGCTTGAGGTGGCAGCAATTGTCACTCATTGAAGTGCCATCCTGAGGGTCTTGGTGCAGTGACATAAAAGCTTGAACTAACTTCTTCTGTTTGGAAAAGTGAGTACAATGCTAGAGCCAGATGACAGTGCTCTAGGTTTGCAGCTAACAGGAGATTCACCAACTGATCAGTCTTAAGGTGCACTGTGGGAATACAGTTTCCCAGGTTCAGATCACTGAACCAGAATGCACACATTCCCAGAAGGAAAACCCAACAGAATTGGTGAATGAGGCATACTAAACTAACAGAAATCAAATGGAGAATCAGTAGGATCATTACATTCATTATTTTTAAGTATCACTTCTTTCTTAACTCGTCTTTCCTTCTGGGCTGTTGAAGATCTGGCAACACTGATACATGAAATCTCTTACTGAAATGTGCTGTTGGCATTGGTCAGAGAAGTCAGCATTGTCTTATCGCTCTCTATTGTCTTTGCAGGAGGAGACCAGGGTTTGGATTAAGGTTGGGGGACAGACATGCACAGGAGTGAGAGTGCCTCAGCTCACCATCCTCACAGTCACTGATGGTAATCAATGTTACCAGGCTGTCCTGCATGACAGCTGCTGGAGAGCGAGAGCGAGCAAGAGCCAGCGAGCGAAAGCAAAAGTGAGTGAGAGAGACAGAGCGAGAGAGAGAGAGAAGAGAGCGAGCAAGACAGAGAGACCAAGGAAGAGAGAAAGTGAGAGATGGGAATACCTAGAGAAGAGGGTGAAAAGATATCGAGATTGTTAGGTGAGGGGGGTAGGTGCCTTCCTCCCTGCCTGACATCACACTAATGCCTCAACTGAACAAGGAAACATCCTTACTGCAGAGGCTGTGTCTGTCACAGTAAAGTTTACCCAACCTCTTTGTCTCTCCCACAGGATCAGTTGTGGAGGAGGATCATGGAAGGGTCACAGCATCACTGAACATCTCTTAAAAAGCTGAAACACTGTCTCATTATATGAGCATACACTCCACCAGTACAGATACACTCAAACTGGTGGGCCCTTGCACATGGTGGGGAAGAGTGGCAATGGGTGGTCAGCAGGAGATGAGCGAGGCAGAGGCAGCAGTGGGATGTCTTTCTCAGAAAATGAAAGAAAGTTCGAGCCTGGCTTTGCCTGCTGGTGGTACAGAGTCTCAACAGTCAGGAGAAACAAGCTCCACTTAGATCAGCAGCAAAGAGGGCGAGGGAGCAACCCCTCCTGGAACCCACCATCATCATTGACCTCCTTGACCACTCTGACAGGGAACAACAGTGCAGCATAGACATGTAATGAAAGCTTATCGTGTATTGATATCAGTGCAGAAATCTCTGGAAGCATCTACTGTGGCATCTCCGTGATAAGAAACTGCCAGTGGTACATCAGCCACAAGCCAAAACAAGTAAACACGCTGCTTCCACCTTAACTGTAGCCGCAGGGAGTACTGCATTTTTTTTTCTTATTCATTAACGGGATGAGGGTGTCGCTGGCTAGGCAGCATTTATTGCCCAGAGGGCAGTTAATAGTCAACAACATTGCTGTAGGCTTGGAGTCACATGTAGGCCAGACCAGATGAGGATGGCAGTTTTCCTTCTCTACCTTAGATCTGGCCAAGAGTGAAGGCCACCATCTCAGCTAGAGCACAGTGTGGTTTATTGCATTTAATTCACTTGAAAAGATGTACTTGTAATTTGTAATCGTACTGCAGCTGTTTGATAGCTTAGACGCCTATTTGTAACAAAATGGCATGTGGTGGCCATCTTTACTTTGATTAGAGTACTCAGCAGTGTAAATCTCATGTGAAATGGTAACAATTTGCTGGGATATTTGGAAATTAAATTGAAATCATTGGAAAGCCTTTCTAAAGTTATGGCTGAAGACAGCGAGAGCACCAACCTAGAAAGACGGCAGGGATAAGAGGGCAGGGATAAAAGTGCATGGCTCCGAAGTGACAGCTTGACTGGTGACTTCTGACTATTCTTGTGCTGCTTTAAAAGAATGTCACAGGAGAATGGGGTAAGGCAAAGAAAAGATGGAGCATGGCTTGATTCAAGACGCTGAGAAAATGTCAAAACTCCGCAGAGTTTGACCTGCATGTCTTGCTGGCTGAAACAGTATATAGGAAACCTGCCAAAAATGTTATTCATTGAGCGAAATGGAAATGGCACTGACTTACAACTCTCTCACCCCCAAGACTACACACTGGTGCCAGAGAAAACTCGATGACCTGACCACAGCAGGCAAGGGCATTCATCTGCCACTCTCTGTTTTCTTCGTTTGGCACCTTAGTCACCAGGGCACCCTTCACAGTCTAAAGATTACTGTTGAAAAATCAACCCTTCATATTGCACTCCATTCAAGTCGATTTCTGATCTTACTGCATGACCCCCTGCATTTTCCTTTAAACAATTACTTGTGCCCACAATATGAAAATGTCTTCCCTTTCACCAGGGTGTTAAAAACTACACCTTTTCAATCAGCACTGTTTGGTGCACGGTCCTCAATTGCTTGCCTTCACATCATTTACATGTTGGAAGTGAAATGGCACAGTTCAAAAAATAAGGGGTCTCCAAGACAGAGATGAGGGCCCATTTATTTCCTCCGAGGGAGGAATTCTTTTTCTACAGAAATCAGTGGAGATTGGATCATTGACTATGTTCAAGGCGCTGTTTAACAAGGGAGTTAAGGGTCATGGAGAGCTGGTAGAAAGTAGTGTTAAGACTACAAGGTAAGCCAATGATCTTAATCTATGGTGAAGGAGGCTTGATGAACTGAATTGGCTACTCCTGCTCCTATTTTTGATCATTTTATGTTTCTGTCCCTTTTCTCTACCAAGGAATGGTTCCCCCGTTGTAATGTACTGAAACTGAACTGAAAACAGCACAGAATTGTGCAATGCACTTACAGTTCGAATGGCTGTCCTGCAGGTGTATGCTCAACTTCATAGCCTGCTTGCCTTAGGACATCAATCACTGTATTGTTCCCAAGGAAATGACCTACAAGAAAAGATACAATTCGTGTTTATAACGCTGCTGTTAGAGTCATCAAAACACCTCATCACACAGGATCAATTTCTGTACCTTGATAACATCAGTTTTCACAATTTGCACGAAGATTCATTATTCATAAAATATTATCATTATCCTGGCAGCATTTCAAAATGCTACTGTAAGATTGCTTTGCCTGTTTATATTGAGTTACACAGTGTTGAAAGCAATAAGAGACCACATTTCCACATTTAAAGTTAAACATGTCAATGAACAGAACCACTAATATTAATTGCTTAAGGATTACTGTAATGTCAAGTCATAGGTAGGACTAATAGAACCTCTTGTCTTAGTACACACTCATCCAATTCATCATAGGTGGAAGAGATTCTTTGAAAGTCAGTACTGTGTTTTAAGTAAGGTCAAAAGCTTTGTTTTGCAGTAACTTGTATGGCATTAATTGGATGCTAAAGTTCTGAAACAAAGTACACCTATTGAAATACATTTTAATTTGTTCTGGTGTCAGATCACACCCTAACATTTGAACTTTAACTTACAGCACTGGTTTGAAGCAGAACCATGTTTCCACTGCAAATTCTATATCCGTACTCAGATTTAAAATTAGCAATTCAGAAATATGAGAACTTTATCATATCAGTTAAAACAATTTATTTTTTTTTAAAATGCAAGAGTAATGGGTCTAGATATTCCTTCAAAAGAGTTCCATGCTGCTTCCACTTAAAGTCTTGTACCAGCCAGCTGCCTCTAAAATGTCCTCGGTCTGCCTATAACTGCAGGTGTTCTGGTTTCTGTACTAGTTCAAGCAGCTGAACTACATGGGAAACTTTGCATCCTTTGCAAAGTCAGTTCACCTTGCACCCTTTAACAGCAGACTGGGGACAACAGGTAACAGAGGAAAAAAGTATGTTACTTCACTGGATAATTTTAGGAATGTTTCTATTGAACTTGAACATGACAATGACACTCAGGCACAGCAACAAGCCAAAAGTGACATATAGAGACCTTCAAAAGGCTTCTGGAACAAATCTGCATTTATTTAGCATCTTTTGCAACATTAGGATAACGCAATATACTTTACGTCCAACAATGTAATTTTTATAGTTTTAGCCAGTTTATGATGTAGGGTAATGCGGCAGTCTTTTTATGCATGGCAAGGTCCCATAAGTAGCAATGCAATAAAAACATTATTGATATGTTTTGTGATGGATATTGGCCAGGAACTCCCCTATTTTCTTTGAGTAGTATCATAGGGTTGTTTATATCTCCCCAAGTTAGCAAGCAAGGCTTTGGTTTAACTCTGATTTGAAATGTCCCATCCCATCCCACTGCTCTGAAATACCAGGCTGGACTATGTGCTCAAGAGTGTGACTTAAGAACAAATGACTGTCTGACTCAGAAGCAACAGTGCTACCAGATGAGTTGCAGCTGACAACTGGAATCTACAGAAGGCAGGCCAAACAGATTCTTCGGTGTAAGGTCACCTTATGGGAGACACTGTCTGCCGAGTCCCTCAGTCCCAGAAACATCCCACAAGAAGCTGCTCATCCTTAGGACAGGAAAGCTAACACACTGTACACTCCTTGGCCACTCTAGGTACCGACTTACTCTTCACCCTAAAAAGCTGCATTTGTAAGAATTATTCCTTCATATTAATCTCTGGGTTAAAAGCCACTCAAATTCAGCATCCTGCGCCACCTATCTCCTCTTCAACTCATCCCAGAGTAATTACTGACATGCATCTAAATAGCTTCTCCAAAAGCTTCACGTCCATACTTCTTTTACCCCCTCTCACCTACGACTTGGTACACTCAGCAGCTAACTTGAAACTCGTTCGCTCCTTCTTGCAGGGAGAATTAGCACACAATGCCTGATACAAGCAGGACATTTGAGGAACGTTTCTCAACCTTTAGTATCTCAAGGACAAGACTGTGGAACTCTGAGGAAAGTTTCAGTTCTTGTTATTGGTGATGGCAACATCAATAGCATCTTGTAGGCATCATTATTGAATGAATACCTATACCACCACAACGGCATAGCTGTTAAACACCAACTAACCAATACCTTCTAACCCTTGCTCAGTCTCCCTAATCCTGAGGTGGAAAATGCATCTCTATTCTATCCTTCTTTACTGTGGATCCATCACAGCAACATGTGGTATTTGGGAAGGAAGATAAAAGAATGAGTACCCTATAACCTAGGAGTCAGAACTGCATGAAACTGACCACTACTCAGGCAGCAATACATACCAGACCTGTAGCTAATCCTCCTTAGCACCAGAGCAGTGGATCGAAAAAGCACAACAGTAGACAGTTATCTCCTTCCCATGAGTCTTCTGTACTGCATAAGCAGACAACTAGCTCCCGTATGTCTGGTCTTCAGGTGACACCTAACAGGAATATGTGAATAGTTACCCCCAGATAATGCTGCACTTGTTCCTGAAAAGCCTTTACTGTGCTTAGGGTTTTGAGTCTCAAAAACTCCAAGTAAGGGACATCTGCAAATGCAGGTATTTGTAGCCAGAGCAAAAACAATAGGCTTGGTTGGTGGACAACAGGTGAGATGCTGAAACAGGAGAATGCTTATAGGAAACGCTTTAAAGGCAGAATGATTTTATTGTCTTCCCTACTCTGTTCCTTCACTTATTTATTTAATGAGTGGGCAGAAAACAGGGAGAAAATGCACTGCCGAGATCTTAAATCCCTACTCAAGTAAAACATGCTCAGAACCATTATTATAACTTTGACTCATGTCAAAATGGATTTCGATGAATTGAAGATATCAGGAAATATGATAAAAAAATTGAATTAACTATCACAAGCGATTCAATCAGCAGTCAGTTAGCTCAGTTGGCTGGATGGCTGGTTTGCAATACAGAACGATGCCAACAGTGTGGGTTCAATTCCCCCGCTGGCTGAAGTTGCCAGAAGGACTCTCTTCCTCTACCTGTCCCCTTGCCTGAAACGTGATTACCCTCAGGTTAAACCATCCCTCTAATGAGACAGGAGTTCGGAGACAGCAGTTGGTAGAACTATGGTGACTCTATCCTTACCTTTGTATCTCCCTAATGATTCAGTTGAGACCATGCTTTTAAATGTTAAGAAAAATCCTGTCACACTTTATGTCTCTTTTATGTTCCTACGTCTGATTGTTATACGTGACTCTCAGTAAGATGTAATGGATGGTAGGTGAGCACATAGGATGTTCACCATTGTTAATTACTCTGACAATACTCACCGTAAAAGCCCTCAGGTAAAGAATGTCTATGTGTACAGCTACCAGAGGGCTGCAACCAGTTATGTACTAATACCTCATCACTAACAGGAGAAAAGCGAGAATTAAAAGGTAAAGCAATTGGAGTTGTGCAATAACAAAATCTTGTATTCATTTAGAATCTTTAACATAATACAAAGTTGATATGAAGTCACATCAGGCAATATTAATACAGATGGTGAAAATTCTTTGTAGAGACTTTGGTTTGAAAAAAATATTTTAAGCAGCTTGTGGTTTGACTCTACCATCACTTTCTCTCTCTCAAAAATATATTGATTAAAATGTTCACAAGCATAGATAATAACCAGGCAATCTTTCTCAACCCATTTGTAGTGTGGTTCAATTTGTATTAATACCCTGGATAGAAACACAAATGATTGTCTTTGCTCCATGAAGACTGCTCCAAGACCTGTCTCACTGGTATCACACTGCTCGCTGACTTCATCATAGAACATAGAACATAGGACATAGGACAGTACAGCACAGTACAGGCCCTTCAGCCCATGATGTTGTGCCGAACTTTTACCCTAAACCTAAGGTCTACCTAACCTGCATCTCTACCTTATACTATCATCCATATGTCTATCTAATAGCCGCTTAAATGCCCCTAACGAGGCCGACTCCACTACCCTCTCCGGCAATGCATTCCATGCCCCTACCACTCTCTGAGTAAAGAACCTACCTCTGACGTCTCCCCGATATCTACCTCCTTTCACTTTAAAACTATGTCCCCTCGTAAAAGCTACCTCCACCCTAGGAAAAAGTCTCTGGCTGTCTACTCTATCTATACCTCTGATCATTTTGTACACCTCTATCAAGTCACCTCTCATCCTTCGTCATTCTAAAGAGAAAAGCCCTAGCTCTCTCAACCTTTCCTCGGAAGACCTTCCCTCCATTCCAGGCAACATCCTGGTAAATCTCCTCTGCACCTTTTCTAACGCTTCCACATCTTTCCTGTAATGAGGTGACCAGAACTGGACACAATACTCCAGATGTGGCCGAACCAGGCTTATGTATAGCTGGAGCATAACTTCACGGCTCTTGAACTCAATCCCTCTACTAATGAAAGCTAACACACCATACGCCTTCTTAACAACTTTATCCACCTGGGTGGCAGCTCTCAGGGAACTGTGAACATGAACCCCAAGATCCCTCTGCTCCTCCACACTGCCAAGAATCTTTCCGTTAACTCTGTATTCTGCTTTCAAGTTTGTCCTTCCAAAATGAATCACCTCACACTTTTCAGGGTTAAACTCCATCTGCCACTTCTCAGCGCAGCTCTGCATTCTATCAATGTCCCTTTGTAACCTTGAACAGGCCTCCACACTCTCCACAACGTGACCCACCTTTGTATCATCCGCGAACTTTCTAATCCACCCTTCCACTCCTTCATCCAAATCATTTACAAAAATCACAAATAGAAGAGGACCCAGAACAGATCCTTGTGGTACACCACTTGTAACTGAGCACCATGTTGAATATTTTCCGTCCACTACCACCCTTGGTCTTCTAAGGGTCAGCCAATTCTGAATCCAATCTGCTACATTTCCCCCTATCCCATGCCTCCTTACCTTCTGCATGAGCCTACCATGGGAAACCTTATCAAACGCCTTACTTAAATCCATGTATACCACATCCACTGCTCTACCATCATCCACATGTTTGGTCACCTCTTCAAAGAATTCAATAAGGTTTGTGAGGCATGATCTACCCCTCACAAATCCATGCTGACTATCACGAATCAAACTGTGCCTTTCCAAGTGATCATAAATCATAAATTGAAACAGTGGTACCTCAGTACTTTGCTACTAACCTTTACCTTCTCAGCATCCGGGTAATGTCCTTTTCCTGTCAGTCAATACTTGATTTGTGCAGTTAACTTCCGGCACCTTTGTTAGCTTCTTGTCTGGTTTCAGGTTTATCTGGGGAGCTCTCTCTAGTGGTTACACTAGAATTTTATTGTGGTCTGTGATGGTATCTTCTACTGTATCTTTACATCAGTAGTCTAATAGATCATCCAGAGTAGCTTCTGTTCCAGGAAGATCACTGACTGTCTTATATTATTTACATTCTTCTAGAGCAGTGAAAATGCCAAATTGCTGCATAACCATCTGTATCTTCCAAATAGCATCCAGAATATTTGAAAACTGCTGCTTTCATATAGCTTCCTTTACTAGTATCCAACCTTCACATTTAGTGTAGGAAAGACCTGTGCTGTGAAAAATTGTAGAAACAGGTCTTCATTCTTCACATAGGGTAGTGAGATCTGTTCAAAGCTCTGTTGTGATCCTTTGGATTTAAAAATATTTTCAGCTTTCCAGTTTTGTTTTTACTGCTACCATGCTGCTTATCCAGTCCATGGGAGTTGTCACTTTCTTGATTACTCCCTCCTTTCCAGTTCCTCTACTTTGTCTCTTGAGTTGGACCTGTGAGTAGGAACACTCCTGACCTGATACCACACTGGGTTTCACACTCTCATGCACTTCCATTGATATTTGTCAAAAGCACATGCAATGTGAGCAACATCGCAGAGATCTGTGAAGCTTGTAATGTTCCAGAAAGTGCTGATGCTCATCTGATGCTTCACATTTACTTGATCTCTTCTGTTGCAGTCATAATTCCTTTTGAGACTAAACAGCGCCAGACCATTCTATTACGCAGAATGATGCTTCAGAATCATTGTTACATATCTCTCCAGAAGCCATCTTTATTGACTTACTTTGCTGCTTTCTCACCAAACATTTGTGAACGAAGTGAATCACTTTCTTGCAGTTAGGCCACTTCTCTCCTCACCCTGGACAAGCTTCCTTTTTATTTTTCTGCTGCAATATTGAAATGCTGTATGCTGGCCCTTTGCTTTCACGTTATTTGTTCCTATTAGGGCTGTACTGTATAAGACCCTGTCCATTCTCCCATCAACATCCTCTGGCTGATGACTGACAACTTCAGAGTTTCTGCATGCCAAAAGCTTTATTGAAATTAAGTTTCCCTTCTCTCAGCAGACACACTCTCACAGTAGAATCTTTTTGGCTGCAACATTGACAATATCAACTTGAAACTTTAACTGAAACTCTTGTTCTCTGTCTGGCAGTGAGTGAGTGTCAGTTCAGGATGGGAGCTTTTAGCATTTGTGAAGACAATGAAGGGAACGAGATCATAATTGGGGGTTAACGCCTCTACTAGGAACACTAGTAATACAGTAACAGTTATCCTTGGTGGCAGCTTGACAATACTTCATGCCTCCTTATCCACCTCAGCACTTTTAACTATTCTCTCATCCTCTCTGCATCATACCATTTCTCCATATCTCCATCTGTCTTTAATACCACATCTGTCACTTAGTATTCCTTCTAAGCACTGCACAGATCATTCTATTTCTTTTCCTTCTCCATTTCTTTTGTTCCTTTTCCAATTCCTCCTTTGCTTATTGTTTTCCTTTTCAAATGCTACTCAACTGTTACATCTAAGTACAGAGGAGACGTGTAGGACTGAAACGTGACATGCTGATTTTCCACAGTTGTCTCTGTCATTTTAAATATTTCCAGCTTTCTCTGTTTTCACTTTGCAGAATGTCTATGCTAGCCAACTTCAGAGGCACTGAGGCCAATTGTGGGTGCCATGGTTAATGATCCAATGAGATTAGCTAATATTCTAATTAATTATGTCACCTCTACTCTGCAATATAATTGCAGACTGCCAGTAAACTCATTATCACAGTTGTGGGCCTGCAATCATTATTCATGCACCACCAGCAGGATATCATTTCAACAATATATCCTTGAGATCAAACTTTTTAATTTATGTTTAATTTTTAAATCTACTTGAAAAAGTGGAGTTATATTTCTTGAACAAGTGTTCCCTGTGCATAAGAAAAGTTATCCCAAAATAGACACCTGCACATTTTAAAACATATTGTCACTATTATCTCTCAACATGATGACACAGATTCCAGAGCCTTTCCAAACCAGATAATTTGCTTCCATGATAAACGCCTTTTTCTTACATGCACCATACTCCCTATCAATGAAGCAAACCATATGTGTAACGGAGCATGGTTACATACACTTTATTGGAGTGGTGACAGAGTAGCAATCGTGAGCAGGAACTCTGGTTAATTTTTCAATCTGTAGTTCAGCAGCCAATTGCAGTGCCCCAAATGCTGTCTTGACTGAAAGTAGCTAACTCCGTATAGGCCAGGAATCAATTCTATGACTCTAACAGCTGTCTGGCTTTGTGTTTCACTAAAAGCTGCCTTTACTCACTAGTTTGAGAGGTTTCTTGGTCAAATTCTGTTGTTATTCTCATGTTTTCTGAAAAGATCCTGCTATTTTAATGCAATTGGAGGGATACAATAAAGTCAAATTGTTTTTAAAGACAAGGTGATCAATCCTCACTGTATCAGCATCAAAACTGATGTTTCACATCATATATTAGGATTGTTAATGAAGCTAATTAAAAATAATAGAAGAAAATGATAACTTTTTTGTACACTTTCAGTAATTGAACTCTAATTAGCTCTTTCAGTTAGGTTAAGGTGCTACTTTGACCAAATTTGTTAAACTGTCATCTCTGATAACAGCCAGATCTAAGAACCTGGGTTTAAAGTCTATGTTAAAATGACCAATAGAATGAAGGGAAAAATTGTTTCAGTTCACTGACCCAAACTAACTCAGAAAAAGATGTCCACATCTGGTCAAGCTTGATCTTAATGTGTGTTTAGAGAAACTTTGATTTCGCACCACACCCCCACCCCCTCCAGCCAAGCTCTGTCTTTGTTCCCAATTTAGATTAATCCAGGAACAAATCCAAAACCTATTATATTAATTTATTGTGACGGCTGGTGAAAGCTGTGGCTTAGGAAAGGTCAGTATGACTCCCTGCCTGGGTTTGTCTATACATTTCTGATAAATGAGCACAGAACAACAGGCTGGATAGTACACCGACATGCGTCACAACTGGCTCTGCCATGTAGGGATGAATCACTCTGCTGGCTCCGGCTTTTATTGTTCTCCAGCCTGGCAGAACACAGAAGGACAAAGGACACTGAAAAATGCTCACATCAAAGGCCATTGCGCACCCCTCTTTGAAGTCGAGCTGAAACTAAGCTAGGCGATTTGGTGAGATACAACTGAAAACTGAACATGTTTAAAGCCACACTACTTTCTGCACAATTAGTCATAAAAAGACAAACATAAACATAGTCAGGAGGTCCCTGGTTTATCGCATTGCTTACACAATGGATCAAACACATAATGCTCTTACCACTAAAGCTGGGTATAGACCTCAGACCTTACCAGTTTCTTTCCTGGCTCCTCCTCTCGGTGCTCACATATGCCAAGAATGTGCATGCATGGTGCTTTTCTAAAGTCTTGACAAGATTATGCAACAACAGAACAGAAGAGTATAAAGACTTTACTTCTTTTGTGAAATGAAAAGGAAATCTGATGATACATGGGGGGAAAATTTACTGGAAACACAAAGACTTTACTTGAACAGTCATTGAAGTGTATTGTCAATCTAGTTTTGAAGTTTTGGACATTGCATTTTTATGGTATGAAAATCAAACTTACTCCCAAAACTCATCAGCAGTAAAATGGTGATCAAGAATAAAGTATCTGCTTATCAAACTTGATATCACTCTTTCAGACACTTTGGGTTAGGATTTTGATCTTGTTGGATTCATTTCACATGCATGATGTTTTGCATTCTCAGTTTCATACCTCAAAACTTATCTTAAAAGCTAATGAAATCTATGGTTAATGGCAAACTTGCAGCTTTCTCAGTCCTTGCTGCAGATTGTAACATTGGTGAGTTTTATATACGGCCTTTGGAATCACAATTCCACTTCTGTCCTGTATCTGTTGGAAAATAGTGTCAGGTAGAAGTACGAATGAAGAGACAGGAAGCATGAAGAATGATGCAGCATCAAGCTCCCTGCAGTCACAAGATTACTTTTGATTTTTGTGAATTGCAAAATACAAACAGACCCAGACATGGACGCACACACACAATCTCATGAAGACCGATTTACAATGATGTTTATGAATTAACTGAATCACTGCAGCTACTGAAATAACATGTCACAAATATCCAGCTGACATTCTCACTGCTACTGAAGAATTATCTGAAACAGTGCCATAAAGTTAAAAGTAATCACTAATTTAACATGTTCAATTTGTTTTCCCCCCTTTCTACACAATGGAAATGTACATAACTCAGTTAGCATGATACAGATCCATTCCGAACATTCCAGGTACACCTCCTGGTCAATTAGCCTGACTGTTTGCAGACTCGAGAAGATGACCAGCCAAGTTTCCCACTCCCAGTTTCCAATTTGCAAACCAGCAAATCTTGTTAAAATGTTTCAGTGGATATAATTGGATAACAAATGAAAACTATAACCCTCCTTGTAGTTGAATAATCTCCAACGTTCAAATTTCAGGCTCACACATGAAGAATAACATAACTTTGTTAAGATACTGTGGAACTGTGCCTTCTGTGGTGAAGAGAGGGGAAAGAGAACAAAATACACAATAAAATATATCACAGTTCAAAATCAGGACAACACACACTACACTTTAACCATGTATTGTTCATAGTGAGGTAAATGTTGAAGTCAGTTCCTTAGCGATTAATGTGCATGTCATTGAATGCAGGACTGAATAACTTCACCAATATCTGCAACACCAGTGCTGCAGGCATCCTGTGTGATGTCAATGTCATTTGAGTCACAGACCAGCTTATTCTGAGCTGCTGTTTTGATTTTTCAAAAAAAGAGCAAATAATAGGTAACACTGAGCCAGACTGACCTTTGCTGTAAATTGTACATGTCAGCTATTGTAAAGTTTTAGAAGAATGAAGTACCCTGGTGCTTAGCAGCTGTAGAAATAATAGGGAATCTGAGATTCTGAATATTTTAAAAATGCTTTGAAATGAACACATTTGTGCAGTCCTTATGAAATACCTTGACTAACCTTTGTTATATCAAGTGCTGGATTATGTTCATCTATTTTCAGCAGCATATTTGATTTGTTTTGCTTTTGTTACTCAACGGCAACCTGCCAGCTTTGAAAAGGATCTTAACAGACAATTCTATTGAATGATATTACAGACAAGATGATGATGGGTGAAATTCTACTGATCACATGACAGCACTTAAAATAAATAAAGCTCATCTCACAGCGTGTGGCACTGAGAAACAATCTCAAAAGTGAAAACAAAAGAAATTCTGCTCCATTCACTTTACAAGTTGCTCAGCTTCTCTGATAAAGATCCCTGCAGTGCCTTGCCATCAAGTAATCAGGAAAATGAGACGGGGAATTAAGTATACATTCCGCTGCCTCATTTGCAGGCTTCTGTTTGGCTGCACCTTTGCAGATAAAGGCACCCCCCCAGCAAAGTCCCAGAAATCTAAAGTGCTAGCTTTACATTCGTCTATTCTGCCTTCACCCCAGGTAATTGCACGTTTCCCAATGGGCAGAGGTTCGGAAAATCAACTGTAGCATCTTCAGGAGACAACAGTAAATAGAAATTCTTTTAGCAACACAAACATTGAAAGACAAGTATAAAATAAAGTAATGCACAAGGCACTGAGCTAAAGAAACGGGATTTCAATGAAACAACATTGCACAGTGACATTTTTCTAGGTGATTAAGGAAAAGTAATGTAAAGATCCAATGCGATGCAGATGTTATTCTAACATGACACTATATTATGCCATAACATTTTTCTCCTTCATTCCTGAAAGTGTGGCCTTCTTTTGCCTTTTTCCCTACTTCTCTCAAAACCTATTTAATGACCAAGCTTTTGCTAATCTAGTATTTCCTTATGTGGCTCAGTGTCAGGTTTGATTTTAATTTTGTTTTTGCAAAACGTCTAGGGATGTTTTCCTACTCTAATGGCACTGGATGAAATGAAATGTTTTGGTTATTGATGCATAGCTCTCCCAGTCCATGTTTTTTTTCCCGTGGCTACTTGACCAAATGGTAATTCTTTATACGTTAGCCATGACCATGAGTGTGATCATCCATGCTATGAAAGCCAAACCTGAAAAGCATTCATGTACACATAATTCCACCAGAGGTCACTGGACAATGAATTTAACTGGCTTTTCTGATCTGTAGGCCAGCTGAAGCCAACTGTGTTGCGTCCATGGCTAAAATCAGCTAATTCAGCAAATAGTAGGGATTAAACCTCTGACCTTTCTGCTCTGTATAGCTTTGCTACTCAAAGAATAAACTGGCTGAACCACCGGAGAAGATAGTGCTGTAGTTCTGACAACATTTAATTTATACTTTGCTCTCCAGACAACAATGTAAACAGTGTGGGTCTCTGTTGATATCTTGAGAGGTGAGTTGTGGACTGGTCTGTTTCAGTAAATGCCAGATTGTAATTGCTGCGAACTAAATACATCTTGGCCTTGGTCTTCCAAGCAGAAATCATCGTTCAGTTGCTGTTGTGCTCGTAAAATTCCTGATTCCACACTGCTTAGCACTTCTGCTTAGGGTTTTCCAAGCCCATCAGAATTGTGCAGCACCGTATCAATTAGGAAACTCTGGAAGCAGATTAAAATTGGGGCACGATAGGGCACGCCCCTTTTCTATGGTGGTAGCTGCAACATCATAGATTTAAATGTTGAGTCTGAATGTCAGTGAATGGAAGATTGAATGGGTGAGAGGATGAATGGGTGACACCTGCTCAGAGTCTGAGACACTCCCAGCAGTTACTGGGGCGCTGGGGGAATTGCCCACTGAAAATGGAAACTTCTGGGGCAATTCCGACATAAGCTCCCACATCAGTACTTCCACAGAGTCCAATACATATTTTCAGCAATAGGTGTGGTCTCTTGTTACAGTTATGAGGTTTGTAAGAATATCAGGCTATTATGTTTCAGAACTGTCATTAAATTTAGGATAAAATGAATGGTTGGGAGGGGATGGTGGTGGTGGTGGTGGTGGAGGAATCATGGTACCCATGCTGCGGTCTACCTGACGTTATGTCTGAGCGATCGAGCTGTGAAAGATGATGGTCTAGAGATCCTTTTACTGGGAAAAAAGTGCGAGGTATCACACCCTTGCAGATAAGGCAGTTGTGATGCTAGCAAACAGACAGAGTCTCCAAATCCCAGGAAAGCAGTACAAATTTCAAGTGAGAAAAGGATATATTTAGAAGTGTCCATTTGATTCAAAGATTGGATAGAGTCGAGGTCTAAAGAATTGATTGATTATCGGCATTTCACCCTGTGATTCTCATTGCCAATGGGGAAGATACAAAGGAAGCCATTGTGAGAAATGGATTAGAGGCTTTTTAAGTGCAAGGGGTCCAGGAGAGAAAGGGCAGCTACAGGCCAAATATTTTGTAGTTCACACTGCTAGAATGGGAAAGGGAAACTCATGCTCAAACAGAAAAGACAAAATTTGTGAGGGGTTGAAACAAGGCTGAGAGCTTCAACTAGCATACGCTGTAGGGAGAATCTCCAGTAGTACTCTCTCTGTGAAGGGTAGTTCTCAGGTTACAAGTTACCTGGCTGAGAAAAAAACAGAACAGAAACAAACCCTTGGGTACCATGAAGCACTCTGGACCGAATTTGGAAAAAAACTGAATGCCTACCAAAAGGACCGAATTTGGAAAAAAACTGAATGCCTACCAAAAGGACAAAACATATACCTGTGAAGTGTGCTTTCTCGGTTGTGCGACATTAAAAGGGGGAGGGTGATCTGTTCTGTGGTTTGAAGTACAAGTTGTTTGCAAAGATTGTGTTTAGTCAATAGAGCTTTTAGTCTTTTGTTATTAGTAAACATCTTAAAACAGTAAATCTTGTCCTGTCATTCTTTCAGCTATTAACTGAAAGTTGGAATTTCTTTCAAAAGTCATCAGTCTCCACGGGGATTGTAACAATATGGATTGTTTTTGGAAGCTCTCCACAGATAAGCATCAATGGTCTCAGAGTCTAATTTGTTGAAATGAACTTACAGCATTTTCTCAGGTCTTTGCCTGTGATCCTTCATACTAATAGATGGGTTTTCCTCTGCACTCTGCCTGTAATTGATAGGCAGAGGGTTAAAACTGGACAGTCAGCCTTCCCACCATCTCACAAATCAGACATGACTTTCCCTCTTCATGGCCATGGGTGTTGGGACCACCAAAGACTGCACTTCTCATACTCCTGTCACTTCCAGCGATTGCTGTGTTGAACGTGACTCTAGACTCACATAATCTCTATGAATGGCCCAAAGGCATCAAATGGAATGAGAAGCCTTGTAGCACCTTCGTCTCGTACTGATCACTTATCTGTTAAAGACCATTGGTTTAGCAAAGGCTTTCAGTGGATGTTTCAATCTATCTTTTGAGCCCTGTCCGTGTTCAACCCTTTTCTGTATCAGTGGCCCCATTGTGCTGTTTTAATCTTCCTGATGGCTGCTGGTGGTCTCCTCTTTGTTGGTGGGAATCTACTGGGATTGATACATGAATACCTCACAACCTAGTCAGTGCATTGGACCAGAATCAAAGTCATATGAAAGGTGATATTATTGACATAACTTCCACCACAGCCCTATAGGAGTTCAACAGATCCAAGTGAAATATCCAAACTATCCAGTGCATTTAATGGGTTCTTGGTATCAAGTATGGAGAATCAAATTGGCTGATGTCTGACAACTTTGATAATCAAGACCTCAGGAGGAGACCAAGATGAATCATTCACTTTTCACATCTGGTTGAAAATGATAACAAATGTTTTACTTGCTGTTTTCTGCATTCATATGCTAAGCTCTGTGATTAATTATGGAGCACCCTCCTTCCAGTAATTGTTTCATCGTTCATCACCATTCATGGCCAGGGTGTAGCATGATTGTGGATCTAATCCTTGAGTAAGGGTATCAATTAATTTTGTCTAAAGAATGCTGATTCTATGGATTAGCACACATATAATCAGAGATGGGGTAAATGGCCTCCTTTTCTGCTATAAGCATTCTTTGATTCTGCAGTAGCTTCACTATCTTGTTTCTTCATTGAACCAGGCTGATCCCCTGGTTTGATGGTCATTGCAGAGTAAGGGATATGCTGAAGCATGAAGCTAAAGATTCAGCCAGAATACAGTTCTGCTTGATGGTACTGCTTACATGCCCAAATCTGAGTTTTTCAATCTGTTCTGAATTTATCCCATTTAGTATTGTGATGATACAAAATATGGTGGAGGGTGCCCTCAGTTTAAAGACAAGACTGCGTTCACAAGGGCTGTGTTGTAGTCACTCCAGCCAATACTGTACAGATAGATGCATCTGCAGCAGATAAGGAGAAAGCCTACTTGACTTCAACCTGTGTTGGATCTCTCGCATTATAATCCCTGTACTCTGAAATTATTGTCCCAACTCCTTCTGAATTACTAGCACTCTCCCTTACTTCAATTCCTCCCCAAAATCTAACTTGTCGGTCACTCATAAATCTCTCATCTTTTTGTCCCAGTTTCTTTGGATCAATCCTCCCCTTTTGCTATCTACAGTGTGAGCATTTTTGTTTAAACTCTCTAACGTGTGACATTACAAGAAATCAATTATGTTAACAAATGAACACATTGATGAACTAACAGGTACACAAAGCACCTTCACTATCCGAATGCTGAACCCAACATGGTTTTCAGCAAGAACAAGATTAGAAGACTCAAAGAAAGAAATTTCACTTTAACCATATTTAACATAATATATGGTTTCTTATCTTACAGCCAGATCTCCCTTGGTTCCTCACAAAGAGTTTCTAGACACTTGCTTTATCTATTTTCTTCTAAATTCTAACATTCAAACCAGATTCCCTCTCTATAGCTGGATGCTTTTCCTTAGATATAACGTTTTCCTGAGAAAAATAGGCAGCTCTGAGTAACACCCCAAAATCCATTCTTCACTAGACTACATGGAACACAAAAAGGTCTCATCCCAAAACCATTTTGTAGCAAGAAACGGTCATTTAATATTATTAATCAGTAATTGAACTATTTTCCTTTTTGTTGAAAGTTCTCTGTTGATAATGCTAGGCAAATTCATCTTACAGCTGTTTCAAAGATGTAAGTGTGACTTGATGATGTAACAATACATACTGGCACCCGTGTGTACCATTAATACACAGAAGTGTTTGTGACTGTGAATTCCCAGTGAAGCTGTGTTGAAGGTCAGATATATGCTTTGTGATGTTTGAAAACATTGACTAGAGTTAGCCAGGGCTCATGGTGAGCCATGTCACCGGAGTAACAAGGAGCTGGATTTTCTGAGGAGAGGACATCACATGGATATTGTAGCATTGCTTTTTTTTTTAAATGTAACAACAGATCTCCACATTTCTAACAGGACATTCTGATCAGCGTTCGTTCAGAAATGTCGAACTATATCATTCTGACATGTCCCTCGTAGTCGGAACTCCTCTGCTTACTTGCCTTGGCTCAATTTTAACGTCAGGCCACTGTGTAAGTAATGGAATCTACTGAACCCATTAAAAAGAGATGGGAACTTCTTGTTCTCTGAAGTGAAACATGCGGAAGGTTTTGTTTTCAATTTAACAAGGCTCAGTTTTGAATGCATAGGAGCACTCTTCCTAATAAAAAAAAACTCCAGTGCTTTTCAATACTTACAGAATGTTGATCAACTTACATTTGCAGACCAGATTTCTGACTGCACCACCACTCCCCGCACTCCTGAGCTGTGGACATAAAACTCCCGTACAACAAGAATAATGACAGGAATGACAGAATTGGTTTCTGCGCGTCATTTTTAATTCTTTGCCTCTGTTCCAACACAGGCGAAGGCACGAAAATTCAAACTCTGGACACAGAATGTATGTCTATGCATGACGGCATTTAGAACAGAGTGTAGAATAAGAATAGGAGGAAATATAAAAAAGACTCACACTTGTAAAACATTTTCAGATGACCTGACACCTTCAGACATCTTAAAGCACTTTGCAGCCAATGAAGTATACTTGATGCATAGTCTCTGTTGTAATGTTGGAAGCTAATGTTGCACACAGCAAACTCCTAAAGCCGTGATGTGGTACCGATGAGATAATTTGTTTTGTATGACGTTGATTGTGGGATAAATATTAGCCAAGATGCTGGGGACAATTCCACCACTCCTCTTCAAAATACTACCACGAAATCTTTTGACACCCACCAAGTGGATAGAGCTTCATTTTAACTCCTCATCCAAAAGGTGGATTCTAGAGCATTGCAGCACTTTGCACAGTACCGCACTCATGTGTCAGCCTTGATCTTTGTGCTCAGGTCCTGGAGTGGGTCTTGAATCTAAGCCGTTGCGACCCTGGGGCCACAGTTAATGGTCCTGGGAATTGGGGACAGTGGGGAGAGACAATTCCTTAGAATGGAGCCAGGAGCTGAAAAATAAATCTTTGCTACAAATTCACTGTATTTATGAAGATAGATACATAGGATTACACAGGAAACAGGTGATTCAGTACAACCAGTCCATGCCAGTATTTATTTTCATTTGAGCCTCCTCTCAACTTCTCTGATCTAAACCTACCACCATAGCTATCTGTTCTCTTCTCCATCAAGTAGTCTTAGGGTTTCCCAGGATTTTAGCTCTGTGACAATGAAGAGTTGGTGACATAATTACAAGTTAAAAACTGAAAGAACTGCAGATGCTGTAAATCAGGAACAAAAACAGAAGTTGCTGGAAAAGCTCAGCAGGTCTGGCAGCATCTGTGAA
>NC_063341.1:40646929-40709415 GCF_021869965.1 Rhincodon typus
TTCACAGATGCTGCCAGACCTGCTGAGCTTTTCCAGCAACTTCTGTTTTTGTTGATGACATAATTACAAATTGTTGGACGTCAACTTGCAGGTATAGTTTCATATCTGCCTACTTGCATTGTTGCTGTAGGTAGTCAAGGTTCCAGGTTTGCAAGATGCTGTTAAGAAAGAAGCCTTGTTCATGTGTGTCGAATTTACCTCAGGTGCTATAGGGCACAAATACCTATACAACAAATTCCATGCTTACTTCAATGCGTAATATTCTCATTTCTGCATCAAATATATGGCTTTAAACTGTATTTGCTATAGAGGAGCACATAATATTGGTTACACTTCAGTGCCTTACTGACAGAATGCTGTACTGTCTTTCAGTTGCAATAAGAAACCCGAATTCCATCTGTCTGTTCACGTAGATATAAAAAAAATCCCATGACAGTATTCAAAGGTTATGGTGTCATGTTGTATCCTGGCCAGCGCTCAAACCTCAATCAGCACTACCAGAATGAAATTAACTGATCATTCCCTCATTTGATTTTTTTTGGGATCTGGCTGCGTGCAAATTGCTTGCTCTGTTTGACTGCATAACAACAATGCCTGCACTTCAAAAGATTGTAACTCACTGATGTGAAGAACTTTTAAGAAATCGCAAAGATATGATAAGGCATGTCATAAATACTAGTGCTATCTTTTCAGGACAGAAAAGTAGAAAGTTGAACAAAAAAATTCACAATGTCAGTTTATGAAAGAGTCCAGACTGCTTTTTTATTCTGCATTTTTGCCATCAATTAAGCAATGCCCATATCTCAAAAGAGTGATTCCAAATCTTAAACAGATGTTACCACCAACATGTACAAATATTTACTGTCCTACTGAAAGATTTCATTGAATCAAATAGCAAACCTCTTATTTCTACATGTCATGACAAGATCTATGCTCTCTTCCATGTGTCTATTCAAGTCATACTGTGTATCGAAAAATGTTTGTAGTAAAAGTTTATGGCTGGTTTTAGCTGTCAGCTGAAGGAATATGCTAGATTTAAACCTATATTTGAACAAATGTTTAACCTGTATAAGCTTTTAAGCATCTGACAGAAGAGTTCATCACCAGTGTTCATCTTTTCCATATTTGTCAGTAGAATACTTCAGTCAGCTGCACAGAATCTCCAGACCATTTCAATTTATTAGATCATTTATTTTATTTTAGGATTTTATTACATTAAAACTAAGTAGTAATTTCATAAATGTCTCAAAATTTCGATTTTTTTTTTTTTAAGGACTCAGTTCAACTTCTTGCATGCTGATGCCTGTTCTTCAGGAAACTGTCATGACTCCTTGTGATCACACCAGCCCTGAAAACCCAAAAGTCATGTTTCAGGGCGGTAGTTTGATGATCAGGGTTAGTCTTTGTTGGGACTAATGACTGCATTAAGGCTTCAGCAGTCACAGGTCCACTGCACTACGAGATGTGCCATAAAGCAGGTTATAGGTATAAAGGTTCATTTTAGGTGGCTGGAAAAATTGGTCATGTTCTAGAATAACAGCTGAAATTTTCAGAAACGTCAAAGCTCGCTGCTTCAAGAAACTGAAGTGAATGATAATAATAGTGTAGGAAGAACTAAACCCTCAGGTGTAATTATGTCGAACAGGAAAGTGAAGACATACGATTCTTCGGCTGGATAATGTGCACCAGTGATTTTCGTAAACAAAAGTTTATGAACCAAAAAACAAATTCTCTTCAGACTCGGGGACCGCTTTGCAGAACACCTACGCTCGGTTCGCAATAAACAACTGCACCTCCCAGTCGCGAACCATTTCAACTCCCCCTCCCGTTCCTCAGACGACATGTCCATCCTGGGCCTCCTGCAGTGCCACAACGATGCCACCCGAAGGTTGCAGGAACAGCAACTCATATTCCGCTTGGGAACCCTGCAGCCCAATGGTATCAATGTGGATTTCACAAGTTTCAAAATCTCCCCTCCCCCTACCGCATCCCAAAACCAGTCCAGCTCGTCCCCGCCTCCCTAACCTGTTCTTCCTCCCACCTATCCCCTCCTCCCACCTCAAGCCGCACCTCCATCTCCTACCGACCAACCTCATCCCGCCCCCTTGACCTGTCCGTCCTCCCTGGACTGACCTATCCCCTTCCTAACTCCCTATCTACACTCACCTTTACTGGCTCCATCCCAGCCTCTTCGACCTGTTTGTTTCCTCTCCACCTATCCTCTCCTCTATCCCTTTTCTATCCGCCTCCCAATCTCTCCCTATTTATTTCAAAACCCCCTTCCCCTCCCCCTTCTCTGATGAAGGGTCTAGGCCCGAAACGTCAGCCTCTCTGCTCCTATGATGCTGCTTGGCCTGCTGTGTTCATCCAGCCCTGCACCTTGTTGTCTCGGATTCTCCAGCATCTGCAGTTCCTACTATCTCTCTTCACACTTGCCTGTTTTTTCAGCCATTAATTTTACAATGGCCATTACTACAGCCCATTTCCTTCCAAAAAGACAGAAGTCTTAATTTCCTTGAACGTAATGCCGTCTTTAAAAAAAATTTGAACTCCAGTGTTTACTTTACTTACAATGTTTACCAATGCATGTTTACTTTCCAGAACACCGTTAACCAAAAGGTAGGATTGATTGAGATATCATATCTACAACTATTTAAAACTGATTTTTTTTTTCACTAACCAGTATACTTGCTGTGGTTTTTAACGGACAAAGAGGTTCTGCTCAAGGGTGATGAAGTTGAGCCATCAGCAGGTAGCTCAGAAAATTCCCTGAGACTTTCAAATCATGAGATGATGCTGCTCTTAGAGAAGCAGTTGCTCCAGAGGGACCAGCATTCAGTAGGCTTTGTCTTGTAGTGTCAATGGGTATTGGGCCTGTCAGATGCTGCCATCCACGTAGCTTAAGGAGATGTTGCAATACTTGTAATTACTTCTTGCAGCCTTCTGGTGAAGGTGTAGGCTCCAGGAACATTGAGTTATAGTTTTAAAAAGCAGCAAAAGAGGCCCTTTGGCCCACTGGGGCCATGCCAATCATCAAACACCTATCTGTAACCTCATCAAGCAATTATCTAAACACTTCTTCAAGTTGCGCTGACCCCAAACCTCTACCATTCTTTCTGGCAATTGGTTCCAGATATCTTTGAGTCAAAAATGTCTACCTCCAATTCTTTCTAACCTTCTGCTCTTTACCTTAAATCTATACCCTGGCTCTGATCCCTCTACAAAGGAGAAATGTTTCTTCTTAACTACTCTATCTATGCCCCTGAATTTTGTACATCTACATCAGGTCCCTTTTCTGCTCTAAGGGAAACAACTTCAATTTATCCAGCCTTTCTTCAAAGCTGAAACACTATAGGCCAGGCAACATCCTGGTGAATCTCCTCTGCATCCTATCTAGTGCCATTATATCCTTCCTATAGTGTGGCGGTCAGACATTGTCCAAAACGTGAACTATATGGCAATGAGTCTAACATCAGTGACAGGGAAGTTACTGGGGAAAAAATAAATAACAGACAGACTCGAACTCCACTTAAACCTGCACTCAGCACTCCAGCTGTGGCTAAACTGACATTTTTTTTTTAACTCCACCATAACCTCCCTGCTGTTGCACTCCATATCTGACTAATAAAGTATCCCATTTACCATCTTAATAACCTTCGTCATCTCTCCTGTTGCCTGCAAGGATTGTGGACATGCACACCAAGTTTGCTCTGATTGTCTGGGCTTCCTAGTGTCCTACCATAAATCTTGTACTCCCTTTCCTTACTGGTCCTCTCAAAATTCTTTAGCTCAGACTTTTTTGGATTAAATTCCATTTTCCACTGTTCAGCCCATCTGGCCAGCCTGTCTACATCATCCTATTGTCTAAGATGCTCCTCCTCAGTATTTACCACACCACCAATTTTCATGTCATCCACAAACCCTGCAGTAAGCCTGCACTGGATCCACTCACAATAAAAACAGCCTTCGACCATAACACTCTGCCTCCATCCATTTAGCCAATTTTGGATTCGGTATGTCAAATTGCTCTGGATCCCATGAGCTGTTAACCTCTCGACTAATTTCCTATGCCAGCTCTTACCAAAAGCCTTACACAAATATACGTGGACTGTTTCCACCATACTATCCTGATCCACATATCTAGTTACCTCCTCAGAAAACGCATCAAACTTGTCAGACATGATGTCTCCCTGACAATCCATAGTGACTATCATTGATGAATCTAAAGCAAAGAACTGCAGATGCTGAAAATCTGAAATAAAAGCTGAAATTGCTGGAGAAATACAGCAGGTCTGACAGCATCTGTACAGAGAAAGCAAAAAGTTAACCTTTTGGGTCCGGTTCTAAAGAAGGGTCACTGGACCTGCAACTTTGACTCAACTTTCTCTCCACAGGTGCTGACAGACCTACTGAGTTTCTCCAGCAATTTCTGCTTCTGATCCTTGATTAATCCTTGCCTCTCCAAGTGAAGTTTAATCTGTCACTCAGAATATTTTTTAAATAAGTTCTTTACCACTGATGTTAGAATCTATAATTGGTGTATAGTTCCCTGGTTTAACTCTCCGACCCCTATACACAATTGCCTCATCCACCCAACTTAAAGAAATCTGTATCTTAAGAATTGTTTTCTCAAAGATGTACAATCCTTGTGTTCTGTTTGGTCTTTATCTCATGTTAATTTAGAATAGCCTGTACTGACACTTGCACTCAGCACCATCTTAGGTACAGGGTACCTAGGTACAGATACTTTAAGCATTGTTATAGAACTGAAATAGTAAAACAAAAGGCTAGCATGGGAATACAGAGTTTAAAAATCTAGAATAAGAATAAAAACTATCTTTAAAGTGCTCAAGTAATAGTCCTTTTTCATTGAGTATGTGTCTGTTGAGCTTCAGAACACAAGGCCTCGCTGTGTCCATGCTCCGACCTCTGTCCCAGACCCGCCTCCTGGAATCGTCCCCTCGGCCGGCCCGGTCTCTCCCCGCTCCCACTCAGGGTTCCGACTATGACTCGGCCCGGTCTCTCCCCGCTCCCGCTCCGGGTTCCAGCTGTGACTTGGCCCGGTCTCTCCCCACTCCCACTCCGGGTTCCGGCAATGACTCGGCCCGGTCTCTCCCCGCTTCCGCTCCGGGTTCCAGCTGTGACTTGGCCCGGTCTCTCCCTGCTCCTGCTCCGGGTTCCGGCTGTGACTCGGCCCGGTCTCTCCCTGCTCCCGCTCTGGGTTCCAGCTGCAACTCACTTCCCGTGCTGGCCTGCTCTGTTCTCCATTCCTCCAGATTGGGTAGTTTAAGAAGTTAAAAGTTGGGGATGGGGGAAGAAAAACAGCAGCAAAGAGGGAAAAAAGAAAAAAAGGAAAAGGAAAAGGAACTCGCGAGCAGAGAAACTCTAGCTGAAGCGCCCTACTGTGCTGCTATCTTGAATTTCAGATCGTTGTGATGTAATTTCTCCTGTCATGTTTTCTTATTGTGATTATTTACTCTTCTTCCTTTAAATTCTGCATCACTTTTATATTATGGGTATTTCCGGACTTAAAGTTGTAAATCTTGCAGTAATTCAAGTTGTTTTATGTCTTCGTGTGGAAAACTTTTACTTCTGTAAATAGCAATTTTTTTTTTGTCTTACAAGGTTTTAAATTGTGCAATATAGCAATGCTGAATCCTGTTTTTCTTTCAGAGCTGTAAGTTATGTATCATTGCAATGCTATGGTATTTTCTTTTAATGAAGTTTCCAGTTCTGCATTGCACACTGCCGTCCTCCTGCTGTTTTAATCAAAATGATGGTTTCCCACATTTTCTAGGCAAGATGAAAGTTTTACACTTTTCTGAAGGCAAAATAGACACTTTCTCAGCTTTAAGGACCCAATGCACAAAATGTTTATCCCCTTCCAAGATTTTCTAACACAGCTTTAATTAAACTTTCCACAAAAATTGAAGTTTAAATTATTTATCTCCCGTTCTCAACACAGTCTTAATGGACATCTATCTTCTTCTATTCGACTTTGAGTTCTTTATCTTTTATCACATTAAGTGTGTCCCACAATGTGCTGTAGCTTTAATATAAATTATATCTATGACCTTACTGTAGCCTGGCCTTCTGGTATGTTTTCAGTCTGCTGGTGATGCTCAATGTGAATGGTGAGTACTCCTTTCTTTCTTGACGATCTTTTCCAGCCTGGTCCTTTCGCTGTTAGTTTAAACTTGCCTAACCAAGAATTTTAACTTTACTTAGAGCTCTGGAATGGTTGCATTCTAGCTAACTTTGAATTGGGACTACTTCTAAAGATCTTTCCTCACTGAGAGCTCAGTCTCTGCCAAGTGTGACAAAGTTTTCAAGCTCTTACTAGCTCACATTGTTCCTGCTGTACTCCTTACCAGCTCTGAAGTGAAGGTTATAGCCTGGAGTGCTGTTCCTGCTTTATTACTCCTTTCACGGCTTCTGCCGACTGCTTGTTCCATCAAGTGCACGCTGTTAAAGAATGACTGAGCATTCTTAAAGTGCTACATTCTTTCAACTGAAATTTATTTGTCTTCTGATTTCTATTTCTCCTTGATCCAATGGATCTTTTTCCCACACTATTGATACCTTGTGGCATCAAAGCAACTCCTGCTGCTGATTATTATGTAGTTTGTGTTGTGGAACCAACCACTCCCAACTACTGGTTGGGCAAAGGGCTGACACAAATTAGCCTTTCTATATTGGATCAAAGGGCTTGCCTACATTGTTAACAGGGGTGGAGGATGAACTATAAGAGTCTTGAATAGAAGAGGCCCTTATCATAACAAGATAAGATTTATTGCATGATGGCAATAAGTACAAGTTACCTTAGCTCATTAGACATTAGAAGTAGCAGGGGACACCAATGACATATCTTTCTTCATTCAGATATTGGGACAGATCTCTCTTTCCCACCTCAGGAGTGTATGACATCATCAGATCGAACTGCAGTCTTTAATACGAACCTTTCAGATCCATTACTTTATACAACAATCCTCATTCAATTTGTTCATTGCTGATAGAATTTATGGCCAAGTACACATGTCAGCCATGAAGCTATCTCCTTGATTGTTCTGAGTTCAGTGAAATTAAAATCATGCAGGCTCAACACTTGGTGGGTGATTTATACTCTATCAGGTTACCACTAATGTGCTGCAATTCTTAAAGGGTGGGATAGGGTAGACACAGAGAGGTTATTTGAGGAATGTAAAAGGGGACACAATCTCAAGGTAAAGACCTTGATACAGATTGGGGGAGAAACATCTTCACTCAAAGGGTTGGGAATCTTTGGAATATCTATGCCAATGTGTTCTGGGTGCTTCATTATTAAGAATGTTTAAGTCTGAGATAAACATGTTTTTGGTGTCCAAAGGATTCATGGTTCACAGGCAGTGCGCAGGAGAGTGGAGTTGAGGAAGTGAATCATCCATAATTGAATGGTGGAGAAGGCTCAAGGGACCATTTGATGTATTCTTGCTCCTTTTTCATATGTTCTTATGAAGTTCTAAGCTATCCTCAGAAGTTGTGAACACACTGGTCAACACTATTGTTCTACATAAACAAGGTCACTTCAGAAATATGTGCTCTCTTAAATGCAAAGGGTTTGAAACTTAAAATGTTAGAACCATATTTGTAGTTGCTTCACTTCCAGTGAACGCATGATTAATTTGATTATAACATTATTTCTGTCTTTCAAAGCTAAAAACATTTTCTAAATATTTCTCAAAGTCAAAATGCTGTAAACATTACACCAGGCTTCTTATTATGCTCAAGGATCACAAAATGAAATTTTTCATACAAGTGCACTGTGGAGCATGAACATGGGAAAGTATTAAGTTAATTCTAAAGCAATAGAAACAGCTATATGAATTTTGTACTTAATTCCCAGGTTGAAGTTACTGGAAAAATCAGTATTCTAGATGTAAGACGACTTTGTCTAAGGTGTGATTAATTAGCAACAGTGTTAGTAACATTTCCATCTAGAGTCTCTGGTGTGCACTTTGCAGAGATAGTAAAACAATTATGTCAATTTGTAAATACAAAGAAGTAACTATGTGCACTACTAGATTACTAAAGTGTCCATTATCCAGCACTATCCAGATAAATCTTTGAATAAATTCATCACAAATTCAGCCGTTTAAAGGAGGAAAATGAAGCTTCAATCCTTGGTCTGTGCGGAATGAATTAATCTCAACATGAAGAATGACGGGAGATTCTACTCACCGTCCGATAGATCAATATATGATAGGATTAGATATTTAAAGGAGTTAGCCATAGATCTAGATTTATTTTTAAAATCAACCTGCTCAGACATGTTGTGACACTGGGGCAAGTGGGATTTGAATGCAGACCTTTTGGACCAGAGGTAGGGACACTACCACTGTGCCTCAAGGTTTCTAAATTATGATTTATTCCATTTACTGACATAACGCTTCTGTGGTTGTTTTAATCAATCTGTTCAAGCATGTTGTTACACACATCTGGGGCAGGTATGACTTGAACCTGGACCTTCTAGCCCAGATGTCAGGACGCTTTCATTGCACTGTAAGAGCCCTATCAGCTATAGGCCAATGTTCCAAGTGAAACACAATCTCAGAGGTGCAGGAGAGAACATTAAGACAAGAGTTAATTCTCAACATTCACTTTCAATTGAGCTTGTCATCCATGAAAACCATGGGGTAATTTTAAATTGCCTGATAGGAAATAGACGAGATGGAACGAGTCACCTGTTTTACATTCAGAGGGTGAGGAATGTCCTGCACTAGAAATGCCAAAGGAGGAAAGTGAGTGACAATTAGATTATGTTCCCTGGTCAGGTCACTGAATCTTTTGGAGGACTGCTCTGCAGTCAAAGATATCAGAGTTAGAAACCAGTGTTACCTCCCTTTAAACTACATCTTTAGAAAGTTTCCAGTTTCTCCTGTGATCTATTTAAACCAGCAAGATTTACAGATTCATCTCTGTGACATTGTGGTACCTTCATCCCTGCCTCTATGTCATCCTCCACCTACTTCTTCACCCTACTCTCCTCTGTGTTAAACATGCTTATGAAGTCCAAAGAACCACCATGAGATATCAAACTAAGCAAGTTGATAGATTTACTAAACTTTGCATTGTTCTGTTCATTAACGACTACTTCCCTGACCTACACAGGCAATTCCAACAAAAAAGAAAAGAGTGATAGAATTGTAGAAATTAATGTCTGCATTCTAATTTCCATATCATTGCTGATACACATGAATCTAAAGACAATACACAGTCAATAAACTAAACAATACAATTCTGGTATAAATACCTCTCCAGACTATAGACAAGCTCAAACTATTTTCCATTGGTGTAACAGCAGTGTATCTCCCCACCTGTAATTTCTTACATTTATATTTAGTCCATGAAAGCCAACGATCTGGCTTGTCTGTTTCTGATGCTCTCTATTAAATCTTGAAATGAAATAATTGCAAGTTTCCACAGGCCTGTCATGCTGAGGTGACATTCACTGTTGAAGTTCACCCATGAAGATTGCACATTCAATAGAAGAAGCAGAAACCTGCTGATGTTGTAAATAAGCTACGATCTCAATTCAGAGGGTGTTGAAAGCAATAGGTCATTGAAAATAACTCACTTAATTAAAGGTTTATAGAGGGACTAATTTTATGGCACAAAATGTATGAAATAACCAGACTAATTAGAAGCAGGGCAGAAGAAATTAAATTTGTACACGAGAAATCAATTAAGCCTAATATCATGCTGATTTCTGTCTCTAGTGCCTTACTGTGCCTCATAGTTATTATGATTAGCTTTTAAAACATCAGTTTCATTTATATGGCTTTATTTTTTGACCACATTTAAGAATCATTGCAGCTAATTGTGGCATAACAAAATTATTAACATAGCTATGAGATAATTACGTTTTCAAAACATTTCATTAAACACAAAATAATGCTATAAAGCATATATTTTCATTGTGCTTCCTTATTTCCCATTTATAACTTATAATCTTATATATATTTATTATACCATTCAAAAGTAACAAAATGCTTTCACCACCACCACTTTGAATTTTTGGAACAATAAGTGGCCTGTAGGTAAGACTGTCATCCAAAATCAACCCATGCAGTTTCTTGTTTTAGTCATTCAGAAATAGCAAGAACTGCAGATGCTGGAGTCAGGGTCAGGATTCTGATGAAGGGTGTAAACCTGAAACATTGACTTTCCTGCTCCTCTGATGCTGCCTGACCTGTTGTGTTCCTTCAGCTCCACACTGTATTGACAGTTTCTTGTTTTATAGCAATCAGCACGGGGATGATCAGAGAGCAGATAACATTACTACAGAAATCATTGAAGATCAGAGATGAAAGTTTGCAGGACCATCTCCTGATGTGCTATCTGATAACAATTCATTTTGATTGTAGTTGGGTAAGATTTACAAGTCTCCAGTGGAACCATGGGGTGTCACACTGAAGTAATTCGGTACTTGCAAATTTCTGTTTCCTCTGAAGTGGTCCATTTGCTGCTTTTAAACCTGGCCAAATCATCTATGAATTCTGATCTTCCACTTTAACATGTTAATTTGTTGGGAATTTCTTCCTTGCAGTGCTGAGTTCAACATTATGGAAAAGATGTTGAAATTTTAGATAGGATCCATGCAAATTCATTCTAATTCTGCCTGGGATGAGGAAATACAAACAGAAAGAAAAGGATTTTTTCAGAGAACAACTAAGACAAGACGACAAAAAGTGCTTAGTGTTGTGAATGGATGATAGAAGGTAGATAGGAAATCATTTCCAGATGTCGAAAGATCTAGAACCAAGACTCTCAGATGTAAGAGTTTTTGTAAAAGAAGTGAGCAAAAGAAACATCTTGAGGACAGAGTTGGGATGTTGTATTGTTTGTTTTCTGGCTTTGTGGTTGATGCAGAAGTTCTTGTCTGAAGCTTCTCGACAGCAGCCCTCTCAACACACAACATTTCTGGATGAATGGCAGAGATAGGTATGTTAATGGAATTCTTGCCCAACTTTTTCAGCTGATTTACTGTAGCGGAAGAGCACTTGCTTTGTGAAAATCCTGTACCTAGGTCAACATTCCAGAACAAAAAAGCATAAATGGCTATGGAAATAGATTACAATATCATAATGGCTATTTGCTTGCATGTTTGTTCGTTGGCAATATAGACTGCTCTGTCAGTCTGTTTCTATGTTGGAGTATTTACATACTATGATATATTGGTTCTCCAGAATGTTTGGAATGATTTATTTCTTCCAGCCAAACATCCAAGCTAAATACCTTCAAATCGGCAACAGCAAGTTATACTGACTTATTTTTGCAGTGATTATGGGTTTATTTACCGACTGAGTTCCAATGCAAAGTCTCAACACTCTAACAGAGGAGACAAAGTCATTTTAAAGGAATCAGATCATAAACAGTAATCAATGTTAAAATGGAATGTTAATCTGATTAATATTAAATGCGGATTACTTGTACTGGCAAATCAGAGTTGGCTTTAAAATAAATAGTGGAGAGGAGGGAGTGCTGGGAGTATTCATGGGATGGGAGATTTGGAAATTTAAAGACACAGTACAAGGCATTACTGCAGGGTAGTACTACGGGAAATGAGAAACAGAATTTAACCATTAGGGACAGATTGTACAAACAAAGTGCAAAATAAGGTTACAACAGGAACAACATTCATAACAAGTTAGATGAATTAATAGCAGAAATAGAAATAAATAGATCTGATTAAATAACAATTACAAAGTGACCAAGGTTGAGAAGTGAATATTCAAAAGGTATTTGCAAGTTAGGAAGGATACAAAGAAAGGAAAAGAAAGGTAGGGTGGTTCTGTTTATAAGGGTGAGATCGGTACAGTTGTGTGAAATGGTTTGGAAGATCAAGATAACGAATCAGTTGGGAAAAGGGGAAGTCGTCACTGGTGAAACTGGCTTACAGGTCCCCATGACTGTCATCACTGTAGAACAAAGTATGAATGAAGAATTAATGGGGGCTTATAAGAAAGGTATGGCAATAACCATAGGACTTTTTCATCAATATATTAATAAAATTGGCAAAAATAGCCTGGAAGGTGAGCTCATGGAGTGTATTTGGGCAATTTCTTGGAACAATATGGTCCAGAATCTGCCAAGGGACAAACTATTTTAGACCTGATAATGTGCAATGAGACAAGATTAATTGATCACTCTTGGATCCTCCAGGTAACAGTGGTGATAACATGATAAAATTTCACATTCAGTTTGAGGGTGAGAAATAGGAGTCTGAATGTAGTGTCTTAAACTTCAATACAGGGAATTACAAGAGTGAGAAGACACAGTTGGTGATAGTGGAATGAGAAAATTGAGTAACAGGTAAGACAGTAGGGAATCAGTAGCAGCCATGTACGGAGATATTTCATAACTCTCAACAAAGATATATTCCATTGAAAGAACAATGCAACAAGCAAGATGCAGTATCTGACTAAGGAAACTTAGGACAGTATCAAATTGAAAGAAAAGGTGTACAATGGTGCAAAGATGAATGGTAGCCTAGAGGATTGAGAAAATTTTATAAACCAATAAAAGACATCTTAAAAACTGAGTCCGAGTAAAAACTATCAAGACATATATTTCAAAAAAGTAAAAATGTATACATGAATCTAGGGAAGAAGAAAGTCACTAAATGACTATTGTTATTTTAGATATTGAGATGGAGTAATTAGACTAGGAAACATAAAAATAGCAGAGACTTGGAACAAGTAGTTCATACCTGTGTTCACAATATATGACATAGGTAAACATCCTAGAAATACTAGAAAAGAAAGGAGCAGAAGGAGGAAAGTACTTTAAACAATCATGATTGAAGCAGAGAAATACTGGACACACTATTATGACAACTAAATGCTGACAAGCCTTGATGGCTTTCATCCTAGGGTATTACAGGAATTATAGCAAGCAGGATAGATGAAGGGAAACCCCAATGTGTACAGTATTTAGATTTCCAAAAAGCATTCAGTAAGGGGCCATGTAAAAGGTTATTGCACAAGCCAAAAAAAAAATCAGTGTTGATGATGATATTTAGCATGGATGGATTGGCTAGCTAATAAAAAACGGAGTCAGAATAAATAGTTAATTTTCAGTTTGGCAAACTGAATTTGGTGAAGTGTCACAGTGATTATGACAGGAGTCTCAACTCATGATTAATATGAACAACTTGGATGAAAGAGCTGACCATATTGATTGAATTTTGCAGATAATACAAAGACAGGTAGGAAAGCAAGTTATGAGAAGGATGCAAAGAGATTGCAAAGGGATACACATAGATTAATTAAGTGATCAAAAATCTACCAGGTGGGCTATAACAGGGTAAAAGTAACTTGACATGAAGATTATTGAAATGGAGAGAGACTATAGAATATATGGTCCAGATGGATTGGATTGTCCTTTTACACGAATCACTAAACGTTGGCATGTAAATAGAGCAAGTAATTAGAAAGGCAATCAGAATAGTGGATTTTATTGTGACTAGGATGTAGGATGGACTATAAATGTTGAGAGGTCTTGCTACAACTGTACAAGATGTCAGCAAGACCACACCTAGAGTTTTAGTTTTCTCATCTAACAAAAGATATGTTTGCGTCGAAAGACTAAGAAAATGTTATGGCATATGACCAAAAGGTTGGTCAAAGGAGTAGGTTTTAAGTGGTGGCATAAAAGAAGGAAGAGAGACAGAGAAATTTTGATAAGAAATTCCAGAGCTTATGAGATTGACAGCTGAAGGCTTGATCACCAATTGTGGTGTGATTTAAATCGGGATGTTCAAGAGGTTGGAACTGAAGAGTGAAGACATCTCAGAGTTACACAGTTGGAAACTGCAAAGATGATGAGGGTCAGTGCATGGACTGGCGTAATAACATGGCTGAGGCTTCTAATATTATGAAGTTGCTTAAATAGGAGCTAATGTAGGTCAGTGATGTGCAAATGGGACAGACACAGAGTTTTTGATGATCTCAGGTTTATGGGACTGTGATCAGCGATGCAAAGTAATAATCAAGTCGAGAGGAAACAAAGACATAGATAAGGGTTTTCGAAAAAGATTGAGGTGAGGCAGATGCAGAGTCATATGATGTTATAGAGGTGGAAATACTGGATCTTAGGGGTGGCAGGTATCCAGTAGCTCACCTTTGGTCATCTTTTGTGGGATCAAAATGCTGCAAATGGACTAGGGTACAATGGTAGACAGCTGCCAGGGACAGAATGGGTGTCTGTAACCAGGCAGTGGACTTTGTGGTCTGGACCAAAGCACTGTTAGTGATCTTCCTACGATTTAGTTGAAGAAAATATTCAGCTCCTTATGGGAATGTTAGACATCTCTTTTCTTCTTTGTTGTTTGTCCTACTGGAGAAGTCAAGGCCTCCAATTTGATGTGCTAAACATACTGAATTAGTTCAGTGCATTAACTTTCTTCATGATACAAAGTATTGTCTTGAGGCATGTATGCTATCGATAGAACTGGCTAAGATCAATTTTCCAACCTTTAAATTGTCCTACCACATGGGTTAGTTAGCATCTGTGAGAGACCAAGAATTTACTACTTCACATAATCCTCAAAAGGTAAATAATCGCCATTAAAAGGATGGCAATTCCACAAAGGTGTCAGTAGAACACTTTGTCAAAGTAGCAGTTTTCACGTACCCCAACCAGCAGCGACTGTGCAAGATGAAAGTCACAAGGAGAGACTTTTTTGTTGCTGCTCTTCCAAGACTAAATGTGAAAGTTGAAAAGTGTTCACCTCTGAGTCTAACAGATCTGGGCGTGAGAGGTTTGGATTTAGTAGACTCAAGGGGTTTTAACTACAGAGGACAATTTATAAAATAATTAACCTTAAAATGACAGGATTCTGGCAGGGTAATAAAATCTCGAATGCTTGTTTCTAAAAGGTTACAAATTTTCATTAAAAGGAGGCAATTCATGCTGGGGTTTTATTTATCAGCTGATGTTCACCCTTTGATATTTCAGCTCAATGCCTGTTTTCAGTGCCATGTCAAACAGTTGGTAGAAGTAGGCTTGTTGACTGCATTATGTTGAAGTCTAATTCTGCAGTTATACTGATGTCCACATTATCATTTTCCAGCAGGGGTCACTGCGTGTTGACCAGCAGAAGGTGTGACTGATGTTTACCTTCCTGGGCTATGCATTGACTCCATGCACTGGTTACAGTATCAACCTGCCCCCCAAGAGTTCAGGAGACCAAATCACTGAGGATAGCTCATAAACCGAACCATGACCCTTGTGGATCTTTTTGATGCAATACCACTGGTGTGAGGTATTTGTGCACTGAGTTATGAGCTGAAAAGGAAACCAATTACTAAGATTTTCAGATCTCTGGGCTGCTGCTATCTGAAAAAAAAATATTTAAATCATGCAGTACCATCTGGCAAACATTTATTTCACAACTTCCTGAATGAGATCCAATTGTTTGACAAACAGAAAGTAGAAAAGACTGAACCCAACTTAAACGTTGTCTAATGCACATAACACTATCTAAATGTTATCAACAGTCAACTAGACCATAGTTCTCAGACTCACTGAAATCACTGGATTGAGAAATACCACTTATTTCAAGAGTTAATAATGCAAAATTTGCAGAATGTCCAAAGCCTATAAATCTTGTAAAAAAAATTAACTATTAACTCACTGAATAATAATGGAAGTTATAAAGGAAAACAATATAAGCCACAATTGTTTAAGTCCAGCCTTAACGGCTGGAAAACATCGTTCTCTGGAAACGTGCTAACTGATTGGACACTGAAGAAGGGTCCCGACCCGAAACGTCAGCTTTAACGTCCACTCTAAAGGGAATATTATGCAGACAGTGTTATGCAGTTCCTATAATAATAGGCTAACATCTTGGTCTAAAGTGTCAACTTGACGTTATTCCATGCATGTTTTGCGAGTTGGTCACAGCTGGCAACAGCTTTCCCTTCGCATGTATCAAATTCTGCATCAAGAGATAATGCCCTCCCCTGAAGTACTTTTGCAGGAGGGGAAGTTCCATTGGACTTGAGCATGTAAGGAGGGGTACCCTGCCACTGCCCGATTAAATCAGGAACAGGAAGGCCCATGACAATCAAAGTCCATGTAAGAGTCTTGTCCTGGCAACGCTGGCATTGAACTGAAGGTGGGCAGAGGTTGTCATACAGGAAGCAGGAAAATACCTGAGGGGGTGGGGTGGGGAAATGGGGTTTCAGGTGGGATCAGGCAGCAGAAAATGGGAGTTTATTACTTTTGGTGTAGGTGGGGAGATGTCCCGAGTGAACGATAAGGCACTGCAGATGGTATGCAAGGTTGGTGGTGTCAGAGGTTGGGATGGGTGAGAGTGAATGGGCAAGGTGTTCCAGGCAATAGCAAGAGTAATACAGCATGAGACTTGGTGGGTGGTAGGTACAAGTCATAGAGAGAAAACGGGTGCGAGCTATCAGAAAGGTGGTGGTGGCACTTACATTGGTGCAGTAGGGAAGGGCATTGATCTTCTTCCTGCAGGGCTGGGCATTCTTTCAGGTAGCTGAAACAGTTCTAACCCAGGTGAAAACCTCAGAGCCAGCTGGGATGGCCTGGTGTTCTAGCACCTGGTCCTGGGGGAAAATCACATACCATATCTGCACCAGCCTGTCCAACAAGACCTCGAGGTCCCTGCCCACAAACGGACACCAATTTCCGCTGTCTATTGTGTCCAGGGTAAATGCCAGGAAATGTGCAGAGCAGTTGCCTAGTGGTATTATCGCTGGACTGTTAATCCAGAGACCCAGATAATGTTCTGGGGACCTGGGTTCAAATCACGCCATGGCAGATGGTGGAATTTGAATTCAATAAATATCTGGAATTAAGAATCTAATGATGACCATGAATCCATTGTCAATGGTCAGAAAAATCCATCAGGTTCACTAATGCCCTTTAGGAAAGGAAACTTCTATCCTTACCTGGTCTGGGCCTACATGTGACTCCAGACCCACAGCAGTGTGGTTGACTCAAAACTGCCCTCTGGGCAATTAGGGATGGGCAATAAATGCTGGTATAGGTAACGATGCCCTCATCCCGTGAACAAATAAAGGAAAGAAAATGTTCCGGTCTGACAGGTCATGTCTGGGTCCATGATGACCTTTTAAAGATGGCATGGGTGCAAGGGATGCTGGCCTTTTGGTGGGTATCTGGTGAGTGGCAAGTTGTTCTGGGAACAGTGTACAGTAATTTGGGGCTAGAATTGAATGCGAGGGACACCTTAGGGGTGGAATAAGCAGCTAAATGAGACAAGTTTGGTAAGATACGACGAGAAATCTCACTACGCCTCATAGCAAGAATCCCTCGAAAAAACTCCCTGGGACTCATACGCAGCCAAAAAAAACTCATTAGATTCACCCTTATAAACTTGCACAGTTCTGCGTTGCTGATTATGTTGATACTTCAATATGATCTACAAAAGTGGAGGTAAAGACAACTATCCTGGTCTGCTCTCTTCACTTTCAGCTTGTCTGTGGAGAAGGTGACACCCAGGATTAAAAAAAACCAAAAGAACTGCGGATGCTGTAAATCAGGAACAAAAACAAAGTTGCTGGAAAAGCTCAGCAGGTCTGGCAGCATCTGTGAAAAAGAAAACAGAGTTAACGTTTCTGGTCCGGTGACCCTTCCTCAGAACGGGTTCTGAGGAAGGGTCACCGGACCCGAAACATTAAACCAGGATTAGAAGGTTGATTAGTGAGACCTGTGCTCTCTGCGGTATTGCTGTGAAACATGAGCACTTCAAGTCGTCAAGAAAGGAAGCTCACCAAAGTTCATCTTCATTGTTTGTAGCACATTCTCGACAACTCACAAAAGGACAAAAATTGTAAGTGTGGCAGTCCCCACAAAGGCAAATCTGACAACGAGGTTGGCACTCACCAAGCAAAGATGACTTCACTGACCCAGCATGTTTGTAGGATGGAGGACAGTTGCTTAGCCAAGTTTCTATATGGCAACATAACCAAAATCAGCCATTCAGTAGGATACAGAAACCTCAGCTCGAAATTTGCTTGTAGGTGTGACATGAAGGCCTTAAACGGGAGCATGGACACAAAGCACAGACCCCGATGCTGCTCCTGACTTGGGCCCCAGCCCCTGATCTGTGCAAACCAGCCCCACACTATTGATTCAAGCAGAATGGGCCCTGGTTATTAAGCCCTGAGTTAAACCCCTGTCTTGGGACCTAGTGAGAACTGATAACTAATTTATATTCAACAACTGCAACTGGACCTACTTCTTCCAAATTGTTCATTTTAGCCAAGAACAAAAGTGCATCATATGAAGATATCTTGACTCCGACAGGTTTGATTTCCATCAACTTACATCGATGGAAGCAGAGGATGAGAGAGCTATTAGACTAGTAACCTGGAGGCCAGGACTAATGATGTAAAAACATAATTCTGAATTCTAGGAGTATAATTTGAAAATGTGATTTTGTTTTAAAATCTGGACATGAAAAGCTGTTAGAATAAATAATAATGATGAGGCTGCTAAATTACTATAAAATTACAACTGGTTTCCTCATGTCCTTGAGAGACTCCAATCTAATATCAACATGGCTGACTCTTACATGACCTCTGATGTAGCCAAGCAAGCCAGAAAGTTGTACCAAAAATGCAACTTGTTAGTTTTAAAAAGCAGCCCACCACATTCACAATAATAAATGATGGCCATGCCAGGAATAGCCACACACTGAAAATAAATAAGTTTAAAAACAAATCCCAGCAGCACTCCAGTTTCCCCATTGATGTTGCTTACTATCATGATCCTGGTCCCTTAAATGTGATTCAAAATGAGAAAATTCAATTAAATAACAGACAAATAGAAGGATCATGATTGTCTAAGGATATTGTGTCTACTCATTGTCATTTGAGATTGGCTGGCAAGGCTAAACTGGCACAGTAGCATCAATGTTCCAATTTCTGTGTGCCTCTATATAAATATCAAATACTGCTCTCTAACTAATAATTACAAAGCCATAAAACTTCCCAAATGTCACGGAGGAGATAGAGATAGGTTATCAAGAGGCAAAAACCATTAAGAAATGTGTCCAAAAGCTTTGAAAAATATAACATAAAAATTTTAAACGTAGACAGAATGTATCAAGTGGGATGTGTTGAAGATACATAACCTCCATCCAGAGAACAGTCACTGAACTCCAAACATTAACATTGTTTCTCTCTCCACAGACCTGCTGAGTCTCTCCAGAACTTTTAGTTTCATTCGAAATCTCCGGCATCCGCTGTATTATAAATTTGCACCTCGACCAAAGTGAGTTAAAACTGACCTGTTCGCTGGTATGTTTTCTCCAGTAGAAACTCTGCAGGCTACGAAGTGTCTGGTTTGTTTCAGATTTCCAGCATCCGCAGTATTTTGCTTTTATCTTAAGAATTTCAGGGCTCCTCTGTTGGCACTGATCACATTAGAGAACCACTGCATATTGTGCATACAGCGATTAATCTCCCTACCAGAGATTCTGATTTCACCTGAGTTACTAACAGTATTTCTTGTCCTTCACTAAATCAAACAGTAGAAGTGAAGGGAAGAATAAAGTATATCAGCTAATCGCAAATAAATTTTGAGTGCGTTGTTAGACATGCATCCAAAACTCCTTAATTTTAGATGTCCCTAACAGCATGTACCTGTAACCTTCCTAAAACTGGAATTTAAGGTTTGCTATTCACGTTGAAAAACTTTAAACAAAATATAACTGGAAGAATCCACTGGATGTACAGCAAACAATCTTAGCTCAAAAAAAACGCACAGGTTTTAAAGAGGATGAATATTGTACTTTGGCCGAAAATCCTTTTTAAACCAGACCCACTTTACCATTCAATTAGCAGCGTTTGTCCAGGTTCACAGGCAAAGGACTTCAAGAAACAAAATCCTTTTATCAAGGCCAATTAGCTTGAAACCAGACCATTTTGTATGTGAATAAATTTTTCTTAAACTAAAACACTATTTCATTAAAGCAGGGAAGCTGTGACGAGAGTCGGGCAAAGGCTGCAGGATGAAAGGCACTCTTGGAATATGTTTAAGTCATGTCGAATGCTCAATGAGCTGAGAGTCTGAAGCATCAATTGTGGCATTAAGTCCGCTCCTTGATCAAACAGAAGAAGCATGCAGTGCCACACCCTCCCTATATATTCCTGGCATTCTCTGTTCACCAGGCTCTTCAGCTTTCTTTCACCACTAAATAGTGGAAAAATTACATTGATTTACACTTCACAGAGTAGGCAACAAGAGAGGGAGCCAAAGATGAAACACATTCCAAAACCGCATTGCTTTGAAATCAGTTGTGTGTCGACATTCTACTTTCCTTCCAAGAAACCTTCCTTTGAAAAAATGTCTGAGTTCTTTCTGCTGCATATAACTTATATCTGCCCTTAAGAGACAAGACTCTTGCAGTATTTTGGAAAGCACTAAGGGGGCCCATCAAAAGCTTCCCTAAAACAAGCAAAAACAAAGCAGTGCCTGTACCTCAGACAGATTAAACTTTTACTGGAGTTGGAAGCTGTATTTAATTTCAGCAAGCTGTGAAAGTGTCTGCCCATTTGGATTCTTCTGGAATCCTGTGTCATTCCTCTGCACCTGTTGCTCTCTTTTTTCTAAAATTTAATGTAGGAATAATAATTTGTTCTGTTGGATAAAAAAACATTAATTTTTGGGCTGGAATTTTTCAAATGTTGCAAAGGGTCGCACTGAGGGGCCAGAAGCAGGGAGTGAACTCACATTGGAAGTACCTGGCACTGCATGTTACTGGCAGTGTCAAATTAAGGGGTGTTGCCATCTTACTGAGGATGCCCCCACCATTCCTAAAATATTCCCATTTGGCAAAAACACATGGGAGCACAAATGTGTTGGACACACCGACTGACAGATGTTCAATCCATTTTGTCAGCCGTCCCACCTCCTAGCCCATATCCGAGACCAAGTAAAATTTCACTCCTGATGTTTAACCATTACTTGTATTATTTGGAGTTTACACATAATTTTACAAAGCTAAACTTCCTCATTGTTGAAACCTCTCATCGAATGTCTGGCCACAAAAACATAAGAAACTGGAGTAAATGTAGGCCATTTGTCCCTTCAAACCTGTTTCACATTCAATAAAATTATGGCTGATTTTCACATTGTTGTCTGTGCCCCATAATACTTAACTCCTTTGTCAATTAAAAAATTGTCTTACTCAGCCATGAAAGTATTCAATGACTCAGTATCCACTGCTCTCTGGGGTAAAGACTTCCGAAGATGAATGAGTTTTATGGACTCAGTTTTCTGCTCCTCCTCTGGGAAATTTGCAATGCTAAGCTGGCTTTGATCTCTTTCTGCTAGATCCCTCTTTCTTTCAGTCTGCTCCTACACTGAATATCCTTCTGTTTTTGCTTCCACTGGCTATCTTTCCCTTCACTTTCCTAGGTTGGATCAGCTCTTCAAACTCTGTAACTGCTCATCCTATCTTTCCTACTCCTGTGCCTCAGCACACATCCCTTATCTGTAATCCCATAGAATAATCTTATATCCTCCTTTCATTACTTCTTTGCTGCTTTTAGCCTTTAGTTTGAGTCTCAAAGTCCTCACTCATTCTGAATGAGGCCCTTCAATTACATCCTTGTTATGGAAAACTACATGGAATAACTTGTGATCGTTGGAGAGTTGAATCTCAATCTCAGTTTTCATTTCCCTCTCTTCTCAAGTTTCACTGCCTTCCTCTCCTCCTAAACCTTTCACTCCATAAAACTCTCATGGCCACCAGTTTGACCTCAATATCTCACAAGGGTTCTCTGTGCCTACAATCTCAATTAACAGACTCAGAGTCATAGAGCATAGAAACCAGACCCTTCAGTCGAACCAGTCCATGGCAACTATGTTCCCAAACTGAACTAGTCCTACCTGCCTGTGCTTGGCCTCTATCCCACTAAGCCTTTTCTATTCATGAACTTACCTAAATGTTTTTTTAAACATTGTAACTAAATCTGCCTCTACCACTTTCTTTGGCAGTTCATTTTAAGCAAAACCACTTTCTGTGTAAAAATGTCGCCCCTCATGTCCTTTTTAAATCTTTCTCCTCTCAACTTAAAAATATGCCCCACGGTTTTGAACTCCCCCATCCTATGGAAAAGACTCTTGTCATTCACCTTATCTATGCCACTCATGATTTTATAAACCTTAATGACATAACTCCTCAACCTCCTAAACTCCAATGAAAAAAGTCCCAGCCTTTCCAGTCTAGTTTTATATCTCAAATCATCTATTCCCGGCAACAACCTAGTAAATCTTTTCTGAACCCTCTCTAGTTTAATAATATCCTTCCTATAACAGAGCGAGCAGAACTGCACACAGTACTCCAGAAGAGGCCTCACCAACTTCCTGCACAACCTCAACATGACATCCCAACTCCTATACTCAAAGGTCTGAGCAATGAAGGCAAGCTAATGCCTTCTTAACCATCCAGTCTACCTGTGATGTAAATCTCGAAGAATTATGTACCTGAACCCCTAGGTCTCTCTTTTCTACAGCACTATCCCAGGCCGTACCATTGATTGTATAAGCCTTGTCCTTGTTTGTATTACTAAATTGCAATATCTCACATTTATCCAAATTAAACTCCATCTGCCACTTCTCACCCCACTGACACAATTGATCAAGATCTCTTTATCATCTTAAATAACCTTCTTCACTCTCCAGTATACCGCCAATTTCTGCAAACTTACTAACCATGCCTCCTACGTACTACTTCTTGAAATCCCTCAGCAGCCACATATCTCTACCACTTTATAAACTCACCACCTTCTAAAGCCTCTACAGGAAAAATACACTTTCCACAGTTACTTCCAACTACAGTTTCAAACTCTTTATTTCCTAGACTTTAGCCTTGTACTGAAAAAGGAAACTCCAAAGAACAAAGAACAAGTGAGCACAGGAAGAGGCCCTTTGGCCCTCCGAGCCTGCAACAACACATTTTGCCCTTCCATGCTAAAACTGTCTTCACTTACCAGATTCATATCCCTCCATTCCTTTCCTATTCATGTATTCATCCAGGTGTTTCTTAAATGCTGTCCCCACCTTCTCTGGCACCGCGTTCCAGGCATTCACCACCCTAATGTGTGAAAACCTTGCCTCGCATTATCTCTTTTAAACTCCCTCCCCCACCTCACTCCACCCTTGCACGTTGAACCTGTGTCCCCTAGTAATTGACCCTTCCATCCTGGGAAAAAGCCTCATACTTTCCACTCTATACATGCCATTCACAATCTTATAAACTTGTATCAGGTTACCACTCAACTTCCTATGTTCCAGTGAAAACAAACCCAGTCTATCCAACCTTTCTTCATAACTAAAATCCCCCATACCAGGCAGCAACCTGGTAAACCTTTTCTGTACCCTCTCCAAGGCATCCACATCCTCCTGGTAGTGTGGTGACCAGAACCATACACAAATTCCAAGTGTGGCCTAACTAAAGTTCTATAAAGCTGTAGCATAACTTGTCTATCATTTTACTCAATGGCCCGTCGAATGAAGGCAAACATGGCATAGGCCTTTTTTACTACCTTATCTACCTGCGTTGCCACCTTCAGTGATCTGTGGACCTGCACATCCAGATTTCTCTGCATACCAATAGTCCGAAGGGTTCTGCCTTTCACTGTGTAATTTCCACCTGTACTTGGCCTTCCAAATGCATCACCTCAGCTATGATCTGTTCAAACCCTTACTCTGGTCTGCCTTTGTTGGCCTTGCCTCCATTAAAATCTGAGCATCCTTCAATCCTGACTGTTCTCCTGGGCCGTATTATCATGAAGCCCATGTAGTGGAGACTCAAACCTACTTAGCAAGTAACTGATTTAAAACAAATGTCTAGAAATGAACAACAGTGACTTCTGAAATGCATAAGCCGCTGCATGCACATGCCCTGCTCCTTGGTGTGGCATTGCCTTCAGGAAGAAAAGGAGCAAGGGAATAAAAGCCAAATCAATGAAGAGGTCTCTTTACCTTAAACATTTAAAAAAAACAACAGTACAAACATGTTACAGCAGTCTTTTTTTTCTAAATTAACGCTCTGGCTGTTGGGTGATGCAACTAGGATTTCTTGTCCGCAGAATGAGATGGTATCAGCAAGTCAGAATTTAAAGGGCCTATGAGTTTGTTTGGCAGACAGACACAGGGTGGTTAGATGTAAAACTGAGTGCCACATCAAGGCTAACAATCATAATGCTCACCCACCTGCCCCAATCATACTATAATTTTAATTATGGCAGGGATGTATCAGGAGGCTACTTAAAGGCCTGCTCTGATTAAACTCCTCTGGAAGAACGTGATGGCCTGGTGGTATTATCATCGGAATGTTAATCCTGAGACCCAGATAATGTTCTGGGGACCTGGGTTTGAATCTTGCCATGGCAGATGGTGGAATTTGAATTCAATAAATATCTGGAATTAAGAATCTAATGATGACCATGAATCCATTGTTGATTGTCGGAAAAACCCATCTGGTTCACTAATGTCCCTTAGGGAAGGAAATCTGCCATCCTTACTTGGTCTGGCCTACGCGTGACTCAAGACCCACAGCAATGTGGTTGACTCTTAACTGCCCTCTGGGCAATTAGGGATGGGCAATAAATGCTATCTAGCCAGCAACGCCTTCATCCCGTGAATGAATAAAGAAAAAAAAAACCACTGGCATGCGACCCACAGCAAGGAGAGGGTGGGGTCACTGTGCAGCTGGAGGCCGAGCAAGGTGGTGATCTTCCTTTAGGAAATGTCCTCAGCCATCAGAAGTAGCCCCTTTCCCACCACCCAGGACCAATTCTCATTATCTGTCACCGTTGCCCAGGTTACCAAGGCTTTGTTTGTCACCAGATCCCAGCCAGAATTATCTATTTCACTTAAACTTTACTGTGCAATGCAACAAGTTAAGGCCAACCTTCCTTGAAAAACCTCATTTATTTTCATTTTCATGCAGTGTGTGCACAACTGGTGTTTTCAGCTTGAATTTTGATGTTAAACCTGCAGGTGTTTCTCAAGTGTGAGAACTGCACGCAGGAAAAGTATCTGGTCTTTCACTGAAAAGTCTGGTTAAACATGTCACAGCCCATCTGGACCTGCCCACCACCTTCCCCAGCGCTGTTTGGGGTGGTTCACTGATGGGCACTGCCCAGATACCTCAGCAAGTGTGGCCTGTGGGTTGGCAGACACCCCTGAATCATGTCATTGGCCGGGGGTTGGTTCTTTACTGGCTCCCAGGAGGTCCTGGGTTAACGGATAGGAGATCAAATCACCTCAGTGAACTAATATAAATTAACCAGAGGGACACTCGTCAATTTTCTTCAGGGCTTCCTCATTTGCCTCGTCCATGGAATGTCTGTTTGGCCAATTGGAGGATTCTGACAAAAATGGCTATTCAAGGCACTGAAAGGCGAAGCAATATCAGCTGGAAAAACATGCATGATGCCCATGAGGAGGATTTGTGGCAGCTGCAGTGGGCAGCACTCCGATTCTCGTGTTGTAGTCCAAGTCATTTTGGGTCTGCCGACAGTAAACAGAATTCAGTTAGAGTGGATATGCCTCAGGGAAGCTGAAAACTGGGACATTTGAATAATCTGGAGGGAACTGTCATTGAGAGAAAAACTGGCAATGCCTGGTCACCACAAACTTACTGCAGGATGTGTCAAACCATTTTTAAGTTGCATATCCTTTAATACATATTGCACAGCAATAGATTGAACTTGTAAAATTTATTTCATGTTACTAATTCAAAGATCAAAGTCTGAACTTTATATCAGTACCAAGAAATCTGTTTAAGAAGTTTCCATTTGAGGTATGTACTGATTCATGAACATCAGAAGCTTGGCAATGACTGTGCAGTGTGTGTGTGGCCGGTGTCTTCAGATATCTCGGGTTACGTAAGGAATCCACGTTTACTGCTCTTTTCATTGCTGTGTATCTGTTCGAATCTCCAAGAAACTGAGGAGTGTATTGTACAGCGGAAATTAAGTTTAGTTCTCCAGTTTGCTGGCCAAATGTCTAATACATCTAATGCAACTAATACTTCCCTCCGTTAAGTAAATGGCAGAATATGAGAAACAGAGTGAAGAAAGGCTGGAGAATACTTTTGTTGCAACAGAGTAGTGAAAGATATCCAAACACAAGGTATGAAAAACATCATAAATAGATGGGTCACTTCCTTCAGAAATGGAATCCATAAAGGCAATTATCTGAGAGCTTGCCATGAAGAAAAGCATTAAGATTGTAAGCAGATATAGACAGAACATAGAACATAGAACTGTACAGAACAGGAACAGGCCCTTTGGCCCAAGATGTTGTGCCAAACAGGACACCAAATTAAACTAATCCCTTCTGCCTGCCCTTGGTCTATATCCCTCCATTCCTTGCATATTCATATGCTTATCTAAAAGTTTCTTAAACACCCCTATCATATCTGCCTCCACCACCACTGCCTGGCAGCACATTCCAGTCTCTTATGACTTGTCTGTGTAAAAAATTTGCCCCTCATCTCCTTTGAACTCTCCCCCTCTCACCTTAAATGTATGCCCCCCAGTTTTCAACTCTGGGAAAAAGATTATGACCATCAGCCCTATCTATGCATCTCAATTTTATAGACTTCTACCAATCTCCCCTCAGCCTTTGCTGCTCCAGAGAAAAACAACCTGAGTTCTGGTAGTCTCTCCTTATAGCTCATACCCTCCAATCCAGGTAGCATCCTGGTAAATCTCTTCTGCAGCCTTATCAAAGCCTCCACGTCCTTCCTGTAATGTGGCAACTAGATTGAATGTAATGTGGCCTAACCAAAGTCTTAAATAGCTGAAACATGACACGACCCTGACTCTTGCACTCAACTCCCCACCCAATAAAGGCAACCGTGCCACATGACTTCTTTACCACCCTATCTAATTGCGTGGCAACTTTTAAGGAGCTATGGACTTGAACCTCAAGATCCCTCTGTACCACAATGCTGTTCAGGGTCCTGCCATTATCATACTTTTCCCTAACATTTAATCTTCCAAAGTGCAGCATCTCACACTTACATGGATTAAACTCCATCTGCCATTTCTCCGCCAATATCTGCAACTGATTTATATCCCCCCTGTATGCTTTGACAACCTTCTACACTATCCACCATTCCACTGATCTTTGTATCATCTGTAAACTTACTAACCCACCCATCTACATTTTCATCCAAGTCATTGAAATATATCACAAACAGCACGGTCCCAGTGCAGATCCCTGCAGGACACCACTAGTCATGGACCTCCAGCCTGAAAAACAACCTTCCACCGCTGCCCTCTGCATTCTATGGGCAATCCAATTCCAAATCCATGCAGCCAAGTTACCATGGATCCCATACACCTTAATCTTCTGGATGAGCCTACCATGAGGGACCTTGTTAAAAGCCTTACTACGATGCATGTAGACAATGTCTACTGCTCTACCCTCATCAATCATCTTTGTCACTACCTCAAAAAATTCAATCAAGTTAGTAGGACTTGACCTGCCCTGCACAAAGCCATGCTGACTGTCCCTAATTAGGCTATGCTTTTCCAAATGCACGTAAATCCTACCCCTAAAGAGTTTTCTCCAACAGCTTCCCAACCGTCAATGTGAGACTCATCAGTCTATATTTTCCTGAATTATCCCTATTTACCTTCTTGAACAGAGGAACAACATTAGCAACTGGAGAGGTCCTGGAGGACTGACAGTAGCTAATGAGGATACAAAGATCTTGGTCAAGGCCCCCCGCAGTCTCCTCTCTTGCCTCTCTCAATAACCTGGGGTAGATACAATCGGGTCCTGGGGACTTATCCACCTTAATGCTCTTCAAGAGACCCAACACCACTTCTTTCTCGATCTCAAAATGTCGTAACATATTAGCATGCTCCACACAAATTTTACTATCCTCCATATTCTTCTCCTGTGTGAATACTGACACAAAAGACTCATTTAGGATCTCACCCACATCCTCTGCCTCCAAGCATAAGCTCCCTCTTTGACCTTGATTGGTCCTACCTGCCCCCTAGTTATCCTCTTGTTTTTAATGCATGTATAGAATGCCTTGGGATTTTCTTTAATTCTACTTGCCAAGGTCATTTCATGGCCCCTTCTTGCTTTCCTAATTCACTGCTTGAGTTACTTTCTGCTTTCTTTATATTCCTCATGGGCCCTGCCCAATTTTAACTTCCTAGATAATCAAAAACTCCCAGAGTAAAGCCAAATACTTACTCATTTGGCAAGTCTCCTGCACCAAAGATAAATCCAGCAGATGAGGAGGACCTCAAGAGAATGGACTTAGGTGAAAACTTAATACTTAATAACATTTTGGCTGAAGATCCATTAAATTTAGCTAACACTGCCACCAACATCCGTAATACCATACGTCACTGTCTCTCTTTGCACTCAACTTAATGCCCAGAGAATGACAATGACAAGATTCAATTCTGAGTTCTATTGTAAAATCTGAGTACAAGATGTCACCTCCTGATACATACAGGGTCCCAAAACTCTTGGGGGATAGGTTAACTTCAGAAAAATTGGTCACTGATTTCTGTTGGAAGAGATGAAACTGACAATTGACACAGGGACGCAGACCGTATTGTGCCCACAAAATGTTATTCGAGAACTCCTGCATCTGGCACAAAACTAAAATGAACTAGTACCCAATCCTGTTTTGCAGATTCAGCAAAAAGCAGTAATTGCAACAATACATTAGCTTCTGGGGCTGTAAGGCTCTCCCAATGCTATCCCACATTCAATCCAGTCTGCATGAACAAATGGTTCTGAGCCAGAAAAAAGTTCTGTATCTGATGTGATTTTTTTAATCCTCTGAAAATACTGTGGAGAAAATCAGTGTCAAAAAGAAAAGTAGTTTAATGTTTAAGGTACAAGCATCAAGGGCATTGTCAAAATAGTACTACCCATCAAAATCAGAAGTAAAATCTATATAATTATGGTGTATTTGTTGTGTTTCTAACAGCAACAATCCACACAGAATTTACATTGTTCCAAATGCCTGAGGTCAAGTTATTTTGCAATGCACTAAAACCATTTTTTCCATTACCAGCTTTGAATCTGAAAAACAAATCCAGCGTGAAATAACAGATGTGGGGCAATTAGTAAATACTCCATTTTTGAGTAACCTAACTATCTCTTTTCAGAAACACAGCTTCTGAAATGCACTATGAAAGACACTTCTAAGCCATTATATTGCTGATGGCCTTTTAAAAATTACAAATGAGAAAAATGTGTTTTGTATTTGATAATGTATTCACATGGCCTGATGGATACATTGGATCACAAAGCTGCTGGAAAGCTGTGATAAGTTGAAGTGGAAAATCTCAAATTCTATTGTTTCAGCAAAAGTAACTTCATGACGAGGGTTGCCAATTCTTATTGGATGGATTCCTGGAGGTTTCATCACATGGCTTCCCACATCAGCAAACACTTCTATCCCAGAGTGCATCATTTTGCCACGTTAATTGGAATGGAACACACTCTTACCCAAAAGGGTGGTACATGACTCTCAGGGTTTTTCTTTAAAATCCATCTTCAATATTTTTTCAAATAAACTGAAAAACTACACACAATCATCCTGACCTAGGACAGGTATTAGCTCTGAATTTAGAGAGATTCAACATCTTGGAATATGCCATTGATGTAAAATGGCTGACCTTGGCCATTTTAATTAAAAAAAGCCTGCATTGTAAACTCTCACTTTCTGAGGTAATGAGGCTTGGAGTTGAGGGGATAGACGGGTTGATGGTAGGAAAGTTGTACATAGAATAATCCATCTGTTTTACAAAGCCAGGTGTGGGAGGGAACTGTGTTCTACCAAGGAGAATGTGTTCTCATTAAACATGTATCAATATATTTGACAAAACATGGCCAATAGACGTTAACACTGCGATAGTGGGATGGTAACTGGCATCAAGTGAGCTGTTACGTTACTTATCAGATGCAACCAGTTTGAAAGTTTAACATTTGGTTATTGTATTGTCACTTATATGTACTGAAGCAGCATGAGCTTGACAGACTTGTGCAATTGGGATTATATGGAATTATTATTAATGGGCGGCACGGTGGCTCAGTGATTAGCATTGCTGCCGATTAGCACCAGGGACCCGGGCCCGATTCCAGCCTCGGGCGACTGCCTGTGCGGAGTTTCTGTGTGAGTTTCCTCCGAGTGCTCCGGTTTCCTCCCACAGTCCAAAGGCGTGCAGGTTTGGCGTAGTGACCATGATAAATTGCCCATAGTGTCCAGGAATATGCAGCCCAAGTGGATTAGCCATGGGAAACGCAGGGTTACAGAGATAGGGATGGGTCTGGGTGGAATGCTTTTTTGAGGGTTAGTGTGGACACGATGGGCCAAATGGCCTGCTTCCACACTGTAGGGGTTCTATGATTATAAAGAATTTTAATACAGCATTCAGTCAATTAATTTCTACCAATGTCAAAGTATAACTTTCCCCAGATTCTAGTTTAAATTAAAGTTCTAAACAACTACTTTGTTCCAGGTGATTCCATTTTTGTCTTCAGGACTTTGCTGAGCTACAAAGGCTTGGACACTCAGTGTTTACGCAGCATCAGCAAATGGCACTAGTCAAAACTGCTACTGGCACTCACACCAAACATAACTGAGTTAAGGAGATGAAAAGTAGCTTCAGAGAGTAAATAACTGACCATATATTATGCTAGCTGGGGGCACTAAGAAAGGAACAAAGGAATCTGCTCCTCTCTTAAAATATTGTAATGCCTGAAAGGCAATGAAGAAAAGACAACAAATTCAGCAATCAAAACGCCCAGGTTCAAAGAAAGATGCAGATCCAGCCTTACAGAAGGCTCCTTTATATGAATCAACTGAACAAGGCCACTGAGCCAATTAATATTTGCAATAAACACTTTTGATTGTAGTTTTTACAACTTGAAGGAGAAGTATAATCCAAAATAACATTCAGGTCTTGAGCTAAGGTGCATATTGTGTATAACCTTCTAGCAAGTGAACAATAACTTCTATTGCAAAGAAGGATCAAAAACATAGCATCACTAAGAACCAATTTAGCAAGTAAAATTGATATATGAGAAAACGTGCATTATCATTGTGTTTCACACACCTAAAAGTAACACTAGAAATGTTGCATTACTTAATACACGATTGGAAGGTATACCCTCTAAGACAGATTTTAAAATATGTGCTATCCACACCTTTCCAATATATATTGAAGATGGGCGAGTTCCTTATTGCCTGTTGTCAATTGAATAGTTAGTGCTCCACGTTGTTGTATAAGGTCATTGTTCTGAAGGAGTCAAAGATGAAGCTGCACTAAGTTCTACCAATCTAAGTCAAACGGTCTTTTGGTGAATAAGAAGCAGTCTACCATGAAGTTCCAAGGAAAACAGATATATTATCTCAGGTTCCTTACAATCTTTGCAACTATACCTAACCAGTCAATGTAACTTGTACCTATTGCTCTCATGCAATAAACTACATCTTGTTGTGTAAGGCAAGTGCCTCTTCTCATTAAAATTCAATAGTGTTTCATCTCTAATTAACCTGCTCGGCTTTGTCAGAGAGATGCTGACACCCTGAGACAGATAATAGATTATTGCTTCATAGAGTCCTTTTCCTCAGGTTAGTGTCTTTGCAATCTGCGGTGGACTGATTGGTTGGCTTGCAAGCCCCTTTGTATTCCATTGCCAGTAGTAATCTGATCTCATATTACAACAGTGTTAAATGCCACTGCAACACTCGAGACATCAGGTAGACGGGAGAGGCCAGATACGCTGCGACTTTTTTTCCCACTGGAGGTTGAGGAAATCATGAGGCATACAGATAAGGTGAATAGTAAATGTCTTTTTCCCTAGAGTGGGGGAGTTCAAAACTAGGTGGCATATTTTTAAGGTGAGAGGAGAAAGATTTAAAAGAGACTTGAGGGGCAACTCTTTCACTCACAGGGTGGTTCATATGTGGAATGAACTGCCGGAGAAAGTGGTGGATGCAGGTCCAGTCACAACATTTAAAAGACATTTGAGCAGGTACATGAATAGGAAAGTTTTAAAGAGATATGGGCCAAATACAGGCAAGTGGGACTAGTTTAGTTTGGGAAACTTAGTTGGCCTGGATGAGTTGGAGGGAAGGGTGTGTTTCTGTGCTATTTGATTCTAGATGCTGCTTGTGCTGCAAACAAAGTTGAAACATAGATGAGTCTACAGCTGTGGAGTTGGCCACCACTCCATGTTGGAAAGAACATACTCCAAACTCTGCACAAAGTGCTGTGCCAAACTGGTGCTGGATTCTTTGACATTGAAAACAGGCTTTCGGGCAGCCTTCTTGGTGCATCAAGCTACAACGCTGTGTACAGCTACCGGTCTTCTTCTGTAAGTTGCAGTTGCCCCATCAAACTCCTCATCTGATTCCTCTGCAATACAACAGTGTGCCAAATGGTCCTGTCAAGATGGCAACTGTGTTATTTTAGCTAATTGCCCTGATTATATACCGCTTATACACATTGTTTCCATTCCTTCCCATCTCTAATGTATATTTTATACAGTTTCTGTGTTCAAGTAAATGGCGGAGAGTATGAAATGGTGTAATGGTAAAACATCTTCATTTCAAATCTCTCGTTCCTCCACTGCTTGACCAGGTTAAATTCACTGAGTATCATAAAGGTTAAAGCTACTCGCATAACATTATGGTGTGTGGAGCAGTGGGGATAGCTTGCCAGTGGATGTTCATGCTTAAACTATTTGTATCTGTTAAACAGAAAAGATTTGGAATGAGGGGACGTGGGATGTAATAAGGAGGTTTAGGTTTGAGAATTCTGGGGTTTTCTATGCTTTCAACACCCCCCGCCCCCACAATGTGTCAGCAATGAGAATTGCAATAATGCCCACCATGAACTCTGCCAGTGGGTTTGAACATGTAGGTACACCAGTCTTCCTCTGTTTTGTACCTGCTGTTTTTTTGTTGTGTGCTATCATGTCTTGAAAGAGAGGGAGAGGGATGTCAATGAGTGCTGTGCAATCTTCTCTTCATTTTTCTTCAGAGCAGAAGAAGAGCCATTGGATTCAAAATACTAACTTTGTTTGTCTTTTCACAGAAACTGCCAGACCTGCTGAATTTCTCTAACACTTTCTGTTTTCATTCCCCTTTAAAGAAGAGTACGCTAGATTTAAGCAATGCAGACTTCAATTGACAGTAGTCACTGTCTGCGTTGGCCTCTTGATGATGGTACAACCAGTGAACTACATGAAGACGTTGTTTTCTGAAGAAAGGTCTAGGCCCGAAACGTCAGCCTTCCTGCTCCTCTGATGCTGCTTGGCCTGCTGTGTTCATCCAGCTCTACACCTTGTCATCTCAGATTCTCCAGCATCTTCAGTTCCTACTATCTCTGAACTACATGGTTAGTAATGGCTGTGTGCAGAATTCATTATGAAGCTGGTTACTAACAGTTGCAGGTCAATTATGATTTATAACCCTTGGCTTGATTTGGCAGAGGATGCTTTCCAGTTTACCTCCTTCCTTGCGCCCCGGAAATACATGTACTTGACATGTTCACATAGACAGCAGGACTGCCTGTCAAGAATAACATGCTGTATAAGTTTTAATTAGTGCAAATTTCAGTACAACAGCCTATAGAGCTTTTGCAGGCAAGTGTAAATGTAACATGAATGCAATGAACAACTAGTGTCAGTTCTTCACTGCTGACTGTAAAACCTCAACCATTGTTTTCAATCATGAACAATTGTTAAAATTGTTGTAATGCCGATATTAATGCTAGTTCTGGCTTCCCATTTTGTCTGAAGTCAGTGATGTTGTGCAGAAATGCTTCTGTTGACCCTGAAAGGTTAAGTGACTCTAGTTGTTTCCCATTGATTTGATGATTAAGGAATAGGTTAGAAATAAGAATATTGTACAATACAAAATAGCTACAATGAGAAATGGCTTGGCCATGAAATTTAATTATTAGGTTAAAAGCACAAGCTGCCCACAAACTCCATAAAGATTTCAACTTTTAATACTACTTGGGTCCAATAATTACTTTCTGAAAGTTTAGAACTTTTGTTTTGAACTGTAATTCTTTGGATAATATGACCAGATATACATTGCTAACATTTTATTTGTAATATTTTAAAATGGCCTCAAATCGAAGCATTATATACATGTGCAAAAATACCTGGTGAAACTCAACGGGTCTAGCAGGATTTGTGGGAAGAAATCAGAGTTAATGTTTTGAGTCCAGTGGCTCTTCATTAGAACCGTTGCCAGCTAGGAAAAATAGTATTTATGCTGAAGCCGATGTGGAGACGAGGAAGGGAGAGGTGAGTGGATAGGTAGAGATGGAAAGACAAAATGCAGGCTGGGTGATTGCTTTGCAGATCACCTAATTTCCATCCAGAAGAATGACCCCAAGCTTCCAGTTGCCTGTCACTTCAATGTACCAACGTGTTCCCACACCAACATTTCTGTTGCAGACCTACCGCAGTGTTTCAGCGAACTTCAGCGCAAACTCAAAGAACAACATCTCATTTTCCGCTCAGACACCCTGCAGACTTGAGAACTCAACATCAAGTTCAGTAACTTCAGGACCTGATTCCATTCTTCCATGTCTTTTGCCCACCCCACACCCAGTCCTGTTAATGACATGGTTGCTTTTAGCACAGTCACCCATTCTCATGTACTCATCGGCTTATTATCACATTATATGGGTTGCATTCAGTGCAGTTCACCCGTTTTCTCCTTCCTTAGCACCTTCTTATCACTTATTCAGCTTTTCTTCCGTCTTAGCCTGATATCCATAATCTCCTTGCTGTCTGGGTTCCATCTCCATCTATCTGCTCACTTCTCCCCTTCCCAGTCACTGGACTCGAAGGGATAACTCTGCCTTCTTCCCGCAGATGCTGTCAGATCTGCTGAGATTCTCCCCTGAAATTAGTGTTTTTGTTTCAGATCTCCAGCATCTGCAATTCTTTGTTTTACTATGTACACTTCCTTCACTCTCGCTTTCCAGTTGTGACTCCTTTTCAAGAACAGGGTACTTGTTTTTTAGCTTGGTCATGGATTATTGAGGTCATTGGTGATGTTAGCCTTTATTGCTCATCCCTAATTTCCAATGGCCTGAATGGCTTGCTAGGCCATTTCAGAGGACAGTTAGAGTCACCTGTGGGTCTGGAGTCACATGGAGGCTAGACACATGTAAGGACATTAGTGAACCGGATCAGTGTTTATAACAATTGATGATTGTCTCATGGTCACAATCACTGAACTAACTTTATAGCCTAGATTTTGTTTGTTGAATTTAAATTCCACCAGTTGCCACTGCCTTCAAGAAGGTGGTAATGAGGTAGTATTGCCTTCTTGAATCGCTGCAAGTACACTGCCATGCTGTCAAATCAAATTCCATGAATTTGAACAAGCAACATTGAAATAATAGTTTCAATAGGTGGCATAGTTTCAAGACAGTGTAGTCTGATATTATCCCAGATAATGCCGGCAACTTGTGGTATTTGCCTCCTCTACCAGTACTGTGTAAAGCCAATCCTCCTCATGTCTTTTTCTTGAGTGATTAGTGGCAGAGGATATACTAATATAGAATATCTACAGAAGAGGTACTGTTCTCAAATGGCAATAATTACGTTTGGTCAGGCAGAATTGCTCGGACCTTAGAGATTTGGTACAAATACATCTGGTCCCTCTGAGAGATGGTGAAGAACTCCCTATCTCTACCAATATACTGTATCGTGTATGACATCTGTAGAATGGGTAGAATGAATATGCCATGAATATTAACTTCTTCAGACCATTATCTTTACAACAGTTTGTGGGTTGGAAGGGAACTTGCAAGCAATGGCAAAGGTTTTAGGTAAAGGAGCCTTGGCAAGTTGCTGCAGTTTCCTGTTGCAGATGGGAGACACTGCTGTCACTGAACACTGGTGGCGGAGGCAATTAATTTTGAAGATAGTGGATGGGATGCCAATCAAGCAAGTGCTTTGTGTTGAGGGCTTAGAGAATTGTATTTATCCAACAAGTGGAGTGTATTCCTTCACATTGCATATTTTGCCCACTAGCCTGCGGGCAGGCTTTGGAAATTCAGGAGGTGAATTAATAGCGAAAGAATTCCCACTCCTTTGCCTTCTTTTGTAGCTACTGTTACTTATTTAGCTGGTCTAATTCAGTTTACAATCAACAATAACTTCCAGGGTGTTGCTGGCGGGGAATTTAACAGCAAAAACTAACACTTATAGGAGCTCTAAAATGATGAAACAAAATAAAGCTCTTCACAGGAGCAGGATTTTTTCTAAAATGACACCAAGCCACATAAGGAGATATAGTCAATTTTAAGGAGAATCTTAAAGAAAGAAAATGAGACAGAAAGGTGGTTAAGTGTAGAAAGGGTATTTCAGAGCCTAGGCAACTGACAGCACAGGCACAGATGTGCAGCAGCTAAAACTAGGATGTGCAAGAGGCCAGAGTTTGAGGAGAGCAGATATCTTTGAATGGTTGAGGGGGGGGGGCTGGAGGTTACTAAGAAAAGGAATGGCAAGGTCGTGGTGAGACTTTTCAACTCGTTATATATGTAATGCAAATCCCTTAAGTGTTCCCCTATCTTTTTTACACATATTTCTTCTTCAAATATTCATAAACTGCCTTTCTGAAAACTTGTTAAATGTGTTTCCAATACTCCAACAGCCTTCTGTGTGAACAAAACAAAAATCTTAATTTTGCCTTGGTGTTTATTTTGGTAATGATTTTAAATCTACGTGTCTCAGTTACTCACTCACTAGCCAGTGAAAACAGGTTTTACTTTATCAAAGCTAGTAAGAACTTTACTTTATCAAAACTTTTAAAATTTCTATACAACATGCCTTGCCATCCTAGACACCCAGTTGTCTCGGTTTGGATTGAGACATGAAGAATGGTCAGTTGGTTAGGTTTGACAGGAGCAGATATTCACAGAACTAAATCCCAGCATTGTGAAACCTTCAGTGCCTTCCAAGCAGATATCAGTTAATTCAACCCAGAACATGGACTGAACAGCAATTTCCCACTTGTAAGCTTAAATTACTACAATCAATATGTCTTTAAACTAGCCTAACACAAGATACAATTCCCACATTTCTGTTGCCATGATTTAAAAATTCATTCAAAAATATATGGATAAATCAAGCTAGGTATTAACATCCCAGAAACTATGCTCACTACATTTAAAAGAAAATACATTTTGAATTCCATCATCCCTTGCAAAACAACTCTTATTTGTAATATTTTTGTGATGAATATCTTAAAGCCATCAAGAACAATTAATAGCATACGGCACAGTCAAGTCCACTTTCACATAAATCTGATAGCAGAAAATTGCTGGCAAATGCCAGATTCCTATTTCCGTTGTGTTTATATAAGTGTGGTTTAGATTGTGATATGCAACTGTTTATTATTCATAGCGTAGGGGGAGTGTAACATTACAGAAATCACACAGTTTAGATAACACAAAGCATTCTCCAAACTTTATTATTACAATTTATTTCCTAATGTTCTTTTTAATGATTTTGCATCCCTCCTTTTAGGTTCTTCCAATTAAGCACTTTTCTTTCATACTTCTCCCGCTGTTCAACTTTAAAACTGTGCAAGTATCACACGCTAATTTCCTCTCCACCCTCTATCTTGAATAATTTGTTGTTTGGGAAGCTGCTCTGCAATAATCCAAGAACATTCCACAGCCAGGAAACATTTCCCCAAAGTCACTATTTATGAACCAGATACATCCACAGCACAGATACAAATAGTAAAGTCTGAAGGTCTGAATTTGTATTTGCTTCAAAGCAGGTCCATTGGTCCATTATAGTGCAATTATTCTCTTTATACTTATGTAAAGTTAGAAATAACACCATCTGGCTGTCCCAACCTATTTTGTGTAACAGGATTAAACTGTACAGGTTTCTCCCCAGGAAACAAAAGAGGAAAGAGCACTTTATCAGTGACAGTGATGGCATAGCCATCTGCCACATGTGTTACTATATACACTGTCAGGCAGAATTATAGCTTTCTATTCGGTACAGCAGCCAACCACCCTTTTTCCCTAGCAATGCCAATCCAAACAGAAAACAAAACAGAAGTTTGTTGCAGAGAATTGCTACTTTTGTACAACAGAAAGGAATAGATAGAAATTGTAGGAGTGCCACTGCATTGCTGGAAGTACAGCAGGGAACAACTTTTGCCTCCTTGGAATTGCCTGGGAGCCGGGTCATTAAACAATTAAAACTGGAGCCTGAAGCAATGTAACAGGAGTGCTCACCCAGTGTTAGCAGTGGAATTTCGGAATGGTGAGGTGCTGTCTTAAAGAGGGCCAAGGACAGGGATGGTGTCTTTTTGTTTTAATTCATTCACAGGATGTGGGCATTGCCAGCTGGGTGAGCATTAATTGTCCATCTTTAGTTGCTCATGAGAAGTTGGTTGCGGTAGGGGAGAAAAACAAGCATGTTTAGGCCAAAGATAAAAGATAACAACTATACATTCCTTTTCATCCAATGACCCCAGACAGTGTATCAAGCAGCAATCAATCCCTCACGCATCAACTGGAGTTGACGATTTACTTCTGGCGTACACATAGGTCTCAGAATCTGAGATAACAAGGTGTAGAGCAGGATGAACACAGCAGGCCAAGCAGCATCAGAGGAGCAGGAAGGCTGACGTTTCGGGACTAGACCCTTCTTCAGAAATCAGTCTCAGAATCTTGTTTGTCTGCAGACTTCAATACTATTGAAGTTATTGCAGGATATTTTGAGAGGCCTAGGATCACCATACTCTCAACTGTTCTCAGAGTGTGTAGCGAAGGTAGTAGAGCCATACCAACACCACCTCATAATTTACTTTAACTAAAGGCCATAAAGCTGGTGCATTTGTGATCTCTGGGTGAATTCCACTGTAGCCACTTCTATTGCACACAGATTCCACCCCAGGAGGGGACAGAATTGGTGGGCTGGCATATTTGAATGTTTTTTTGGCATATGCAGAAAAAAAACTAATCTAAATTTCAAGTATTATTTTAGACTTTATGCTTATGTTCTCGTAGCAAGGCATCTTAAATCATTTGGTTTCAGAATCACTCAGCATAAATTTTGTTTGGCACATATTGATGACATAATTGCCAGGTGTATTTATAAATTGAGGTACAAAGCTTTTCTTAGTAATCTTATAAGCCTAATCAAGTCTAAGATTAATATTCAGGCAAAAAAAAACAATTGGTAGCACTGTGGAAACTTACCTTATGACGGTAAGTATGAGAACATCATTGCTGTGTATAAATCTAGGATTGAATTTATACTCTGTAAAAAGATCTCTGTCAATACAGAAGAGGGATGCCAGAATAAGTCTGTACAGATCATATGCAGTAAACAACAACTTCTTTTAATTAATCTCACAAAATGTGCAATAATATTATTTGAACAGATAATCTGACATAATGACATTTAAATTAGGCCAAGTGTCAATGGGATTTTGTAGCGCAGATTGCTGACCTATAGCTGGTTGAGGTAATAAAAGGTCAAATTGACAAAGCTGTCAAAAACGAAAACGCAATGTCTGTGCTTTATAAGTGAAGGCATAAAGTACAGATGCAAATAAGATTTCAAATCTTTATAAGTTATTCGTTAGACTTCAGGTAGCATATTTGTGATGCACACCACACTTCACAAAGGATAGAATAGTAGAATTAATAGTTTGATAGCAATTATTTAGACAGATCTGATAAGTAAGACATAAGGAGACAATTGAGGGTTGGAAAGAGGTTAGATTAAGCACATAAACAACAGAGGAGTGCCTGTTAAGAGAGAAAATGAAGTGATTAGGGAAAGAAAAAGTAGGAAGGCAACAAAGAAATTAACTTCAAGAAATGTAAGACCAAATGCTAACATATTTTACATGCATATCAATTTTTTAAAAAAAAGTGTTCTGACATAAATAGGACCCTTAATGTATAGACAGGCTATTACCATAAAGAGATGGCAGATATATGAAATAATAATTTTGCTTTGATATTTATCAGCGAGAAAATAATGTTGACATGAGCAATGAAATAAATGCATTTAAAATAAAAAAAAGGATGTAACAAATAAACTGAACAAGCTCAAAGAGGATAAAACTCCTGGTCCAGATGGATTGCATCTTAAAAGCATTTAAAAGAATTTAAAACATATTTTAAAAGAATCTAGGGAAGAAATAGCAGAGGCATTACTATATTTTTTTAAAAAAATAAATTGCTAGAAAAAGGGATAGTGCCAAAAAATTGCTAAATTCTCATCATTAATAAATGATACAAAACAATTCCTGGAAAATTATAAACCAGTCGATGTTACATCAATGATGGGAAACGTAACAGAATCTCTACTGAAGGACAGAATAGAAGAACAACTGCAAGTGAGAAACAAAATAATGAATAATCAATTTTAAGTTCAACATAAGTGCTAGGCTTTGTGCCAATGATTACTCATTACAATTTTGCCAGAATTTCCAGATGTTCTTTGACTCAGGGAATGCTAGGGGCGTGTGCGAAAGGATCAAAAAAGCAGCACCATCAGCAAAGAAAACAGGTCCATTGAAACAAAGGACAGGACATCACTGACCTCAATAAAAAAAATGGATGTATGGGTAGAGCACAACCTGAGTTATACTCTAGGGAGAAAAAAAATCACCAAAGAAGCTGCAAACAAACACCAGCAAAGTTTTGCCTGTTATGACAGAGTTGAATATTAATTCCACAGTGAAGGAAAGTATCAAAGCTACTGACTTGCAAACCAAGGGTGAAGCTGCTGCTACCGATGCTTCACCACTTGAACTCATCAGCCATGGGAAACTGGCACTCCCGCAGCATCTGCATGATCCTGTCGGTTTCTAGTGGGGCTGTGACCAGCATATACTGGCTGCAAAGACCCTGTGCAAGGCTAACTTCAACCTTGCAGATGGCACCCACAATTGAGGCATATTCCTGCTGACCATTGTGGGAAAGGTATTAGCTCATGTTGCCCTTGTGAGGCTGCAGATCCTGGTTGAATGCAATGACTCCAAATCGCAGTATAGTTCAGTTTGATCATCAACATCAGAAAGATAAACAAATAATTGCTTAGCAGTACAGAACTCAAACAGTACAAAGAGACGAGGAGAAATTGAAGCTTTTCTCTTGCACACATTAGAAGTAGGATGCAAGAAACTGATGTGAAAAAAGCCAGAGACATCACTGTATACAGCATGAGAAGAGGGTGCTGATTGTTTGGACCATCAGGATGTAACAGGGAAATAATGCCAATAGTGATTTATAGAGTCATAGTGACATACAGCACAGAAACAAACCCTTCAGTCCAACTCATCCATGCTGACCAGATATCCTAAATAAATCTAGTCCTATTTGCCAGCATTGGGCCCTTATCCCTCTAAACCCTTCCTATTCATATATCTATCCAGATGCCTTTTAAATGTTGTAGTTGTACCAGCCTCCACTACCTTCTCTGGCAGCTCATTTCATAAACGCACCACCTTCTGCGTGAAAAAATGTTGCCCCTTAGGTCCCTTTTAAATCTTTGCCCTCTCACCTTAAATCTCTGCCAAAAGGCCTTTGATAAGGTGCCCATAGTAGAAAAAATAAATAAGATCAGAGAATGTGGACAAGTCAGGGGACAGTTAGTAGGATGGATTGATTGTTGGCTTCAAGACCACAAGCAGATAGTGGGAGCAAATGGCAGTTATTCAGAGTAGCACAAGGTGGGGAGTGGTGTCCAGTGCTGGAATCATTGCTATTCACAATTTACATTAAGGGTGTAGACTTTGGAATTAATAAACAGAATTTGTAAATTTGTGGATGACAATTTTTTTGCAGGGTAGGAAGATAGGGACATAGGAGAATGACAAACTATTACAGGACATTAACAAACTTATAGATATGTCAAATAATGAGAAAATTTCAATGCAGATCAAAGTGAGGTAGTACATTTTGGCGAAGTTTATCATGTACAAATTGGCTACTCCGTTGCTGCGTTACAACAATGACAACACTTCAACAGTGTAAAATACATTGGGATAGTCCTAAAACCATGATAGCTGCTAAACAGGTGTAATTTTTTTTCCTTTCTTATCACCGATCAGTATAACAGATTCTACCATACCTAGAGTTGCTTTAGAAAATGAATATAATAACGATGAATTACAAATAATGTACGAGCAAAACAAGAATATTCTCAACTAGAGCAACTTGCATAAATAAGTAATGGGGCAAGGTTTAAAGTTGAAGTACAAGGCAAGTTTTATACACAGAGGGTGGTGGGTGCCTGGAACTTGCTGCCGGGGGAAGTAGCGGAAGCAGATACTATAGTGACTTTTAAAGGGTGTCTTGACAAATACATGAATAGGATGAGAATTGAGGGATACGGTCCCCGTAAGGATAGGGAGTTTTAGTTGTGATGGGCAGCATGTTGGTGCAGGCTTGGAGGGCAGAAGGGCCTGTTCCTGTACTGTATTTTTGTTTGTTCTTTGATATTGATGACATATTTAACACTGCAGCAGAGGTCGAGACAGCAGAAGCCAGTAACTCAAAACAAACGAATCAGACAAGTCTGTTTCAGTTATTCCTACAGAATTTGAAGTGAAATGGTCCAGCAAAAGAAGCACGTAATCCTTGTTAGAATTACATGAAGTGCAAGTTTACGAAGGTTAATTCGTCCCCGTGTTCCTTGGCCAGACACAGCTATCATACTTAAAACCAGACTTTGCCTGCTGTTCTCTGCAGATCCAGTCAAGCCTCCTAGTCCAGATAGGGTCCAGATTCAAACTCCAGGGTCAATTCCTTATATCATCCCAACATTTCAGCAGCCAACAGACAGACAAAAGAGAGGTAAAGCAGAAGGCTGTGAATTCCCCAGCTACGTCATTCACATTATTAAACCTAAACCTTCACCAGTTCCAGCTGTTGTATTCAATTGGAAAAGCTCAGGTGATCCTGCAACTGCACTACCTTGAATATGCTCTAAACTCATTTGGTGGCTGTGGCAACTGTTCGAAACCACTGTCAGGACCATTTTCAGCTATGAACGTTATCTGAATGTAGATAACCAGCTCTGGGCACTGGTACATTATAAAATCTTACAAGATATAAGGAAGCCATTTAGCCCTTTGTATTTATGCTGGTGTCCTGAAGAGCTATCCATTTAGTCCCATTCTCCACCCCTTTCCCCATACACCTGCAATTTTTCCTTTTCAAATATACATCCAATATCATTTGAAAACTGCTGCTGAAACTGTAGGTCAGAATCTTGCATAATCATTTTAGCCATTTCTGGTTGAGGAATAAATGTTTCCTGGAGCACTCAAAGAATACCCGACTTCTTCAAATAGTGCAATGGTTAATCACACGTTCACCTCGAGTGTTAGTCAAGGCTTTAGTTTAACATTATATCTGAAAAGCTGGTTTCTCACACAACGAAGCACTCCCTCAGTTATTTTCTAGAATGTCAGCCTCAAGTGGGTTGAACTCTCAATTTCTGAATTATAGGTAAAAGTAGTACCGACTAAGTTAGTACTCAGCTTTTTGTTTTTCATTTTACAGCACTATAATGTCAATACAGCCTCTATTTACAATATGTTTAAATGCTTACTTAAAACTCGGTGAAAATAGGAGAAAGTATAGGGGGAAAAGTCAATTTTTATCACAATTATTTTTTAGGCTTTATCTGTGGTCAGTGGCAAAAAAAGGTATCTCTTGGCCCACAAATTAAAGTCCTTGATAATATTGAGAAAATAATGACTGATCCGAGAACAAACTTACATTTGTCAAACTTGGTACAAATGTACACTCCACAACTAATTTCTACTTTGACAGCATGTCCTCTGGGGATAATTAATACATGTTAAAACAACATAAGGCTCATACTGGATTTCTTTAACGGTTATATTAAACTCTCCTCCAGTGATAAATAATCCAGTAACCTAATAACTGGATTCAGGTTACACAATAAAGTGCAATCATATTCACTTTCATCCAGTGCCATACTTTGGACTATATGTAACCTAATTGCATAAGAAAAAGAGTAAATAAATTGTGTATTTCCATTCTTTTTAAATAATACTTATTTTGAAGATCAGTTTTAAATGCATTCTTAAATAGCATATTTAAGCTTGATTTAGTGATCAGAGATTCCAATTTATTTTACCTTTCCAATTTCTCTTCACTCAGAAATCACTACAGATATATTCATAAAGGAATGCCCCCAAACAGGCTACTAAACTGGCAGTTCCACACAACTCTTTGCTGGAGATTTCTCCATTACCTTAAAAGTTGCAGAAACTTGGCAGTTCTGGGTTTTGGCCAAAATTTCGTGCACTGGAGTCCTTTCTGCACCGGCTTTGTCAAAATGCCTTTGTAATATTTGTGGATACTGCCTCCATTGCTCTTTCTTTGACTTGGTCTATGGTTCACAGTGGTAGAGGAACAACCACTCGTGAGTATTAATCAGAAGAGGCTCAAGATGTCATTAATTGCATTACAGCAATTAGGTACAAGTTACATTAGCTAGTTGGACATTGTTACTTAAGATATTGAGGGCACATCAATAACATATCGGTCCCCTTCAAGGTCCATGAGCCATTCTCTTGATTTCCCCACCCAAGACTATATGTCGTCATCATAGTGTGAAAGCAGGCCATTTGGCCAATTTAGTCCATACAGACCCCCTTAACAGCACAGATGGCTAGATCGATAGTAGTCAAGATACCAGGAAACACCAGTTAAAAGTGATAATGAGACCTAGAAATTTTTGATTTATTTGTAAGTAAAAGTAATTTTCAATCAGACACAGCCAGAATATTGGCTGAAAATGTCCAGGGATGAATCAATGTGGTTTTCGTGTCACTAGAATTACAGAGGTAACAACAAGGATGGTAAAAACAAAAAACAGAATAACTCTCAGCCAAACTATTAATTCAACTTTTCTTTTGTGAATAACTCATTTTTAACTGTCTTCACACCAAAATATATTTAGGTTTGCAAATCTTTTTATTTTCTGTACCATTCAGTCTCTTCAAACCTGACATTGCAAGCATAATCTGGATAATTATTCTATGGTGGTGCCAATTGCAATTATCACTAAGTACTTGAAAAGTTATATCATGGATAACAATTTCCAGATACTACTCATAGTACCGCACTGGGAACAACACTCCAATTAAAATATGAAGGAGAACACATGTTTTTAGAAAGAAAATTAAACTAGAAATATATACTGTTAAAACCTTAAAAAAAATGAATTAACCAAATCATTAGCAGCAGAGGTTTTAAAATTGGTCTCAAATCCTGGGCTGGGGAGAGAAATTCATCAGGTTATGCGCTCTTGCCTCCTCTTTGTAGTCAAGTGTGTAACCAAGATGGCACCTGGTTACATTGGTGGTGGTAAAATGGCACCAAAGATTGTCGACTTTTGTTTCAGTGGTGGTGGCACAGCGAAGGAGACTCGTGCCTGGCCACCAGGCCCATGACGGAGCACTTAACAAGAAGGCCTGCAAAGCTAGACACTTTTTTTTAGTTCTTCATTTTCTGCCTTTATAGTCTATGTTTTGGTATATTTTTCTGTGTTTTAAGATGGCACTGGAGAGTGGCGACACGATACAACATTTTTCACTGTACTTTGTAACAAGATACACTTGACAATAAATACGTAAAATCAGTTAATCAACTCATCACCTAGCAACTATTGTTGAACGTGTAGATGCGTGAACATCATGTGATGAGATCCTCGACAACTACCATAAAGGGAGGGGCTTTAATGGAATAAAGTGCTCTCGGCTATGCTTCAGAAGCAGCAGTAGCACAAGAATATAGACAAAATGCCTGAAGTAAAATAAAAGATACAAAACTGAGAAGATGAGCTTGTGGAAACAGAGTGACATGATAAGATAAAGAGCTTTAGGAAAGATGATCCAGAGTGTATAGTCTTAGCTGAAAGACTTGCCTCCGATAGTCAGTTTTGAGGAAGATTTTGAGCATCAAGCAGACTGGAGTTGGAGGGAACATGTCATGTACAACGCTGTAGGACTAAAGGAGATTTCCAAGCAAATGTGGAGTGAGGCACAGAAAGACTGAAGATAAAACAAGGATTTTGAAGTTGGATCATTCGAAGAAAGCAAAACTAGTGGGTCAGGTAATGACTGGGGGACTTTTTGTGCCATAGAATTTGAGAATAGTTGATGTTTGTGTAACGTGGAGTGGTGAAACCGGGGGCAGACCATTGGCGGTAAACAAGTTTCTAAGTGACAAATACCAAGGATTTCAGCTTCCATGGAGCGAGGCAGGTATATTAGAAAGTAAATAGTGGTAAATCTGAAACATCAATTAAAATTAAATTGAGACAGGAAAACTTGAAGCACAAGTTAAAACTAAGTATGACACGACGATAGCATCCCCACCCAATTGGACCAGGACAGCTGGGTTCAAGCCCTACTTGCCCTGAATGTTTGTCATAACACGTCTTAAAAGGGTTGACTGAATATCTAAACAGGTTGATTAAAAATCTCAAACTGACAAAATATAAAAGTTTAAAGGGTGATCAGCATAGGGAACAAACTTCAGAAAGGGAGCAAATGCATACCAAAAAATCTGTAATAATGTGTGGAATAATTGAGTGCTATTGTTTCTTCTATGAAATACTAGCTAAAATGATTAAATTGCTTTCCTGATGCAAATCCCTCTTGTGATCCCTTTCCAAGAAAAAACAAACAGTATACACAGTATTCAAGCAATTTGAGTGGGATCAATAACCATCCAAATTGGTCCTGGGATCAGAACTCTAATAACAATTTCAGTCAGAAACAATGCATGAGTGCCTTTGGCCTTCTTTTAATTATATTTGTTCTCTCCTGCTGACTAGAATTTGAGGAATGCCAAATCACCTTCCAGGACCTTTCTTGAATCATCAGTTTTCATTGGTCAGCGTGAGTACATCTGTAGTCTTTGGACAGGATAGACAAGCCTTAATTCAGGCCTCCAGATATATGCATTCTCCAGCAGTTGCCATTGGATGACAATTGGTGGAGGGCATCTGTTCCCTTCCCCCAGTCGAAGATGCTAAGTCTCACTAACTACTAACCCATTCAGAGCAGCTAACAACACAGATCAGACACTGCTGTAGTCTGGGAGATCTGTCTTTGCATCATAAAACATGACAGAAAATCCTGTTGTCCCTTCATCACTCCTCTTTGCTTCGGCATTTGCTAATCAGTAGTGGTGTTTGCTCGAGTCAAAACATAATGAAAGGAAAGAACCTCTCCGGTGAACATACTTTGTTAATACAAGATTGTTTGAAGTTCTGAGCTTCCTAAGAATGCACAGAGTAACTGAACTCCAAGATCCCTCGGTATGTTTCACATTATTTTGTAAAAAAGAATATCCTGCATTTTGTTGCCACAAATTTCCGAAGTATGTCATTTATATATTTTGGGTCACAGTTCAGTAATTGTTGGTTTTATCTCAGTAACCTTTCTTAGTTCTAAATCCATTTGCAATCACCATAAATTAGAAACATAAACTTAAAGAGACTGGCTGAAATTATTTGTACGGTAATTAAATCATATCTTCATACAGCACAATAATAAATTGGCTGTGTCTTGAGCCAAAACATAGAGAACTGTCACAAATTCCAGTTCTTACACCACAAACCACACATTTATAATTCCAAGAAATTGCCTCACATGCATCATGCATGGGGTCAAATGTGACAAGATTACCTCATTCCAAGAATCCATCATAAACAAGCTTTGAGGTTAAATGGAATACCCTGAGTAAATATCTTTTGTAAATAAAAGGAGCACCAGCAAAATAAATGACAGAGATGAGATGTGGACTGGACAAGAATCAAGTCCTGTGAACTTTTAAAAAAATATTTGTGTTTGACTGTTCAGTGTCCAATCAGGACATCCGACTAGGGGCAGTAAATGAGCCAAAAGGGTTCCAAAAATTCAGTGACCAGTCACATTTCTCTACAATAACTGACACTGCATTTCAAAAGTAACTTAGCATGTGTGAAGCAATTTGAAACACTTTCAAAAGAGATATGGGTATGGGTATCGCTTGTATTAAACTATGTCACTCAAAAGATTTCTCATGGCATGGTGCATGGGTCCAGTGTGGGGTGGCTTATGTGTCAAGCATGTGCGTATAAAAGCAACAACCTGTTTTATATCACTCCCAGTTCTTTCCCCTCTGGGAATAGTAAGACGATTTCAACAATTAGCAGGCTGATTATTAACCTGTTGAACCACAGCATGAATACTGTTTCTGTGGCCAACTATTCTGGAACATGGCTTGAAACAAAAGCTTCTAACTTAGGGGCAAAATAAGGTGCAACACCTCCTACTCTGGTTTTCAGCTGAAGGGTAATTAGTGTGCAGGAGACTGACTTAGAATACAGAGAATGCAAATTCAAACAAAATATTAAAAAGTTACACATTTGGTCCATATCCTGACATAAGGCTAGTGAAATGGGTCTTAGGTGGTAACTTCAAATGGACAAGAACTAATCATTGGTTAATCTTACACTCTGCCCAATGATCTTTTCCAGTTCTGAGGAGGGCTCACTGGACCCGATATGTTGATTCTGCTTTCTCTTCACAGATGCTGCTAGACCTGTTGAGTTTTACCACTAATTTCTGTTCTTGTTTTTCATTTCCAGCATCCACAGTTCTTTATTTTTGTTTTGCATCGTGTCTTATCCTGGAGGAGATCATTTAATTCAGCACATTTCAAACTAAACCTGTGCTTTGTTTCTTTATTTGAGTTAAATGATTGGCTTTTTTTTAAAAACAGATTCAACGGATTTGTGGACAACTTGCTAGAGTTTGTAACTGTGACAAAGAATCAATACAAAAACTTCATTTGCACTCCCACTGACTTAGTAGTTGAAATGTTGTCCCTTGTTTCAGTCTTAGAGTCATAGAGCTGTACAGCATGGAAACAGACCCTTCAGTCCAACTCTTCCATGCTGACCAGGTATCCTAAGTTAATCTGGTCCCATTTGCCAACATTTGGCCCATATCCCTCTAAACCTTTCCTAATCAAATACCCATCCAGATGCCTTTTAAATGTTGTAATTGTACCAGCCTCTACGGTCTCCTCTGGCAGCTTATTCCACACACATACCACACTCTGCACGAAAAAGTTGCCCCTTAAGTCCCTTTTAAATCTTTCCCCTCTCACCTTAAACCTATGCCATCTAGTTTTGGACTCCGCTACCCTGGGGAAGAGACCTCAACTATTTATCCTATCCATGCCCCTCGTAATTTTATAAATTTCTGTAAGGTCACCCCTCTGCCTCCAATGCTGTAGGGAAAAGAAGCCCAAGCCTATTCAGTATCTCCCTATAGGTCAAACCCTTCAACGCTGGCAACATCCTTGTAAATATTTTCTGAACCCTTTCAAGTTTCACAACATCCTTTTTATAGTAGGGAGATCAGAATTGAACACAGTATTCCAAAAGTGGCCTATCTGCTACTAAATTAAAAAAAACATGATTATTGTAAATATCTGTCTAGAGTCAAGTAGCCACAGCAGTCCTGTCCCAATGAATAATACCAATTAAAGATGTATTCAGTTGAACCTTGTGCATTATTCCAACACTGCATAACTCCTAATAAAATAGCTTGACTTTTTAGACAAGTGTTTTCAGTCTCACAAAGCTGATCTACGTGACTTATTTATTTCAACGCTTATCATTGTATCCTTGGGATCCATGAGGATTCCCTTTTTTTGAGTGCTCACAGATAACTATTGGCATGAACGTGCCCAATCCATCACAATTCCACAGTTCAGAATCCATCAACTTTGCCTTTTGAATTCACAATTAGGATCTCCAAAGTATTATAAAATAAACAAAACTCCCAAATCAGTACAACCATTCATTAAATATTTAGTCCATTCCCTCTGTAAACAAACCTATTATTTTGAAGCAATTCATGAATCAGATTTACAACTTTCATGGGGTACTTAAGATTGCTTAACTGCTTTTAATCAGAAAATGGCATGTTGGGAGCACAGAGAGAAAAAAATGTACATTCCTGCAGTTGCAAAAGCTGTTCCTCAGTAATGGCTTTTGTTGAAATTATCTTTAAATTTACTTCATAAAAACCTCCACTTATTTTTTTTTCTCTCCCAGTACCTCAAAAATATTGTCAAATCAATTCCTGAAAACAAATTCTCTTTTTCTGAAGCAAACTTTTGAGGCGAAGCTGTGTAATAAAAAAGGCTTGTTTTCTATATAAATTAATCTGACAAGAGATGAAGTAATAAAAATATTTTACTTCCAAAAATGGCATTCAATGCGCTAGTTCAGATTTGCAGTGCACAGTGTATGTCAATTAGTTCAGCATGCAATCAGCTCTTTGAGACATGCTGACATTATAAGGTTAGAAATGAAAGCAAGTATTTTACATACTTAACAGTATGGCGAAGTATTCAGATGGGCTGATTTTTAAAATGTATTACTCAATTACAGTATGTCACTTTGGCTTCTTCATGCAACAATATCCAATGTTCCATTGGTTTTTGTTGAAAATAGAAATAAATTGGAGAATATGTGATCTAAAGTAGTGAATAAAAATAGAAAATGCTGTCAGTTCCACAGAATAGTAATTGATTGAAATGGTCATTGTTACTCTGTCCACAGATGCTGCCTGATCTGTTAAGTATTTCCAGCATTTTGCCAATGTCAAATGTTAGTCTCACTGCTGATAGTTTCTTGTTTTCCATTTCCCTCCTGCCTTGACTAACAGTTCATATTTCTAATTTTCCAATCTGCTGAGACCTTTCCAGAGTCTGAGAAATTGTTGAAGTTTACAACCAATGCATCCATTATCCCTGCAAGCATTTATTTTAAGGTGCTGGCATACAAGCCATCAGGTCAAGGGCAATTATCAGCCTTTAGTTTCATTAGTTTTCAAGATTTTTTTTCTTTGGTTATAATGATTGTTCTAAGTTCCTCCTTCCCTCTTCCACCTTGACGTTATACTATTCGTCATATGTTTTCTGTGTCTTCTACTATGAAGATATAAAATGTTTGTTCAAAGTCTCAGTTCCTATTTTTAATTCCGAAGTCTATATATCTAAGAGACCAACAGTTACCTTGTCTACTCCCTCATTTTATATACTTATCTGGTTTTATATTTCTTGCTAGTTTTCTGTTACATTCTGATTTTTCCCTTTTGTCCCAGTCCCAGCCGCCCCACCGCTGTGAAAGTTAACACAGGACAGAAGGGGCTTAATGGGAAATTCCCCGCTGCTGAAAGTCAGATGTTAATTAGTAGGCAAATTGACAAAGTTATCCCTGAACCCACTGTAATTCAGCGATGGTTTAGGAGTGAAACGGGGTTCACTTGGCTTTCCCACATTCTTATAAGGCCGCCCAGAAAACTCTTGGGTTTGTCAGCAGCCTCCTGGAGTAAAAGTGTGTGACCTCATTATCAGAAAGTTTCTGCCTGTTCAAGGGACATGGCTCTGGGGGGAGAAAAAGGGACAGTGAAATGTCACTTCCTCTCCACCCCACTCCACCCATCCTCCCCTCCTCAACTGCTCTACCCTCTGAATCCTTACCCCCCACCCACCCTGGAAACGCCCTTCCCAACACCTTCATCCTGTTTCTTCCACCTTTGGTCTCGAATCCCATGGTGATCATTGGTCTTTGTTGGGCACATTACCTCCAGCAGCCCCTAGTCTCACTGCTGGCACAATGAGCTGCCCCCTCACTGATTATCTGGCACCACTGTGTGTGTGACACTTCTGTTCCTGGTGACGTCATTCATAGTAATGGCTTGGAGAGCATTTAATTCCATAATACCTGCCCCACAGGGGTAACGGGGATTCCTCTTCGGTTCTTTGGTGAGAATTCCCCTCCCCCCACCCCGGATAAAAGAATCCTGGCCTATATTTTAAACTTCTGAGCCAAGATCATTTCTAATTACTGTACTGATCTTAGCCTTTACTAACAGAACCACCCCATCTCCTTTATCTTTCCTTATCCTTTTGAAGCATCACAGAATCTTGAATATGCAAGTCCTAGTTTTGGTCATATTGCCACCATATTTCTGAGATAACTATCATAGAACATCCCATCAATTTCTTTTTATGTTATCAATCCATCTTTTCTGCAACAAATTCTGCATGCATTCTGATTTTAAAAAGCTTTCAATTTAGTCTTTTCTTTCAATTTTTCCCTCTGAGTATATTTGCTGGTACATTTTTATGTTTTTCATTCCATCACTGTCTGGTTATCATAACTGGATAGTTCTCCTGTATTGCTGCTTTGTCTTTTCTCCTCAACTTTAATCTTTCCCTTATGATACTACCCCTCCCCATTTCACTGTTTAATTCATAGCCTTTTCTACAGTCTTATTTATTTGATTCATCAGGGCACTTGTTCTAGCATGAGTCATGCACAGTTGACAAGAACAACACGTTTCTCCAAATACTAATGTCAATTCCCCATGAGTCAAAACCTATTTCTCCTGCTCCAATCTTTGAGCCATGCATTTAATTTTCTGTCCTTTGTATCTGTTTCTAATTCACTTTGGCTCAATTAGTAACCCGGAGTCCTTGTGGCTCACTTTTCTAATTTATACCTTAGCTGCTCATACTCCCTTAGCAGAATCTCCTTCTTAGTATCACACATAGTGTTTGTGCCTTGCAGGCCACAACAAATGATTCTTCCCTTTATGCTCCATGTTCCTCTTCAGATCCAAGGACACGTCCTTTACCCAGACTCGCTATCGGCTGCTGAGAACAGAATCTATGCACCTAACTACAGGTCTCCTACTATCGCTGCATTGATTTTTAGTCCCTGCACTTGAATAGACCCATGAACCACTCACTGCTCAGTGATTAGTCTGCTCTCATCCACGTGCGATGCAAGAACCTTGTACACCTTATGCAATTACATGGGCTGAAATTCCTCCAGTGCTACCTTCTAGATGTAACTCATAGTTACACTTTCCTGTCTTTGACTATTGACCAAATACGCAGCATATAATTTAAGTGGCAAAAGCTCCTACCTTAAACAAATGTCCAGATAACTTTCTTTCTCAATGATGTGTCTCATTGTCTGAAACTCAGACTCCAGCATATCAAATCTGAGCCAAATTTCCTTGTGTTAGAAACACAAGCTGCAGATGTGAGTGCTGTAGATCACACTGGTATCGACTAACTCTCAAATAATACAGCTGTAACATTTCTGCTGACTGTATCTCAGTATTTTATTTAACTAATCAGGTTTTTAAGTATTGAAATATCACTCAAAGGTTACTTATAGGTATAGTTGTACTAAGTATTTTAACTGGGAAAGCTATAAATTAAATACAGTGTTAATATCCTACTCCTACTTTAAATACTGAGCTTAGAGAAAGTAAACATGAAACTCATTAATCACCTACCTGCTCTTCCAATTTATATCTTGAGACCTTACCTCCCAGAACTCCCAGCCTCCTACTCCTTCTCTCAAACTTTTGTGTGTCTTGGAAAAGGCACTGTTGTGTTTTTTTTTAAACTCAGTACACTTAATTCCCTTATTCATCATTCATCACCAAATTTCTCAATTAAATACTCTTTACAAGCAGTACTTCATTCAGCTGGCCTCTGGGCCTCATATTATATAAGGTGGGGTGGTGGGAAAAATTCTGAATTGGAATTGGAAAGAAACAATTTTCCCCCTGGTCCACAGAAAAACCTTTTAAAACAAGGTGAATATTGCCTCTGACACCCAGCATGGAAGCTATCATGGTTCCCTAGCTCAGGCCTCAGGAGAAAGTGATCAGGCTCTGATGATGTCATTGGATCTCAACCTGCATATTTAAAAAAAGGCCACATCAGCTTTGAACAGATGTCCATGAACCTTCTTTTTAAAATTGCTGTTAATTTAGGACAGGAAGGAAGCGTTAAGCCTTCACCCACACATCCACAAACCCAACCCCCACCTCAACTACTTTTTAAAACAGATTCTCCACCGTTTCCATCAGAACTGAGCATTTTAAGTTGAGATCCTTAGTTTAATTAAGCCAAAAGTTATTCCTTTTTTTTATGGTCTCCTTGCTCTCAGTCACTCATGGCAGAATTTCCTGAGGAGTTTATTTTCCTATGGCAGAACTTAAACTGTAATTCAAGTGTAAGTGCAATGTCACCTATAGGATAAATGCAAAGGAGGCTCCTGCCTTGTGTCACCATTATTCTGAGCTGTAGCTGCCTTTCCTCTACCACTTAGGTGCAGCAGGAAGGCTCATACATTGGCAAAATCCTTTCAGCTGATCCTGAACAAATGGTGGGTGGAGAATGGAGAGAGATGCTCCAAATAATTGAGTGCAGAGACTAAAAGCACTTTGGTTAAGTATGGCGCTAATCTCAGCAAGAATTATTTACAAAACAAACCCTGAAGCAAATCGTTGCCAACTTTCAGATTACTCAGTTATGTTGACATCAAGAGACATCAGACTCTACACTGCCCACAAATTTGGGTCTAATCCTATTCAGTATATTTCTGGTATAAACATAGTAAACTCAGTCTTTTATATGTGGGGTGGGTGACCGTACCATGTAGGTGAGCAATGAAGAATTTTGATGGATGCGTCTTGAACGTAGTGCAAAATGTTTGGAGAACTTGGATGTAACAAAGCTTCAGACAAAAAGCCCCTTGAACTTCCTCCCAAAAAGAAAATAGATCTATATCAGCTTTATGTAGTAGTTACGCCAAAAAGTTCCAGAGCCTTCTCTGCCATTGTCTGGCAGCCATCAGACAGCAGGGATGTAATTTTAAATCTCATATCATTTATATTACTAAAGAAAGAAAATTGCTCTTAATGTTTCAAAAAGATTAAGTTGATTATTACAGGCAGGTTATTAAAAAATACCTGTCAGAAGCTGGTTTAATCCTCCACACAGACTTCATTTATGAGCAGTGATTTGGAGGGGGAGGGGTTTGCAGAGAACTTAAATCTCTATTTTGTCTACTGGCCTTCGTTTAGATTGTATTTAAGAAAAGCTTTAACAATTGACAGTACATCTAGTAACTGTGAAAAATGATGCTGTTGAAAATATCTTAATATATGCTATAAGATTAAGTATATATATTTATTTTTGGAGTCAACCATTTCAAACAGGCATTATGTAATTACAAGCATGAAAAGCCCTTTTGTGTTCTAGTTGCAGTAGTATCAGATGGGAAATGTACATGGAGAAAAGCCCTTGTCTACTCTAAAGATATTTCAGCTTCTCACACTGTGACCGATGGTTAAAGCAACAAACCCAGGGTCATAGGTACCAGGCATGGACTGATCACTTTGTTAAATTGCCAATACTGGAAAGTTAGTGTTTATGTACTAAGGCCAAACGAACAAATGTACCCTCTCCCTTCTGGAATAAAAAGGGACTGAAGCTGGGGGTGGTGGGAGCAAGGGGAGGGAGTCATCAAGTAAGTCAGTACTCAGCCTCCCAACTGGACCCTATTTTTCTTCACTCCTTGACCCTGTATCTGAACTAGCCATGCATCACCATGCAGCAGTTCAGCAGACCGAACTGAAATCTATGTGCTGATTTTAAAAAATTTAATGATGCTCTGGAAATCTTAAAGGAATGTATGGAAAGCAAGTGACAGTAATCACCCACAATCTTCACCTAATAACATTGCTGATAATACAAACTTGCAGTGAGCAAGTCTATCTTACCAGCTCTTGTATATAGTTAAGTTCAATTAAAAGCCTGTTAAGTGTAAACTCATCAGAGTAGGTCTAATTTTACTGCATGGTGGCAACAGTGACTAAAAAAACTTATGGAGCAAGGGGCAAGTGGCAGAGAGTGCCTGAATTGAAATGGGAGTGGCAGTGCAGTGCCAGAGGGGAAGGACAAGGCCAGCACAGCCATCTGACCATTGAAGTGTGAGAATATCTTGAAGAACAATCCAGTGGCAGGACGAGGCTGCAGGTTAAGGAATTCAGGCCCCACCTTCAGTACTGGCCCACAGAGAGCCCATGCAACGCTGACAAAGTGCAGGAAAAGTCTGTAACAAGGAATGTGGCAAGTGGCAATAAAACAGTCAACCATAGGGAGTGACAGGGTTTTTTTAAGATCATAGGTCTCATAGAGACAGGAAAGAAAAGAGCCCTCAAAATCCAATGAAACAGATCACGGTTGACTCCACTAAAGCATCGTCCAGCAGCAGCTCTGCCAAGCTGGTATTAGAGAGGGTCATTAGTGCCAAGAGAAACCAGTTTGAAACTGGAGATCAGCAGTACAGGAAACTCAGAAACAGACCACAACAGTCTGTATGTGACTTGCATTAGTGGGTGACAAGAAGCAGGATGAATTTTGGTTGGCGTGGCAGGGAAGGGGAGAGTGGAGTGGATGTAACTTCAGCACTTCAGTTCCCCGATTTTGCAGAATCATGTGATGAATTGCATTATGCACATATCAACGTTAGTTGCAACCAAACAAATTTTAAATTGAATACAGGAGATGATGTTTTTATTCTTTTAGGTGCAAAACCATATTTGAGTCCTCAGGCCACCTTCCATTCAACGTTGGAGAACAGAAGGTACTGAAATCAGAGTGAGAGGTCAGACAAATGTTACACTTTTCAATAAGGGAAGGGAGATCACAGAAATCTTGTATGTCATCTATAATCATTACTCTTCTTTACTAAGCGGAAATATCTTTTTGGCTTTGATTATTCTTCATCCTATAATCGTAAAAGACACTGAAGTTAACTCAGTGTACCAGGGATCACTCTCCACTACAGAAATTCCATTCCTAGAACTGCACAAAGATAATGCAGATCCTTTATTTCAAAAATGGCGCTTAAAACATGGGGCAAAAAAGGCACCAAAGAAAAGGCACAAGCCACGAGAGGACATTCTAGACCTTAGTTTACTCTTGGGGGTCACAGATAGAAAATGAACCAATTACTCATCTAGGGGAATTGGAAGTCCTAGACCGTATATATTCTTGGGAGTCAAGCAGCACCTTTTATGTCTCTGATATCTCTTTTGAGGGAAACTATCACTTTGCTCATGAAGGTACCAAAGAGGTAAATTTGTCTATGTATTCCACTGAAATGGTCAAGGGCGTGAAACAAAAGCCACAACTGCAACCACAATGAGATGAATAAATCATTCTCGGCCATGAAGGTCACAGCACTACAGAAAACAGAAAGGGACTGGCATTTCTTTAAAATAAAAAGAAAAATCACTCATGGGATGTGAATATCACTGGCTGGGCCAGCATTTATTACAAGTCCCCACTTGCCCTTGAGAAGGTAGGGGTGAGCTGCAACATGAAGTCACAACCACCATACCCATTACAAGTAAATAGGGCCTTGGCAGAGTCGCAGACAGTGTGGCTGAGATAAAATGTTGCAGGCTGAGTGCAATAAATGGGTATACATGGTACGGCTGTACAAGACATTGGTAGGGCCACATTTGGAGTACTGCGTACAGTTCTGGTCAGCCTGCCAAAGGAAGGATATTATTAACCTGGAAAGCATGAAAAAATATCTGCAAGGATGTTACTGAGACTGGAAGGTTTGAGTAATAAGAAGAGGCTGGATAGGCTAGCACATTTTTCCCTGGAGGGTTGGAGGCTGAGGGGAAACCTTAGAGAGGTTTATAAAATCACGATGGGTATAGGTCATGGCCAAGGTCTTTTCCCCAGGGTAGGTGAGTCCAAAACTAGAGGGCATTGGTTTAAGGTAAGAGGGGTAAGATTTAAAAAGGAACTGAGGGGCAACTTTTTCACAGAGTGTTTATAGAACAAGCTACCCAAGAAAGTGATAGAGGCGAGTACAATTACAACATTTGGACAGGTGCATGGATAGGAAAGTTATAGTGGGATAGGGGCCAAATGCAGGCAAATAGGACTAGCTCAGTTCAGGAAACATGTGAGCAAGGACTAGTTGGGTCGAAAGGTCTGCTTCTGTGCTGTATGTCTCTATGCCTTTACTGTAGATATCCTAACAGCTAAAGGACAAAAACCAAAGAGATTACAGTGGCTCACTCACAAGTCAACAGGAGAGGAGTTCAAAAACTTTCTACAGCCTGCTAAATGACCACCACATCTGAGGAGTTCCCAAATTAAAGAGTAATAAAGAGATTTTAAATCATGCATAAAAAAGTCTCAGGGCTCCAACAAAGATTCATGGACATGAGTGCTTCGGGCCAGGGTAGAGCACGCCACACTCTTATTAACAAAATTCAACTGAATGTCACACATCTCCACAGGCATGTGCCGGATGAATTGGCACTTTCAGAGAAAAGCTTTACTAATCAGAAACAGCCCATCCAACAGTAGTTCAGTAACCACAAGCAGCTGATAATAGGCTATCCAGGAGAAAGGATAAGCTGAAGTCCAAGGTGGATCATGCCAACATTCGACATTCAGAAATTACTAGTCTGCATCAATGGCATCTGGAGTCAGCAATTCAGTCTCATCAGCAACTCATGGAAATAGTCCAGGGCTTTTTTTGGTAAGTAATCTACAGACCTTCTGGGAGATGGAGAAGCTTAAAGTTTAGCATCAAAAGGAACCTGAATATTGCCAAATGAAACAAAATTTGGAGTAATCTAACAAGCTGAAAGAAACTGCTGCTTGAAAATCCCAAATAATCGGCAGTTACACAATATCAAGGAAACAGAGAGGAAAGATGACAGAAGACTTCCACATGGTCTGTTAGAAATAGCCAGCGTTCATAGGCAATTCACACAAAACAAGAGAGAACTCGAATGGTAGTAGCAGTCTCTCCTTTGCTGAAGTATTCGCAGCTTTAAGATCATTGTTTTCCTCAGCTAAAAATGCACATTCTGCTTTAATCAATGAGTCTTGATCTTAGATATGAAAAAAGTCTTGAAAGAGAGAACATAAAGTATTCAATTAAGTTTACAGAAGAATATCATGCACAAGCAAGTCCTTGATAATGATAGAGATCACCTGCAGACTGATGGTGATCTTTGTTTTAAGAAAGGATTAAAATAAGAACGACAATACAGAACTTAAACGCACAACATCTTACTGGTTCAAACATCTGTCTGAAATTACGACTAGCAGGCAGGTGATAAAATCTGGATAACCTGCTTTCACCTAATTTTTGATTCAGCCTGCAGTACACAGGCCTATACAGGAGCTTCTTATGGATCTGGTCCAGTCGTTCAAGTGTTTGATGATGATGGACCACTTCTACTTTCTTACGGCATTTTGGAGATGTTCTTGCTTACTGAGAAATGGTGTCACGGTGAAACAGAATTGATACTGCCCCTTCAGAAAATGAAACTCCTGCCATTAGAATAGTAATGAAGCCCTCATTTTCTCACCTGCAGAATTGTCATTTGACTACTCTTCATTCTTCCTTTTGCCTACTAGATATATTCATGTCTCTCAATGTACCAAAGGTGGAAGTTGTGATAGTTTGAGCATTAAAGGAATGCCTCGTCAAACAGTTTTTCCTTGATTGACCTTCATTGCTGTGTAAGCCCAGGAACCAGCTGTCATGAGAAGCTGCCATCCATGCCACCAATCTGATTATACTCCCTAATCTTGGAAGTCGTATGTAGTATAAGCTTGCAAGAGGGTTGAGAATACACTTGGAAACCGATTCCTCAAATGAAAGAGACTTGGACAAGGGTGGGGAGGAAATGGTAAAAATGGACTGAATCTTATGCTTCTTTTGGTTAGGTCTGAGTTGCATTGAGTTTTTCTGAAGGGATTTCTGCCATGAGGAGTAGAGAGTTTTACTTGTACCTTACCAAGCCAGTCTCAGTTAACCACCTACCCCACCCCTCAGGCATCCGTCATGTCAAGATTTGGCATTGTTTTGCTCTATTTCCAGATTAAGTTGCCACTGAAGAGATAGCCTAGAATTGATCAGCATCTGTTGTGTGCATGTCATTTTTAAAAGGCCTTTCTGCAGCCAGACAAGTTTGGAACTGTTGTATGCAGTTCCTGACATTTGCCACAGACATGGCAAACAGGGCAATATCAGCACATGCTATCAGTGCCTGCAAGTTCTTCTGGGTAACATGGTGCAGAAATGGAACTTTCTCCTCCTCAGGTCCAGCAGTGGAGGCCATAACACTAGATCACAGCAGCCTGGTCCAAAGATACCAGCCGGGTCAGTGCAGTTTCAGCCCTCTTAAGGACTGTCCAGCACTGCAGGAAGAAGGTCAATGACCTTCTCCACTCTGCCAGTGTAAGTCTTCTCTCTGCTACCTCACACTCACTATCTCTATTACTGCACCCAACATCATGCTCTTCAATGCTCATTAATGACAGCATCATCTTCCCTCACTCACTGTCACCTATCCTAACCCTTCCATTACCCTCTGTGCTACCTACTCACTCGCTCGGGCCATCTCCCCACCTGCATCAACAGTAAAAGCTGCTCCAACCACTTCTATCACCCTTAATACCTGCCTCTCCCTCATATCAGACAAGCAGCCACCCCAGGTAAGGCAGAAAGACTCAAGACAGGTGCTGGGCTGCCCGACACTCAGTTCCTTCCCTTAAATGGAGAGCATCTTGACTGATGCCCCAAGTGACTGAGTGACCATTTCCAAGCTCCTGAACTGATATCGGAAGTTGTCCTTGACTTATTGTGACAGGACCCCCTACTGAAGGCTCGGCCCCTTGACGTGACTGAAGCCTGCTGACAACTGTGACAAGTTTCCTGGCTTTGTATCTGTACTAAACTGTGGGGTTAAAGAGAACTAATATAAGCTTTTTAACTCTAGCTAAGGGAGCGTGGCACAAAAAGGCAAGGCAACACAAGGCAGCGATGCTGTAAGCCTTCAGTTGGCCGATTGACTATACACTGTGACAGCAAGCGAAGAACCTAGAGGGACAACAAGGTGCAGGGCTGGATGAACACAGCAGGCCAAGCAGCATCATAGGAGCAGAGAGGCTGACGTTTCGGGCCTAGACCCTTCATCAGAAAAGGGGGAGGGGAAGGGGGTTTTGAAGGCATAGAGCAGTTTTTCCGCCGCCTCCGCCTCCACGCTTACTTCTTTAACCGTGAACCTAACCCTCCCTCTACTGACCCCTTCTCCCGCTTCCAACACACCCCCTCCTCCTGGACACCACCCCAAGGCCTCCTACCCTCCCTCGACCTCTTCATCTCCAACTGCCGTCGAGACATCAATCGCCTCAACCTCTCCACCCCTCTCACCCACTCCAACCTCTCCCCCGCAGAACGTGCAGCCCTCCGCTCCCTCTGCTCCAATCCCAACCTCACCATGAAACCCGCGGACAAGGGAGGTGCAGTTGTAGTATGGCGCACTGACCTCTACATCGCCGAGGCCGGACGCCAACTCTCCGACACCTCCTCCTACCGCCCCCTTGATCACGACCCCACCCCTGAGCACCAAACCATCATCTCGCAAACCATCCACAACCTCATCACCTCAGGTGACCTCCCACCCACGGCCTCCAACCTCATCGTTCCCCAACCTCGCACTGCCCGCTTCTATCTCCTTCCCAAAATCCACAAACCTGAATGCCCTGGTCGACCCATTGTCTCCGCCTGCTCCTGCCCCACCGAACTGATCTCCAACTATCTCGACTCCATTTTCTCCCCCTTGGTCCAGGAACTCCCTACCTATGTCCGTGACACCACCCACGCCCTCCACCTCCTCCAGAACTTCCAATTCCCCGGCCCCCAACACCTCATCTTTACCATGGACGTCCAGTCCTCTACACCTGCATTCCCCATGCAGATGGCCTTAAGGCCCTCCGCTTCTTCCTGTCCCGCAGGCCCGACCAGTCCCCCTCCACTGACACCCTCATCCGCTTAGCCGAACTCGTCCTCACACTCAACAACTTCTCTTTCAATTCCTCCCACTTCCTACAGACAAAGGGGGTAGCCATGGGTACCCGCATGGGCCCAAGCTACGCCTGCCTCTTTGTAGGTTACGTGGAACAATCCCTCTTCCGTACCTACACCGGCCCTAAACCCCACCTCTTCCTCCGTTACATTGATGACTGTATCGGTGCCGCCTCGTGCTCCCACGAGGAGCTCGAACAGTTCATACACTTCACTAACACCTTCCACCCCAACCTTAAATTTACCTGGACCATCTCCAACTCCTCTCTCCCCTTCCTGGACCTCTCTGTCTCCATATCGGGCAACCACCTCGAAACCGATATTCATTTCAAGCCCACCGACTCCCACAGCTACCTAGAATACTCCTCCTCCCACCCACCTTCCTGCAAAAATGCTATCCCCTATTCCCAATTCCTTCGCCTCCGCCGCATCTGCTCCCAGGATGAGGCATTCCACTCCCGTACATCTCAGTTGTCCTCGTTTTTCAAGGACCGTAACTTCCCCTCCTCGGTGGTCGAGAACGCCCTCAACCGTGTCTCCCACATCTCCCGCACCTCATCCCTCACACCCCGTCCACGCAATAA